>NW_027103674.1:2077501-2427417 GCF_902728285.1 Clytia hemisphaerica | reverse complement strand
TCTGCAAAAACGGCGATTTCCGGCATATTTCCGGCATTTTCGACCGGAAAAGATTTTTTCTCAAAAATTGGACTCGGCCAAGTTTTGGGCATTGCTAATACGCATCTTTGTGCAAAAAATCAGAAAAAAATCTAATGATGAAATCTTGAGAAAATGCCAAAAACAAAACCGGTTTTTCCGGCATATTTCCGGCATTTTTGGCCGGAAATGATTTTTTTTCGAAAATCGGGCTCCGTCACATTTTGGGCATTGCCATTTTGCATCATTGTGCCAAAAATCAGAAAAAACTAATGAGCCAATCCTGAGAAAAGCTGGTAACAGACGGACGGACGAACGGACGGACGGACGAACGGACAGAGGTTAATTTATAGGACCTCCAGGTAGGTCCAAAAATTTTTTCTCAAAAATCGAACTCGGCCATGTTTTGAGCATTGCAAATACGCATCTTTCTGCAAAAATCAGAAAAAGCTAAAGATGAAAATTCGAGAAAATGTAAAAAAAAACGGTTTTCCGGCATATTTCTGGCATTTTCGGCCGGGAAAAAATATTTTTCGAAAATCTGGCTCCGTCACATTTTAGGTATTGTCATTTTGCATCAGTGTGCAAAATTTCATGAAAAAATATAAAGTACAGCTCGAGAAATTCAAGAAATACCGTTTTTCGGGCGAAAATAGGCTGTTCCGGCGATTTTTAGAAAAGTTCCGGCTTCAAAAAATCACTTTTATTGACAATTAAACCATGCTTGATGGTGGGCATTGCTATCAATAATGTTTTTGTGTGAAAAAACAACGAAAATAAGGAAAAAGTCCGATATGAAAATCTGCAAAAACCGGCGATTTCCGGGATATTTCCGGCATTTTTCAGCGGAATAGAATTTTTCTCAAAAATCAGACTAGGCCATGTTTTAGACTTGTTAATACGCATCTTTGTGCAAAAAAAATCAGAAAAAACTAATGATGAAATCTCGAGAAAATGCCAAAAAAACCGGTTTTTTCCGGCATATTTCCGGCATTTTCGGCCGGAAAAAGTTACGTTAATTGAAAATCAGGCTCTGTCATATTTTAGGTATTGCCATTTTGCATCAGTGTGCAAAAATTTCATGAAAAAATATAAAGTACCAGCTCGAGAATTCAAGAAATACCGTTTTTCCGGCGGAAAAAATAGGCTTGTTCCGTTTGATTTTTAGAAAGTTCGGCTTCAAAAATCACTTTATTGACAATTAAACCATGCTTGATGGTGGGGGGCATTGCTACAAATATGTTTTTGTGTGAAAAAACAACGAAATATAAGGAAAAGTCCAATGAAAATCTGCAAACAAAACGGCGATTTCCGGGATATTTCCAGCATTTTCAGCCGGAATAGAATTTTTCTCAAAATCAGACTAATCCATGTTTTAGGCATTGCTAATACGCATCTTTGTGCAAAAAATCAGGAAAAACTAATGATGAAATCTCGAGAAAATGCCAAAAAACCGGTTTTTCCGGCATATTTCCGGCATTTTCGGCCGGAAACGAAATGAATTTTTTTCGAAAATCGGGCTCCGTCACATTTTGGGCATTACCATTTTGCATCTTTGTGCCAAAAATTAGGAAAAACTAATGAGCCAATCCCGAGAAAAGCTAGTAACGAACGGACGAACGAACGGACGAACAGAGGTTAATTTATAGGACCTACACCCCACCGGGGTAGGTCCAAAAAGACTCTGGGTGATGCTCATCTGAGCGCCGAGGCAGCTTTCATCTCTGGTAAAATCGATGATCTTTCCAATCAGCATGCAAACAAGCAACAATCTTACATGGAAAACTGTCAAGGACTTATCCGGTAATAATTCAATCTCCTCTGTACAAATTAAGGGTGGCTTTCTCAAAAAACGCTTGGAAAACTGGAAAACCCATTCCCAAAATCTCCTTGGTAAGAAACAAAAACTTCCTGATAATTTCACTCTCCTACGTGTTCAAATTTCAGACCCGCTTACTTCTGAGAAATACTCAGGAAAGAAGGTCGTTCTACCCAATGAAGTATAAGCCCGAAGGGCTAGAAGTCAATCTCCTTGGTAGGATTTGAAGCCAACAAATCCTACTAAAGTTGCGCGGCCTTGAGCGGTTCGCCTGGTTTTTACACAAATGACAGATTGAAACTAAAATTTACCGCTAAATTTCGAAAAAAATATCAATCGTAAACAAATGCCGCGCATTTTTAAGGCTTCACTTTTTCTTGCCTGAGAAAGGTTAGAGATTGAACTCTAGCCCTTCGGGCTTTAAACTCAATGGTTCTACCTACCGTGAAAAGCACAGACCAAAATCATATATTGATTTGTGCCGACCAATCGAGATTTTATTCAGCGCGCAATCAACGCAGAGAAAAGTAACCATGACGACCATCCAAGATCTTGGATTAAGTTCAGAGTTGATATTTTTATTCCCGTTGTTGAAAACACAACTAAAAAATGTCATCAATGCTTTTCAAAAAGAGTCAGTGAATCAAAACATAAAGTCTGTCTATTATTTCGATTCAATTAAAGTGACATTTCTATAATTAATAGTTTAGTAATTACTGTTATACATTTGGGAATCATGTAGAAGATTTCTTTTGAAAGAAACTCATTTCAGTTACACTTGGAGATTTCTGGGGGATGCAGCGTGCGACGCTGCGCATACGTTTTGTACAATTTACAACGTTTTGTAAAAAGTTTTCAAAAATCTAACAAAGCTGTACAAAGCCTCCTCTTCATGGCGTTGAACCATCATTCTTTTGCACCGTATGCAGATTTCCTACCACTGGACTAACTTTGAGACGCTAAGATGATATGTTCTATACAGGTGCCTGGGAGCTGGATCGGATAAAATCAACCTTCTTCCAAAATATAATTTTTCATTCTGCAGATGCTTTTTAAAACTTTCTGTTTACAATTTTGAGGAGGTGACGAAATTTATCTGCGACATTTCATCACCCGACCAAAACTTTTACCCGATTTTTTTATCCCCGTCCAAAACTTTTACTCGATTTTTTCCCCCTAACCAAAATTCAAATCCAAATATTTTACGTCTTTATTAACCGAAATTAGTGCTTTAAACGTCGAATCACAAGATCTATTTTCGAGGTAGTGAAGGAAACCATTTCATTTGGACAATTTAGTCGGGTGGAAGTGACTAAATTTGTAAATTTGGTCGGGGAAAAGTGACGAATTTGAAATTTTGGTCGGGGGAAAGTGAAATTCTCTAGGTGACGAAATTTTTCCCCGACGAAAAAAACCCCAACTAAATAAAACTCCGACATTCTTTTCCCCGATAAGGTATAGTGATTTGCTAGATTGGGACACGCAGCGTGCGTGTTAGTCGCATACGGCTAGTATTCTTTGATAACTCAACCTCTGGTACTCAGGGTACGTTCTACCATTAGTCGAACCTTCTGCCTTCGTCGCCTTATCAAAGAAATAGAGCTCTGTAACTTAGGCATTTCCTTGTTTTTGTAGATATTTCTCAAAGACATTTGACTCTGTGGACAGAAAATAAATGTTTGAAATCCTGGAACTCTATGGTATTCCCCCAAAATACTATCCGACATCAAATTTCTTTACACCAACTCATATTCGAAAATACTTACTACCGAAGACGAGACCTCCCCTTTTGAAATTCTGGCAGGAATACTTCAGGGTGATACTCTTGCCCCATTTTTGATTATCATTGTTGTCGATTATATTTTACGTGTTTCAGTTGATCCTTTCACAGACAAGAGTATATAACAAGAAAGTGCGACGCGCGCCATCCTGTTACATTTCTCACAGATATCTATGGAAGCCCCCGACAACCATCCGTATAGGTAAAAAACTATCCTTTCTAGACGTTATCTCCCGAGATACTGGATTATGTAAGGAAGACCTGAATACAGCAATGCGGGACAGAGATGTCTGGAGGGAAATGGTGAATGCCGTGGTCTCGACTGCGGTCGGACCATGATGATGATGATGATGACTAACTACTATTACTTCACACAAAAAATTGACTAAAACTTCCCCTCACCCCAGTGAAAATCAAGAAAAGATTGATCACCCCACTCAATTTTTAGAAAATGAATGTGACTTTTAAATTTGTCACAACACGCCCTACTGGGTTTTTAAAACCCACTGGGGCACATAGACAGGGGTGTATCAAGTACCATTTTGGGAATCTTTGGTATGACCCGGCTGGGGGTTGAACCTACAACCTTGCACACCGTAGCCGGATGCTCTACCACTGCACTACGGTCGCTTTACCTTAGATTTTTGAACGTTCGAATTTCAAAACGTTCGAATTTCAAAACATTCGAATCGCACTTTTGACGACCAGAATTGAAAACAAGATGGCGGACTAGTCAGCTCTTTTAAACTGGATACGCTTCGTTTTATTTTGGAAGCCCGTTCCATTCAAGTAGTTAAAGATCAGTGAGCTTATGCAATATAGGGTGATAGGTGTATTTAGCACGGGTTGATAGATGTATTTGGGATGAGCTGGAGTTTTTACAAGATACTTCACTAATTGGTCATTTGAAGTGATAGAGATGACGCGTTCTTTAGAAAAAGTAATAAGATTCTTTTATTACATCTTAACGACCAACCAAATCAAATAAGAGCTTGTATAAACTCCAGCTTGTCCCGTGTATTTAGCACGCCTGAAGCAAAGAGAATTGACTATAAATATTTATTATTTATTATTTATTATTATTATTAAATATTTATAATATTTATTTACCTACCCATTTTCTTTAGAAGTTGATGGCCCTTATTGTCCTCCTCGATCTTCGAATCCAACGTTTTGGTTGCAAAGCCACTGCAAAGGCAAAATACGAATAATAGCTATGTTATGGATAACATTTGAACTGAAATTCTGCAAGATCATCAGCATTAAATATCGACATACTTACTTGAGGCTCCTCCGCAGCGGTAACTCTGATCACGAAAGAAATCGCGCAATTTTTTGTCTTCAATCACAATCACGCAAATAAGCAAAAAAATTGATAATCACGCATCCCTTTGAAAAAAGTCCAAATCACGTATCACGGCTCAAAAAAATTTCAAATAACGATCACGTTTTGACCTCTGATCGCGCAGTCACGAAGAAAAAAATCCAAATCACGTAATCACGCTAGAAAAAATCGAGTAAATCAAGAGTGTGGGTTATTGCGGCTAGAATTTCTTCAAGAGTCCAAACCCATACGAAAAAAACTGTTTATTTTAAAAAGCAAGGTGAAACTTCTAATAAGCAAGATCTACAGCATCTGCTAAGTCCGTTCTATTTTCTACTCTAAAGTTTCTACTCTCACAAGATATCATCCTTGTATCATAAAAAGCACTTGAACAAAATGTAAGCATGAAATCGAAGAGAATTGAAGTCAAATTACAAGCAGTATATTATGCAATGAGGGTATTTAATATTATTCTTAACTCGACTCGTCTAATCATGTACGTCCTACAAATGAAGGCTATCAAAATGACAAAAATGTAGGATAAAGTTTCGGGACCGGCTTTGTTGTATTAAGACCCGGGTTGTCTCTCATCAGGGTTAAACGATTAACACACACACCAATATGACAGAAAAATTTCCAAGTTTGAGTTTGTTTAGAGAATTTAAAAAATCAGCAGATAAAAAAAACAACACAAAATTGAGATTACATCTCAGGACCTAAATCTCAGGAAACAAAAACCACTGCAATGAAGAGATTACTTACACAAAACTCTCCGGTGGTGTCGGACTCCTCCGTATAGGACTTCTTCTGACCGGTGACCTTGATACTGAGCGACTTTTTGACCGAGACCTGTAAAGAAATTTTCGAAAGAAATTTGTTTGATGAATTAAGGGAACTTGGCCATCTCCATACATATCGAACCTCTATTATTCAAGGTAAACTCATTTTTTTCCAAGGGCTAGAATCGAATCTCCTATGTAAAATTTTTACGCCACTTGTTTTCATAAAAACGTTGTATGGGAAGTAACATTTACCGCCAAAATTTGAAAAACGTAAAACACAAAAACAAAGAAAGCGCTAGATTCAATCCATCATCCGAAATATGGCAAAAATCTTAAGATTCAACTTTTTCTTGGTTGAGAAAAGTAATAAGCCTTCGGTTTGATGTATTCAATTCTCTTAGACTTGTATCTACACAGACGGGGTTACCTCATAGATTTATAAAGCCCGAAGGGCTAGATGTAAAGCTTTTGCTAAAAAGTGTGCCGTAGTTAGGTAGGAAATCCTATCTAAGTCACGTGACATTACAATAGAATTTCAGCGATTGACCAATCAGAAGCTTCGCGGTTTTTCGAAAACAATAGCAACAATATTCTTTCCGATATTCACTTTTTTTGCATGAAAGAGCTTAAAGCGCGACATCTAGCCCTTCGGGCTTTATAAATCTATGGGTTACCTGCGTTCACTGCGACGAGGACTGGCTGAATGACTCCTTGATCGACTTCGGCTGTAAGACCTATAAATGATAGATATAAATAGAAACACAAGTCCAAGTCTCTCCAATTCGAACCTCTCCAATTCGAACCTCTGTAATTCGAATTCTTATATTATTCAAACTAAAACGTCGGCGAAAGCAATCCCATTAAAGTAATTGGAATCCTTATTTTTTCCTTTATCAAACAAAGACACGTGTACACTACGAACATATCATTACAAAAGACTACTTCTTAAAAAAAGATCATGAAATTGGAATCTTTCTCTAATTCGAAGGAAATTCTGAGCCTTCGAGGATCGAATTAGAGAAAGTAGAAATAAATAAATAAATAGATTTTTCTTTTTTGAAACCATTCGAGACAAAAAAACATTCAGGCCCTAAGAACTATTTAAGATCCAATCACTTAAAACATGTTGTTTGGAAGCCTTTAATCATAAAGAGGGAAGGCAATCATTATCTGGTCAAAGGCAGTGAAATAAACAATGGGCTCTTCCAAAAAAAAGCTCGTGCATTGTGGGGGATTATATTTATATGAGGGGTAGCAAAAATTTGCCTTGGACTAGATTTTCTCGGAATGTTATCAAAAGTAAAATGGTAAATATAACTGAAAATTGTTAATCCTACAGACACTTTTCCTGGAAAATTCAAATGAAGAATAATTATCCGGATAAAAAGACCTTACCTTTTTCTATACGGACTTCTGCTCCTACTGCGTCGACCACGTGGGCTACGGCTCCTGCTGCGACTCCGTGACCTACTACGATCATCTGGAGCCGGTTTAATCCATTGCTCGACCTCGTGATCGTCATCTAAATTGCTTTCGTCTGGACTCGGTGGTGGGGAAGGCGAACGGTCAAACACTTCTAAATTCTTATCTTTGTCTTTGATGTATTTTAGTTTGGCCTTATAGAATTCGAATAGTCCATTTTTCTCCCATCCTTGACTGTTAAGAAAATGAAAACGAAAAGTGAAGAATATAAAAAAAGAACTTTTTATCCTGTGTTACTAGAAACTTTCATCCTAAGTTATAGACTCTGAGAAGGCAGCTCGGGTGAAGCAAAAAGAACAGTTAAAAATGGGCTTGTTTTCTAACTCCTTCCAACGAGTAGTCATTTACCGAGAAAATATTCACATCTTAATAATTGAAAAGTAAAAAACCTACAAAGAAGGAGAGTTAATATTTCCTAACGGGAGTCTTTCTTGTCCAAGGAAATAATTACTCTGGCAGTCCATATTTCCCCAAGCATGAAATTTTAACTCTCGAGTAACTTTTTCCTGAGTGTTTCAATTTACGGTTAAAACAGATCGCCTAACTAAGAGAGAAATCAAAAAAAACCGTGAGCTAAATGACTGAATAAAATAATTTTCGAAATACTTGTCTCTTGGGCGGTCATGCGACGGGGCCGAATAAAACGCTTCCAGTGCCGCTAACAATCTTTCACTTGGTGGCTGAGGTATAGGTAATCGGATGTCTTTGGGATCGATTGGTTTGTATTCAGAATCCCATAACTGAAAGAGAGAGCAGAAAAACAATAGAGGTTTTCATGTTTTGTTATATTATGTAAACTCCGACATTATGGAAGCAAACGTTCGAATTGCGTAAGGGATCACTTCTACAGATTCGAACGTTTGCTTCCATAATGAACGAAGTTACTTTACTCAACAAGCCATGAAAAACCTCCATAATCAAATGATGAAATACCTAAGAGAAATATTTGATTGAATCCATTCTTTTAAGAGACAGAAAAAAACTTATTTGAAGAACTTGGCTTTCGAGGACCGGCAGAAATATCGTCTATATCATCACCGATGTTTTAGTTTGAATTACAGAGGTTCGAATTAGAGACAGAGTTAACAAAAAAGTATTGGGAAAATAACCACTATAGGTAACAGGTAAAAAATTTGTTATATCAAAGATTATATATTAATAAATCTAAATTCATAGAAATTTGAAATAATTTTATACTCAAAAATACCCATTCCCACAAAAAAATTTTAAGTCAATTTTATAAGGAATGAATAAGTGACCGATCAGGGATATTTCTGTCGCTACAAAAGAATTAGGTAGCCATACCTTAACTAGTGGTACCATCAATCCCGCTGGCAGATCAAAATAAGGTGCTTGAGGTATCGTTGGATCCGCCATTGCTGGAGGGGGTGGTGCACCATCTGGAAGGGGCGCCCGTCCATGCTCGTAATCAAATGTCATTGGTTGACCTGGAGGTTGGGTGGCGGGAGGGGCGGCGTTTTGATCGATCGATTGATGACTGTAGTCGAATGTTTGTGTGGGCGGGAATTGACCGAATTCTTGGTAGCCCGGTTGACCTAAAAGAATTTAGATTATGCAACAGGATATAGAAGATTTTTCATGTTTTGTTGAGTTACATAAAATTCCGCCATAATGAAAGCAAACGTTCGTATCTGTAGAGGTGATCCCATACGCAACTCGGAGGTTAACTTCCATAATAGTAGAAGTGATGTCCTACTTGCCTGTCGAGAAATAACGTTCTAGTTAATTAGATATCACAGTTATTTATATATTAATAGCCATAGTCTGTATGTCACTTTGTTTGTTTGTCTGTCTGTATGTCTGTACGTGTGTTACTTTCGTTTTCGCAACGTTTTCGTTGATAGAGCCTGGTTTAGACTTCGTTTGGCCTTTGTTTTGAAATGAAACACCCATCTACATTAAGCAATTTTAATTTCTGCCCTGACTTTCCTACCCTTTTTTTCTCTTTTTTTTTACATATTTTCGAATGTAATTGACGACCTTATCTGATAATTAATGACATTCGAATTCTTTTCAAAACAAAACAAAATCTTTTTATAGAAAAGAACAAACCTAAAACTAAATATAAAATTCAAAAAGTTATGACTAAGGCTAAAAAAAGCGCAACTTATGAATTTGATAAAAAAATTTACATTATTTTATTTTATTCGCAATGTATTTGTTGTTGCCATTGCCCTATAAATCTCACGTTTTTAATTTCCCTCCTTTATCTTGGCACCAAAGTTTTTCAAAGTGGCGAGTTTATGTATGTGTGTTTTTCAGCGACGGAGACGGTAATGTTCTAATTTGAGTAGATCCTGACCAGCTGAGGACGACGGTAAATCAGCTCTTTTACCATCCTCGATTATGCGGGTCAGAACTGCGGGTTATTCTAAATCGCTTCAGTCGCTCTATCGTCCTCAAAAGTGCAAATACATAACCTCGCTAGTATCGAGAGTTTGACGGCAAAATTAGAGCGAGCGAAGCGAGAGAAAAATTGCAGGAGAGTCGTCTCGGACGACGCCGGAACGGCTAGTCTAATATAAAACACTAGAATATATGAAAGTTTGCTCTCCTTGCTGAAGCAAAATCATGTGGTACCTTTAATAGAATGACCTCACAATTTTGCTTGCGCGAGCCTTGAAATTTTGAATTCATCCATGCAGTATCCGAATATTTAAACGTTGAAAAGCAAGGTTTCTACTGTGCTCTACTTTCAGCAAGTCAAAGATGGCGCAATATTTTGCTTCACCATGCCGTTGCTTGGAAAAGATAGGGTCGCTCTATCTAGTGTTTTATTTAAGATTTACAATGTGCAGGGAAGCTATACCTTGTGGAGGAAATCCACCTTGTTGAAAACCAGGTGGTGGTTGTTGAAACTGTTGGGGTGGAAATTGATCTTGGGGTGGGTAGTAGGGCGGTGGACCTTGCGGTGGTGGGCGGCTCCATTGATCGTAATTCTGTAAAGAAAATTTAGATGAAATTGCTGGAAAAAGGAGTAGTAATTGTTGTTAATAACGTATCAATCTAGGGGTTACACAAAGTGTGATTTTAGGTGTTAAGGCCAATCCATACATAGATGAAGCTGTTTGTTGATCTTGCAAAAGTAATGCAAAATTTTTCTTTTTACATCAGAGAGAATCTTTTATGTTAACCTGATGTTAACTTTTATCAGACATATTACAGTAACAGGGTTGATAAAAAAGAAGCAGCCTAGCCCAGTTACATATTTGACGTAATGAATTTTGGAGCTATTTGAATCCTCAAAAACTTCGAACAATACCACAAGTTGATTAATGATCCATTTATGGGACAAGGAAGCTCGAGTACCTGATATTGTTGGTCTGGTTTGGGTGGTGGATCAACTGGAAAAGAATTAGAAACAAATAAAAAAGATTATTTCATAATGAAAGTACCGTAACTTGGTCTAATGTCGACATCCCTCCTCTAATTCCGACACCCTTTTTATCAGCTGAAATTGATAGAAAAGTTGAAAGTGTCTTTCTTGGCTTAGTGGTCAGAGAGGAATAATCCTTTTTCAATCAGTGATTCAAGCTTTCATATTATTCCTGTCGCTAAAGAAGGGTGTCGGGATTAGAAGAGGTATGTCGATATAAGACCAACTTACGATACAGATGAGCTTCAATCTCTTCATAAATCTGCCTCCTGTCTATTTTGCCTTTACAGTGAATTCGCCATTTTACAGTCGAAATGAATCATGGGTAACCAGGACTGGTTGTTAACGTTCATATTCTTCTTATCGTTATAGGCTAGTATATATTAATATTAGCATTTGGTGTGGCTGTGGGGCTTTTATATTATTCAGCGTTATTGACTTTTCATGGTAGCAGAAAGTGGTTCAAAATGGCATCATCAGAAAGTTTTCAAAAGCCCCCAGCCTTTGGAGATGACAAACCTTATACGAGATATGTGGAAGAATTGCGTGCTTGGACTTATGTCACAAACCTTGCCAAGAAGAAGCAAGGATTAGCGGTAGCGTTGTCTCTACCAGAGGATGACAAATCCCAAATAAGAGACAAAGTATTCAATGAAGTTGATCTTGATGATCTAAAAAAAGACGATGGCGTAGAAACTTTGATAGCGTTCTTTGATACAGTGTTTAAAAAAAGATGAGTTGGCGGAAGTGTACGAATATTACGTCAATTTCGATCGATATAAGAAAGTTGAAGGCGAAACAATGGATACGTACATACTTGAATTCGAGAAGCGTTACAATAAAAAAAACAAAAAAATTCAAAATGGAGTTGCCAGAAAGTGTCCTGGCATTTAAACTACTTGAGAACTCAGGGTTGCTAAATAATGATCGTCTTATGGTTCTGACAGGAGTTAATTATAATGAACACACCCACGTTATATAAACAAATGAAAAACTCATTGAAAAAGTTCTTTGGACAACAAGCAAAACCCATCGCAACCGAACCATCTAAAAGCATCAAATTGGATATCCATGAATCGAACCAGGAGGAAGCTAACATCACTTTCAAACAGAAATTTCCAAATCGCGGTCGTGGCAGAGGACGAGGCAGAGGAGAGGACGTTTCACCAACTACCAAAACAGACCGTTCAACAGAGGAAGAGGTCAATCCACCAGTCGCAAAACGAACCCATTGGATGGTGATGGAAACATACTCCGCTGTATGGCATGCGATTCAACATTACATTTCGTGAAAGATTGCCCTCATGCTTATGAAAATCTTGAACATTCATTCTACATAGAGACTGAACAATTTGCTCTGTTTACGGGCCAAAATAATGATGAAATGACAGTGTTGTTAACAGAATCTACCAATGCTGCCGTTCTCGACAGTGGATGCTCGTCGACAGTTTCTGGACAAGATTGGATAGAGTGTTTTATCGACTCACTAAGTGACAGTGAAAAAAGTGAGATTATTTACAAAGATAGTGAAACTATTTACAAGTTTGGAGGTGGTGAACGACTCAAATCAAAAGGTAAAGCATTGTTGCCCTGCTACCTTGCCGGACAAAGATGCACCATTGAAACAGATATTATTGATAGTGATATTCCGATGCTTTTAAGTAAAAATGCAATGAAAAAAGCAGGAATGAAACTTGATTTGGTGAACGATAAAGCTGAAATTTACGGAAATGTTGTTAACCTACAAAGTACATCAGCAGGCCATTATTGCATCCCTTTGAGAGACACATCTATTGACATAGAATGTTGCTTTACCGGTGTCGAAAGCGATAAGGAAATTTCCGCAGTTGTCACAAAACTTCATAAGCAGTTTGCTCATCCGTCCCCGAAACGCTTAAAAGGTTTATTACGAGATGCAGGAGTTCTGTCGCCAGTTTGCTCCAAAGTGATTGATGCTATTTCAGCTGATTGTCAAATTTGTCGTAAATTTAAGAAAACTCCTGCAAGGCCAGTTGTCAGTTTACCATTAGCCACCACCTTCAATGAAGTCGTAGTGATGGATCTCAAGAAGTGGGAAGACGGTAAATACATTCTTCATTTAATCGATGCAGCTACAAGATTCACCATGTCCAGATTTATAAACGATAAAAAGCCGTCGACCATTGTAGATAAAGTCATGCTTATGTGGATCGGATCAGGATTCGGTTGTCCAGTGAAATTTCTAGCAGATAACGGTGGTGAATTTGCAAATGAAGAGTATAAGGATATGTGTGCTAACCTTAATATCGAAGTCAGAAACACTGCAGCAGAAAGTCCATGGCAAAATGGATTATGTGAACGTAACCATGCCGTTGTTGATGAATGTTTGCAAAAGGTCCTGGAAGAAAACCCAAAAATGAAACCCGATGTTGCCCTAGTATGGGCAATTCATGCAAAAAACTGTTTACAAATGAACTCTGGCTACAGTTCCTATCAGCTTTTGTTTGGACAAAATCCTAATCTTCCATCCGTGATCGTCGATAAGCCACCAGCTTTAGAGGGTACAACAACATCTGAACGTTTCTATCAACATCTTAACAGTCTACACTCAGGGAGACGTGCATTTATACAAGCTGAATCATCAGAGCGAATCAGGCGTGCATTGCGACATCAGTTACGAAGCCATAGCGAAATTTTCGAAGTCGGTGATGCTGTATACTACAAACGAGAGTCTAGCAACAAATGGAAAGGTCCTGGAAAAGTTATTGGTCAGGACGGAAAAACTATCTTTGTCCGCCATGGAAGTGTTTATGTAAGAGTTCCCAGTTGTCGAATCCTCAAAGTCGGAGAAGAATTCAACCCAAATCCAAACAGTAATCCAACCAAACGTATTAACTCCAAAGTTACAGTCCCAACAGCATGTGACAAATCGGAAATCATCGATACCGGATCTACAGAACCGATTGACAGCCCAGTGACAATTCAGTATGAAGATGATGCTCCTATACCACCCACCTCAGATCAAACACATGTAGTACCACCACCAATGCCTGCAGCTGTATCAGAAAGACAACTTTTTCCTAGACTA
This sequence comes from Clytia hemisphaerica, assembly GCF_902728285.1. NCBI lineage: Eukaryota > Metazoa > Cnidaria > Hydrozoa > Leptothecata > Clytiidae > Clytia > Clytia hemisphaerica. Next base: position 2,413,748 of record NW_027103674.1, on the reverse strand, counting down.
CAGGACATTGTGCGTATTAAACAAAATAACTCTGAATGGGAAACTGCCCGTATCATCAGCAGAGGAGGTAAAGCGACAGGAAAGTTTGCATCGTGGTTCAATGTCGAAAATGTAGAAAATGGTGAACATTCATGTCTTGACTTTTCAGCGATTGAATGGGAAAATACCAGTGAAAGTGTCAATTTCAATGCTATATTTCATCCCACAAATGACCAAGAAAGAGAACTTGTCAAAGAAGCTAAAGAAAAAGAGCTTCTTAATTGGAAGTCATTTGACGTATATGAACCGGTTGAATTCGAAAACCAACCCTTGATTTCAACAAGATGGGTAGTGACTGAGAAACAACCCAAACCTAACCTTACAGTTAAAGCTCGACTTGTAGTGAGAGGATTTGAAGAGACATCAGATATACCAAGTGACTCTCCCACAATATCCAAGGACTCTCTTCGCACATGTTTTGCTATTGCCTCTACAAAGCAATGGCCTATCGAAATGATTGATATTAAGTCAGCGTTTTTACAAGGAGAAGACATCCATCGTGAAATCTATGTCAAACCCCCCACTGAAGCAAAAGTAGCTGAGAACCTAGTTTGGAAGCTACGAAAAGTAGTGTATGGGCTCAACGATGCATCCCGTAATTGGTATTTTACGATTCGAGAAACACTACTAAAACTTGGATGCGTACAATCAACCATCGACAAAGCACTGTTCATGTGGCGTGATTCATCTAACCAGCTTGCAGGAATGTTTATCCTACATGTTGATGACTTTTTGTATGCTGGTTCACAGACCTTCTTAAAGACTGTTGTGAAGAAGGTGTGTGAAATTTACAAAGTTGGTTCTAAGGGAACTGATATTTTCAAATACATCGGATTGGAAGTTTCGACCAACCAAAATGAAACAACTTTATCGCAATCGATCTACGTAAAGTCAATGAAGGAGATTCCAATCACGCCATCGAGAAAGTTACGAAAGAACGATAAAGTGACATCCGAAGAGGAAAAACTTTTGAGAACAGCAATCGGTCAATTGAATTGGGTCGCAACACAGACACGACCAGATCTTTCATATGACGTTCTTGAACTGAGTATGATAACCAATCGAGCCACAGTAGATCATTTACTTCAAGCGAATAAAGTCATCAGAAAGTTGAAATCTGAAGCGTTACAAATCAAGTTCCCACGTCTTGGAGAACTGAGTAATCTTAAGCTAATGTTATTCAATGATGCATCGTTCGCCAATCTTCCTGACGGAACTTCCAGTACTGGTGGTCGAGTTGTTTTTCTCTTCGGCGAAGGAGATAAATGCTGTCCCATTTCCTGGTCGTCTACAAAGATTAAACGTGTCGTGAGAAGCACCCTTGCTGCAGAAACACATTGTCACTTGCTGATGGTTGTGAAAGTGTTTTCGTTATCGGATGTCTTCTAACAGAATTGATTTACGGTAAATCTGATCAACAGAATCGAATCCCCATAAAGTCATTTGTCGACAACAAATCTCTGGTACAAAATGTTCACTCAACAAAACTATGGTATCGGAGAAAAGGCTACGCATTGAAATGGGTGTCATTTATGAAATGATACACGATAATAAAATGTCCATCAAGTGGATCGAAGCTTCGAAGCAATTAGCTGACTCCCTTACGAAACGGGGAGCGTCTTCCAGTAAATTAAATCAAGTTCTTGTTTCTGGAAGGCTACGTCCTCCATGAGAGGATGTTGTTAATGTTATTCGATATTGGTATTTGATATGTTGATTACATGGTGAGATATGTTTTGGTTTATATTGATGAGAATGGTATTTAAATAGTTATGATGATTTTGATTTATTGAAAGTTTCTGGTTCGCGATCGATTATTGATGGATATATTTGTTCCAGTTGATATTGGTTATGTTGAAAATGGACTTTTTATACAATGACCATTGGTCTTTGGTTTTGATATTTGTTTTATTGGTGTGCTTTGCTTGGCTGGCATGATGAAATGTTTTGATAGTATATTTTATTGATCACCTCATAGACAGAGGGGAATCTGTTAACGTTCATATTCTTCTTATCGTTATAGGCTAGTATATATTAATATTAGCATTTGGTGTGGCTGTGGGGCTATTATTCAGCGTTATTGACTTTTCACTGGTTGCACTCTAGTAACGACTGCCGGGTTGGCTAGACGCAAAAGTCTTCAAAACTTTGGACCAATAGTCGTCTGTGTGCAGTGTTAATACACAGATTTTCTATTAGCAGATCCATGTAAAAAATTCACCAAAAAACGTTGAGTAAAGCTCTGATTGGCTGAATATTGCAAACATAAGGATTTTTTTCAAAATGTCCTAGAGTATGAGGTAATCTTGGCATGTCTCAGCCAATCAGAGCTTTACTAGACGTTCTTTTGTGACATTTTTACATGAATCTGCTAATAGAAAATCTGTGTATTATGCATGTGCGATGGGAATTAAAAATTAAATGAGAGGTACTCCTCAAAGTCAAAGCTGTCACAGAGTTAAAGATTTCAGGTGACAAATGTATGAGAACTAAACTTTAAAGTGTATGAGGCAGTCCTGGTCGACCCACAAGTAGTATGTGTGTGTGTTTAACTTTATTTTCTCGTTACGTTCGGTCCATTGGGACTTCAAAACCAGTCCCTGCTACAGTGACAAAGCTCTTTGAAGGATTGATTTTGAAGGGGTAAAGACTTTTTGGCTTAAGAGACCCTTAGAAAGTCAATTTAAAGTTGGTAGAAATAACGAAACTTTATGCTAATGTCAGCATTTTCAAGGTATTTTTGGCAAAAAAAATAAAAAACAACTTTACCCAAAGTTTTCCAAATTAAGTTCTCACTAACACCAAAGTATTTTCATTAATTTCCTGCCAAACCATCCTAAATATTAAACTTCCTCTAAAAACCTTTTCAGCAATCCACCAATTTAAATTCTTGCCATAATATCTCCCTTTAAGATACCTTTTTCCTGAGGTGGAGGTTCCTTGGGTTTTTGCTCTTCATCCATTATGGTTCTCTCCTGGCGAACTCTTTCCGCTTGGATGTCCACCAGTTCGTCATGTTTCTTGAGAAGCTAAAGAAAAGAGAGAACTTTTTTCTATTTAAATGTTTATTTGATCTTGTTTTTGATTCAGGAGGTCGATGGGTTTTATTTTTTGAGAGAAGGGGGTCAAGAACTAACATTGATTCTTATACTACAACAAAGCAGTTATCATAGTTCTCTTTTTGTGAAAGAGTTTTGATAAGAAAAAGGCAAGCAGAATACAAGATATACAAAATTTTTTTTAGATTTCACTATAACAAGTACGAAAAGTTTGCACTTATTCTTGGCACTCTTTAAAAACGCCAGTCCCCTATGTCCATTTGAACTTTTCAATTTGCAAATACTGTTTCAATGCTCAAATATCACCCTAAAATGGTAGTTTTATCTAACCTCTCTTGTCTCCTCTTTGAAGAAAGATTGTGTATTCCATATGTTTAGTACTTTCACCAACTTTGCTTGCTGTTCAGCAGTTGCATCATGAAAACTCATTGCAATCATTGGTAAAACATAATGTTCAAGACCATCATGGATGTGAGGCAAATCCTTTTTGCGACTGTGGTGCAGCAAATCATTGGTTAAGTACACAATATGTAGTTTCTGTTGGAAAGGTAGATTCTCCTCAAGCATCCTAAAGGAAAATTTAATTGGTGATGGATGATCAAAATAATTCTGGAACCAAGTTTCAACACTTTTGGCTAGCCTAATCTTTCTATGGTGCTAAGTAAAGATTCCAACCCTTTTTGTGAATTATTTTTCAAGTCAAAAAATTATGGCTTGCATCTCTAAGAGGCTCATTGGAAGGTTCTTACATTATTCCCATTACAGCCCATTATAGTAGAATTAAAGGTAAGAAACAGCTAAAGTTCCAGCTGGAAAGATAGATTTTTTTCTACCACCCTTGTGTAGTAAGAAAGACAGCAAATCAAATGACATGCTTGGATATTTTAAGAAAAAGGGTTTCAAAGATCTACGTGCAAAGTTTTTTTGAAAGTTTAAAAAGCATTTGTTTTGGGAAAGCTATGGAAGTCTAGACATCAACTCTTTACAGGAAGCTTGTTGTATAAGAAATTTCTAACAGCAATTCTAACAAATTTCTAACAGCAAATTACCTTCTGAGAAAATATTGGCTGACTTTCTTGAGTTGATTGTCTGTTTTTGCATGTTCGACAATCCAATTCTTGCCATTCTATGTAATATTTAAAAAAAATATCCTTAATATCCAAGGATAGTTTGGGCTACAGTTTGTAGTATGTAGGTTACCACCCTCGATCAACATATGGGATTCAGAAGGTTGATGGTTCAAGCAAAACTAACAAAGGAGTATTTCCTATTATAAGCCTTTCCTTGAATATTTTGATAATTTTGAAGCAACCCTTTGCATTAAAGTTGATTATTTTTTCCTATACAGCTCTGTATTAATTATAGAAAATAAAATTTTCAACTCAAGCATAAAGTTAAATCTGAAAAATTCGACAAAAAATATATCGTCGAAAAAAACTAATCTTGAAATAGGTATCATACCTGAATATTATCTTTAGTACATGTGATGATCAGTTTTTGTAGTAATTCTTTAAACGGCTTGATATCGAATCCTTCAGGCTTTGGAATTTCCTCAGTCTTTTCAGGCTAAAAATTAAAAATTATATGCTACTACTAAAACTTCAGATCAGATCATTCGAAATGAATAATTAACAGATCCCTTTGAACCTAGGATTTTTTAAAATACTTAATTGCAATAAAGTGGTTTGAGATTGTGAGAAAACTAAAAAATTTATAAATCTAAACTTATACACCATCATAACATAAAGAAGAATAAGCTAACTTAAATTTTGAGTTATCATTTAAAGTTGCTTCACATGTTCAAAAATTAGGAGAAAAAAAATTGAAAAAACTCTTTCGAAAAGTGTCATTTTTGCCCCTCCTAAAATCAAGAAAAACTAAATAAACGCTGAGGCATTTATTCGAAGTAATACAGTATACTTTAATAAGGAAGATTTTCATACAAATTTTGGTATATGATTTCAAACCTGTGTTTCTTTACGTGCTAGTACTGTTGGATTTTGTGTTTCTTTACGTGCTTGAGCATTTGCCTGGGTGGCTAAAGATTTAAAAATTAATGATTTAGAAAAAATCAACGATGATAGTTTTCAAAGATAAAGATAATATGCTCTTTTTTGGATACTTGAATAGTCAATAGTCAAATACAATTCAAATCTGCACGAATCTGTACAAATTTAGTACCAGTACGTATATACATGTACATTGACCTCAGCTTGATAGCCAACTACAAAACTAAGGAATGAAGTTTGTTTGACTTTCAATCTCATCTTCCTGTATTAATTCTTACACCAGCTTACACTTTAATTAAGAAAATCAAAAGAAAAGTTATAACTTTCACAGATTTCCAATCGTTTCGAAATGAATTGTAGCATTGAAAAACGTACAAATTTTCACAAAATTAAGTATGACTCATCTAACACAGAGCATTGTTACAGAGAGACTTTTCTCCTGTATTCAAGATCAAGATTTAAGATCCAGGAGCTATTGTGTTGGTTCAGATTACAGTCATACAATATAATAAAAGTTTGATATTACCAAGGGAGAGTTTAGGAGGAACATACCTTCAACTCCAACTTTCCATTTATAATACTGATGATAATCACCACCAAAGAGAAAAGAGAATTTTGGATTATCTTGTTGTTTACTCTTAGTCAGCTGTTCAAACTGAGGTCCATTCCTTGCAACAAAGTTAGCTAACTTGTCGATAATGTTACGAAGCTCTTCATCTGAATAGAAATAAAAATGAAAATTACTGTATTTTCAGGTATTGTCACTACTTGACGCTACCCTGATGAGAACCACAACACTTCTTTTTTGTGAAACTGAAGGCTTGCAACTGACTGAGACCTTTGCAAAAAATTAGAAAAAATTGTGAAACTTGAAAGTTTCTTTCTTTCAAATATAGAGATGTTTTTATTATCCTTTCTAGCTTTTGATTTCCTATCTCTGAGAAAGTGTGTCAAAATGAAAGCTCACCTTCTGGGATTATCATATCTATTTCATTGATAGCTCCAACTCAATTTTATTTCTAAATGCCCTTAAATGAAAAATAATTTGTTATCATTAACATTGAGCACTGTTATTGGTAAATGAAAAATTAATGAGCCGTTTTTTTATTATATAAATAATAGCAGCATAGTGTCTTCATTCTCCACAATGTGCCTCCAAAAATTCCCGTCTCCCCCTCAGACATAAAAAGTTCTAATTTGATAAATTTAAACACACATGCTGGTTGGTTGAAGTATATAAAATAAAAGAAAATAATCTGCTGCGCTGGAAAGTCAGCCCTAAAGGTCTAGAATGATTAAGGAAAAATACAATTGTAAGAAATCTAGCTTTGTTAAAACTGACAGTTGAGTAACAACACAAATTAGCCAATATTTCTGTACCAGAACCCATGACAAATGAATTTTCACTGTTAGCACGCCCTTTTTATTTTTTTTTCATTTTCCTTCAAAATGGCTGATGCCTATTGGAGGATTGGAGAGGGTTCTCTGAGAGCGTTCTCCGCTAAGCCGCCCCGCCTAAATATAATGAACAAGTTACAATGTGTAATTTGCCGCGCGGGTGACGTCATGCGCTCCATATTGATGCATGATGCCACTGATTTCTTCTTCTTCATTTTTGAGAAAGGTACCAGGAAAGCTGCAATTCATATTTACACTATTGAAGGTATATAATAAGTAAATTTCTATGATATTTGACCATTTTCTTTTGTTCCATACAGCAATTTTTTTTCTCAAAAACTTTGTTGCAGATATAATTGGCTAATTATATCTGTAACAGAGACCATAACAATAAACAAATGAATTTTGATGCCGCCAAATTCTTCTTCTTCATTTTCAAGAAAGGCAAAACAATGAGCTCAAAATCAGACGGTGAGCTGCAAACTGTTAGTCATCGGTTGGAGTTATTGATTGTATCGAGTGGGAGAGTCTAGCACACTTTGCAGCAAATTATGTAATTATCCAAAATTTGCAAATAGTGTACATAATACAATAGTGTCATATGAAGATGTTTAGCGGAAAGATTCCGGACAAGTGACAAAAATCTTGGTGCGGAAATGGGGAAATATATGTATTTTTAAAAGTTATATATGCTGGCATGGCTTATTGATTGAGAATGCAACAAATGAGTTTGTGAAATACTGGCCTCCCTATTACTATTGGCAATAATTATTGAATGAAAATATGAAATATAAAATTGAAAGCAAATATTGGAAATTGAATACAATATGTAAATTTTGCTCATTATATATTTAAATTTTATATCTTAATTTATATATATACTAATTTTACCATTATCATATAGACAAATTAACCGAGAAAAAGATTATACTCCCTTGTTTTAAAATCATGTTACATAAAATATAACATAAGGCTGGACTGAAAGAATTCTTGGTTTGCAGTCACTTGACCTTAGATTTTGGAGGATGGTCCTGGATGGTCGGTCGTTCGGAAATTTTTTTTATTAATTGGTCATTCACGGAATTTTTGTCTATACATTTTGTATTTTTAAAGGAAAAAAATCTCTTTGTCGAAACAGCAATAAAAATTTTTAGGTTGGCAGGTTTAGAAAAGAGTTGGTAACCTGACTGCAAACCAAAACGAAAGTGGGAATTTTGATGCGAGCATTATTTTTACCAAAGAATACTTTTCTGATTGGATGAAAGCGCTTTACCTTCATTGATTGGATACTTCTTTTAAAACAATCGTACAGCAATTTTTTGATTTTGAAAAAGTAAAACAATTGATATTGTCGTGATTGGATAATAAAATATTATGGTGCTTTCATGAGCGTTTGCGATTGAACAAAATAAAACAATAATTTCCAGGAGGTGAATTTTTAGTATTTCTTCTATATATTTCTTCATGTTTGCCAATCTAATCTCGGGAGTCTTCATATATATACCACAGGAAAACTAATGAAACTTGCCAAATTAATTTCGAGTTTGGCAAATTCCACGTGTTTAACCATTCTCGCGCAATTTTAGAAAAACTTGATTTCTCACGCAACTCACGCATTTTTGATTATTTTTTTTTAAATATTCACCTATTTCCCGAATTTTGGTGAAAATGTTTCCCTGATTTTCCAATTTTCGGATTTTATAACTAGCTACTTGGAAATTTTTATCTCACGCAAAAATGGACATCTCAAGTTAGTTGGCAGATCTGAAAACAATTCAATACAATGCGAGCAAAGAGCATAAGAAACTAAAAAAAACACTTCAACTGAGAAATGCCCTTGACACTTGACGCTCACTTAAAGTCGTCAAATTTGTAAATTCATGGATATACTGGGTGCAGGGAGAGCTAGCTATCGCTAATTCAAATTCAATACCGTGAAATTGGGTAACTTGCATCAGTGAAGGGAAACTTGCATAGCCATCAAGGCCAAGGGAAAAGCCATCAAAGTCCATCAAATGACTGACCAATCAAAGCAGCAAAATTTCAAAACAAATCTACGCTGCTCCGCTTGCAGCTCTACTCTACCATTTTTCTCTTGATTTAACTTTGTATGTTAATGACAGTTAGAGAAACCATCCAGGATCCTGCCATTCTATAAGCCAGCAAAAACTAAATGACACTTAAGTTTAAACTTAAGTTTCTTACCATTTTCCATCGAAAACAACCAAAAACATTGCTACTTCCCAAAGCCGGAGACCAAAACAAATTATCTTCCAAGATTATGGCGCCCTTTTGGATCTATTGTTAAGGCCATCTAAAATGGTGGAAAGAGTTGCGGAAAGACAAAGGCGCTCGCTGCGTCGAGGGCGGTAACGCCAAAACGCCTAATATGATCTTCCAACTGAAGGCGAGTTAGTTGCCGCGCGAGTTACGTCATGCACTCCACCGCAGCGCGTTTAAATGAATATCATTAATTATAAGAATATCTTATGTGCTTACTTTCAGTAAACTTTGAGTGCTTCATTAAAGATGAAGAAGGTAAGAAGATAAAAAATGCGCTGGATAATTTTCATTGTAACAGTTTGATCAATCATCGCTGAAAGTTTGAAAAAAATTTTCCGACACAAAAGAAATTGTCAGCCAATTAAAAGCACAGTGTGCTTATACTCACTATGTTTGCTACATCGCCTAGGCTAAAAAAAGTGCGGAAAGACACACGAATGCCATTTTTTATTGAGTGACGTTATGATTTTTTTGATTGCGGCCAGAAACAGGAACTCGCCAAATGTTCCTAACTGAATGACTAGCCAGGTTATTCATTTGAGGGCTATGCATGTTAGCCTCCCCATTGATGCAAGTTTACTACCCGATTTCACACGGTATTTCATTGTCGTAATATTTGAGAAAAAAGGGAAATCCACCGGGAAGTTTTGAAATCACAATCGATTTGTATATAAGTGCTTAAAGTAGTTTGGAAGGGTAGAGTTTTAACTGACTTTAATGAGACTTAAGACTTCCAAAAGCTCAAAAATGGTTCAATATATAAGGCTCACACAAGTGTTTCAACCGGTATTCCAACGAAGCCATATTTTGGTTTGTACAGAAATTTCGCCCGCTCAAATCTAAACAACAAAATGGTCAATCTCACTAAAGCAAAACATTGCGGCCACAGCATTTCCCTGGATAAAAATTCTGGCCACGTGACCATCCGTGATTTCAGACCAATGAAAACGCTTCATTTCCCTGGATTAAAGTTGTGTCTACCACTAACACGCGGAAAATGGCTAGAAAAAGAGAGAAAAAACCGGGGGTCAAATTAAATCTTTCTCCCTTCTTGCGGCAAACATAAAAGACTTTAAGAGGCCATTTATTTAAGAAAGGGGTGTTATACCTATCATAAATAAATTATGTAAAATAATGTAAGTAAATAAAAATGTAAGTGATATTTTAAGTAATAAGTTCATTAACAATTTTATTTTGAAGTTTGTTTTTAAAAACAAAACCCCCATGCTAGATGATAATCTCATTTTCTTAACTTATGGACTCATTTGGATGTCTTTGTAATACAGATCATTTGGCAGTGTAGTTGCAGCCTATACAAGGATTGGAATCTAAAGTCTGAAGTCGTAACTCCTTGCCAGTGACCCCGCAGAGAAATTTTTAGTTGGTAGACACTGACTTTAGGTTGGTTTGGAAATCGTTTTATTTTGAAATGTAATCTTCACTTTAGATGAATACTTTTATCAGTCGGGTGTTAAAGATAAAAACTGCAATTATTGCTCTTTTCGGAAATTATTCCCGAAAATGGCAATTTTTTCAACGATGAGATGCTGAATCAGCAGAAAAATAATCCCCAGTGCACGAACGCCAAACTTATTTTTCACTTTTTTCACCTACTTTTAGTTTTTACATAAAACCTTTTTGACTATCTTGTAGACAAGGTTGAAGTCCTTCTTTCAGTTTGTTATCACTTTATTTGAAGGCTTCTTCTTGGAATAATAAGTGTTGTTAAAGCGAGCGCTATTCGGACCCAGTCCACGAACGAGGAACCAGTGCACGAACGATCTTTTGAAAGAAAAAATTAGAGTTCCGCTCGCAGGTAATACCTTAACTCTCTGAGATGATACAGAGGTATTTGAACTTTTCAAAACCACGCGCTTTTTCACCAAAAAAGCGTCTTTTTTATAAGAACTTTAGCGTTTTACTAACCTGTTTATTTTTGTGAATATTTTTTTATTGTCCATTTTTTTGTTTTCTTTTTCAAGTTTTAGAACTCATCAAAAAGCGCGGCAATGTAGTGTCTTCTTTTTTAATTGAGATCGCCAGCGCTTTCGAATGTTTTGAAGTTGCAATGTCTTCATTGTGAATATGGTGTTCGGATCGTTCGCGGAATGGAACCTTTTTTATATCAACTACTGGTGATATGTTTCTATTGATTTTGAATTAATGAGCTAACATGTTTCAATGAAATTTTGTGTGATGGAAGATAACAGGTTTTTAAAAGAGGAAAGTAAGTCATTTTCAGAACTTTTCTTGCGCAAATTTCCTTATAAAAAACATTTCCTCTCGCGGTCAGGTTTTACTTGGCTTCGTTCAGAATCGGTTTGGTGTTGTTCTAGTGCTCCTTTTATTTTAATTTTTGGACAGATTGCTAGGGATAGTTTGAGGATTCTGCTGCACAAAGGAAGTTGTATAGAAGTTTGTTTTTGGTTGTTTCTTCAAGCTCAAAGACGCTCGTTTGTGCACTTAAGGCCGTTCGTGCACTGGTGACCCCCCTCTATTGGGTCCTGAAATTACACGCGCGATTGTAGCAAGTTTTCAATCTGGCCCGAGCATGGTTCGAAACTGCGCGGGCCTGCGCGGGCCATTTTTTAAAAGTATTAATCAAGAGGCCCGAACATGTTCGGGCCATGCCGTGGGTTGTCCCGGCTGTTTATTTATTTGGATTCATGAGAAAGGTTCAAGGTTTGTTTACTTTTTATTTCAAATTATTTCATTGATTTATTGATCTGCAATAGCTGATTGAAAAACGAAGATTTCTGATAGTTATCAGCATGGGCTTGGCTGCCATTTTGAATTTCGATTTTTTTTCTCCTGTACTCGGCGCAATTTAGAGGTTGTTCGTAATATGCGATTTGGCTTACGCGTAACACTTGTGCTCATCATAATATAGCCTGGAGGTCTATAAACCCCAGTCAAATTGTAATATCTGATTAAATTTGAGAGATGGCCCAAAATCGACTTTCTCGCCCTAATTCCAAATTTCGAAAAACGCAGAAATTAGCTTAAGTTAAATCTCAATAGATTTCGACCATGATCAATGATTGTACCAGACGTAATTAATCAAACCAATCGAATGGTATTTTTAATCGAACTTTGTCGAACTTAATCGAACTTTGTTGGCCGATTAATGTTCGACTAAGTTCGGTTGTCGAACTTTAATCGAATACTCGCAAATTTCTCAAAATACAAAGTTCGATTAAGTTCGATTACTGAAATCAAACTTAATCGAACTTCTTTTAAAGAGACCTCGACAGTTCGATTAGTTCGATTACATTAATCAAACTTAATCGAACTAATCGAACTTAATCGAACTTTGTCAAGTTTAATCGAACAAAAATTTGAGAAAACCCGAGCAACTGAAGGCCGCTCCACTTGCGCGTAATTCGATCGCACTTTTTACCGGCCTTTGCATGACGACACTTTGAGGAACCTTGAAGCACCCCCGCTGGTGCAGGCGTGTACCCTCACATTCCCCCTGACCAGTGGGCACCGATCAAACTCCCCGGAACCCCGGCCAGGACCCCAAGGGGCCGTCCACGGTGGTACCCAAATGAGGTCATTTTTCCCAATTTTGACAAATTTTCGCCAATTTTCCAATTTTTGCCGGTTTTTGACGACGCTTTAAGGAACTTTGAAGCACCCCCACCGGTGCAGGCGTGTACCCTCACATCCCCCCTGACCAGTGGGCACCGATCGAACTCCCCGGAACCCCAGTCGGGACCTCCAGGGGTCGTCCACGGTGGTACCCAAAGGGGTTGGTCTAAAAAGCAGGGTAGCCAATTGGGGTAGCCAATTGGGCTATGTAAAGGTCGGCCACTGCCCAAAAGACCTTTGTCAAAGTGATGAAACACAAAACAGGGTGAAACGTAGAAATCGACTCCATTAGAGAATATATCTTCTGTATTTTCCAATAGGTGAAAATCTGTGATTTCACCCACGTATGCTCTCTGAGCATTTCTCACACAATTCTACTAACAAATATCTGCTTTTTATACATATCTAGCAGATTCTACAATAATTACAAAACACATTAAAATCCTCAAAGGAATAGAATAACAAAACAAAAATTAGTTACAGAACATTGAAGCGATAAAAGACAATTAACTATGTACAATAAATGAATTAATTAGATAAAAGTATTCTCTTGATATTTACAAATAAACTGACGCACAGCGGCAGTAACACTCCCGACCGTCAAGAACCAAAGCTCTTGACAAAAACAAAATATATTACAACATTTGACCAGCAAATAAAGTTCAACAATCTTTTTGAAATCGTCTAATCATAACCAGAGACAAATTAAATGCATCTGTGTTCAGCGAACAACACTCTAGTTCCTGCAACATCATGCAACAACATTAATTTAGCGCAACCCCAAAGCAACACACAGCTTTTCCCAAAAGTTGCGAAGACCCAACTCGAGCCTTCTCTGGTACTGAAACAGTTTGATTTATTTGACGAGCACACAAGCAATCCAAATGATTCAACAACCAATGATACATCGCCAAACAATAAGGCTGTCCAACTTCCTTTGTGAATGCTCAAATATAGAAATAACTCGTCGGTTTACACAACTTTTCTTTGACATCAAATTCCATTTATTGTTCATAAAGATTCATGTTCTGTAAAAGGTCTTACAATGCTCAGCGAAACAAATCAGCATACATTTCGATGAATAGATTTTCACTGTAAAGGTCGGCCACTGCCCAAAAGACCTTTGTCAAAGTGATGAAACACAAAACAGGGTGAAACGTAGAAATCGACTCCATTAGAGAATATATCTTCTGTATTTTCCAATAGGTGAAAATCTGTGATTTCACCCACGTATGCTCTCTGAGCATTTCTCACACAATTCTACTAACAAATATCTGCTTTTTATACATATCTAGCAGATTCTACAATAATTACAAAACACATTAAAATCCTCAAAGGAATAGAATAACAAAACAAAAATTAGTTACAGAACATTGAAGCGATAAAAGACAATTAACTATGTACAATAAATGAATTAATTAGATAAAAGTATTCTCTTGATATTTACAAATAAACTGACGCACAGCGGCAGTAACAGGCTAGGTTGTGGGGTACCTAAATATTTTACAGACCAGAATAGAAATACCGAAAATGAATGCATAGAACCACATTTTACTGACCAGGGAGCACGAATCTGATTGATACTTTAGATTGATCATGTATGATTACAAAGATAAACAAAGATATAAATTACCACGTGTTAATGCACGAGGAGTAAGAAATAGAGCTTCATTATAATAGAGCTATTTCAAAAGACTTTTTGTACCTATTGTAAGCTGCCATATTAAAAAAATTTGAAAGGAATTAATTGTTTGAAATATCTAAACAATAGATAACAATACAATAGATTCGATAACAAAGGATTGTTAAGATATGACAAGATTAGAGATCATATGGCCCAAAGGCGATTCCAAAGCTATTATCATCGAATTACAGCTTCACGGAAATAACAATTAAAAACATAAATAAAATCTATTAAAAACTTTTTTGTATATATTTTTTATTCGGGTCTGTAAATTTTCAAACGAAGCTAAGAAGGAAGACAAAATGGCGCCAGGTCTCTTGAGAAGTAACAAAGTTCAGTACCTTTGGAAAAAAGGCTATTGTGGCTGAAGTTCGAAAGGAATCTTAAATTTTATAACATGGAATCATTAACAAGATGTTGTATAGTTATTTCCACATGAAAACAGGTTTCAGATTTCAAAAGTTTAGGCAAAAAGAGGTACCCCATAACCTAGCCCAATTGGCTAACCCATTGGCTACCCTGCTTTTTAGACCAACCCTACCCAAAGGAGGTAATTTTTTCCAATTTTGACCAATTCTCGCCAATTTTCAAGCCTTGCCAAGCATTTTAAAGGCTTTGGAGCACTGATGGAGGGTGCTGGCTTCGAGGGACAGTAAGGCAGAGGGTATCCAAAGACGTGGTGGTACCAAAAGGAGGTCATTTTTTTCCAATTTTGACCAATTTTCAAGCCTTTCCACCTTTCCAAGCCTTTTAAATGCTTTGGATGGAAGGTGCTAGCTTTGAGGGAAAGCAAGGCAGAGGGTACCCAAAGCGGGGTCCAAAGCAAAGGGGTCTCTGAAGGGCTGTGGTAGGCTGTGGGGGGGGGAGAGGCCTCGATTGGTCCCACCGGGGCTGGTACCCAAAGGAGGTCAATTTTTCCCGGCTTTTGATACACTTTGAGGAACTTTGAAGGACCCCCAACGATGCAGACGTGTACCCTCACTTCTCACAGTGGCAGTGGGCACCAATCGGACTCCCCGGGACCTCGGCTGGGACCTCCTAGGGCCATCCACGGAGGAGGTCATTTTTTGTTGTCGAACTTTTTCGAACAGAGTTTTTTATCCAATTTGTCGAACCTTTCTTGTTGTCAATCAAACTTTATCGAACGGAGTTTTTTGTCGAATTTGTCGAACATTTCTCGTTGTCGAACTTTTGTCGACCTTAGTATGCCAGCTGGTTAGTATGTTTTGTCGAACTTAATCGAATACTCACAATTTTAGCGACTTTTGAAAAGTTTGATTAAAGAATTTAATCGAACTTTTGTCGTTCGATTAAGTTCGACAAAGTTCGATTAGTTCGGTAATCGAACTGTTCGATTAATTACGTCTGGATTGTAGCTACTTGACATAAAAAATATCTTCAACAGATTGATCAAACAGAGGCATGGTTCACCAAGAATCTTACCTGAGCACTTAGCTCGAACACCTAAACAAGTAACAAGTAACACAAGTAATTTCGTGTAACGTCTGTATTTCTTGGTTCAGTCGGGCTTAGCTGTTAAACTAGCAAATGTTGAGTGATAGTGATAGAAAATATCTTAGTACACTACAGTTGAGCACGACTGAAAATTTGGCTTCTACTCGTAGCTGTGCTACCATTTTACTTCACAAAATCCGCCCGAGCGACGCCTCTGTGCTCAACTCCCGCCCGCCCACCGCCCGTCTATAATCTGTTATTCCCCAATGGCGGATTATTGGTGGACACGCTCACGCTAAAATACGGCTCTGTTGTATTATAGAAGGTAGCCCGGAATTCCCGAGTTATTTTTTCCGAGTTAAAAAAACCGAGTTATGAAAAAACCGAGTTATCCCGAGTGTTGTGACGTCATTTTTGGAATTTAATGACGTCATTTTACATTTCATAACTCGGTTTATTTTGCTTCCTTTAACTTTCCGAGTTATTTTCGATTTTTCAACTCGGGAACTTTTGCTAATTAATAACTCATTTCTGATTCATGAAACTAAAAATTGAATTCACAATGCTCACAATTAATTTCAACCTGGACATAGCCTGGAGATCCATGCTATGATTTCTTATTCTATATACTGATGGCGAAATATATAGCATGGTATGGGCTGACAGTTTGAATTTCCCATATCCTAATAACTCGGGAAAATTAAGGCACGTCCAAATTTACCCTAATTTTTTATCACCGTTTCCACTTGTCACAGCATATCACTTCATACATCGAAAGAAGCCTATTGGAGTGTAGATCACTGGAATAGCTGTGCCATAATTAATTTTTTCACCCAAAAAAAGATATTAGACAAAAACCAAAAAATGCTGATGTCAGCAAAACTTGTTTTTTGAATAACTCCAGTTTGGCTTATGGTATAAACATGAAATTTGGACAAAAGTTGCATATCAATAATAGGAACATTTTTGTTTATTTGTTTTTGCAAATTTTGCTGACGTCAGCAGAAATCAGCAAAATACGAAAATTTGCAATAAAGTGCTGACGTCAGCAAAATTTCAAAAAATTTTTTTTCAAAATGATCCTGTTAATGGTGTGCAACTTTGGTCCAAATTTCATGTTTTTACCATAAGCCAAACTGGAGTTATTTAAAAAACAAGTTTTGCTGACGTCAGCATTTTTTGGTTTTTGCCTAATATCTTTTTTTGGGTGAAAAAATTAATTATGGCACAGCAATTCCAGTGATCTACACTTCAATACGCTTCTTTCGATGTATGAAGTGATATGTTATGACAAGTGGAAACGGTGATAAAAAATTTGGGTAAGTTTGAAAAATCTGGACAGGCCTTAATTTGCCTGAGAACGGTTGAAAACACGGCCAATCAAATTCTGTTATTGTTTCACTGGTCACACTTTCTTAAAGAAAGCGCAACTTCCGAAATTTGTTTTTTATTTTAGTAAGTGAGGACAGCGCTAAATTCGAATTTCCCATTGTAATTTTTTCCAAAATCGGACTCACAGCTCTGACCCGTCAAGTATTCATCAGATTTAAAAAAAATACGCAGACGGGTTCCTGTCTAACCTGGACAAGGATGTATAATCTCTATCATTCATCATAGGGGAAAATGTTGTCAAATGTAAGATGCGAAGATTGGAGATTTTACTAAGTACATGTTTTCTATTTAGGAATAACGTTTAAGCGTATACAGGCTCAGTTTTTGATACCTAAACAATTGCTCTATTGTTTAAGAACAATAAAATGCTAATCATAATGCAAGACTGATATAGGGGCGGACACTTGCTTATAAAAAAAAACACGTAATAAAAATCTGTAACCATCCTTTATTTCTTTGTTAAGGTCTACTCGCGTTTCTTAAGACGTAGGACATAGGCTACTAAGTACTTTGTTTGTAATTGCGTGTCAAATTCCAAAATATTGTTGTTTTTTTTTGTCAGTGGTATTATAATGATGTAGCAATAGCTACAGTAGCGATTTTTTGTGTTTTTGTTTTGCTGTGACAGTATGTTTGGTGAGAATGTTTTAATTTCAAACATTTGAATTTCATATGATGATTTTCAGAAGATGCAATAAGACGAACATTGATTATATCAATGGCTATCTGGTTTAAGGCTACAAGATTTTTAATTTAAGTTAGTTAGGTTTAATTTTAATTGAAGTTACGTTATCTTACGCGTTCGGAAAAAAGGCAATGATAGGGTATTACCTGGCACTATCAGAGGTATGCATCAAAAGTCGATGATACGTAGGGAACGAGGTCGTGTTCCGGACCACTCGCCTTAGCTAGAGAAAGAAGTTTTTTTTGAAAAATTGATCCTTCGAGGCTTTTTCATAAAAGTGTTTTGATTTTTGATTTTCGAAAATGTTCTCAAATGTCCTAGTACTTTTTCAAATTTTTAATTTTACCATTTTTGACTTTATTATATGTGAGAAACCGCTACCGGACTGTTGAAGAGACTAAACCCTTAGTAGAGACACTAACTGAAGTGATAAAACCGTCAAACTATAAAAGAATTTCTTCCTTAAGATTTAAAACTAAAATAACCAGGCGATGTTAACTGAAAACGTAAACATGTGATGGACGGTGAAAAAGAATGCGGCTATTATATTTTGATTTTTCCCTGAAAACGTAAACATTTAAGAAATTGTTAAGAGATTGATGAAAATTCAAATATTGCAAAATCTTTAAAATTGGAACGGAATAGGAGAAGATATCGGAAATTTTCTTTTCACAAGTGCCCTAGAACAAAATACCGGTAGAATATAACAAGAATAGGTAATTAAAGTATTCTTTAACTTCAGATTCTTCTTTCTTTTAAAGATTTAGTTTTTAAATGAGAGTGATACCGTTTGCTTACTCAATTCGCGGGGCCCCTTTCAAATAAGTTTTGAAATCCTATCTACTTTCAAACCCACTTACATACGCTTGAGTCCCACGATAGAAGCTACAGATCATAAGTGTTGGCCCCCCTACTATTAATGACGTATTTTTTAAATAAAGATCCCCTCGCTTTAGCCAAAACCAGGGATATCCTCTGGCGACTATTAATAACATAAATATATCCTTGAATCATCGATGCTTGAATACACTGGGACGAATTTGTTGCACTGGTAATTTTCTTTTATTTATAGATTACATCAATAGTGGAACAAATTATGAAAAACGGAACAAGTTATACTGATTACCCAGAATTCAAATTCGCCAGAACTGTCAATCTATGTTTTCCACCTGTCATAGTTTTAATAGGATGTGTTGGAAATTTGTTGAGTTTTTTTATTTACATCAAAAGGAAATACAAGGACAAGGTATGTTAAAAATAATACTTTAATTAGGTACAATGGTGGTCAGAATATGTTGGCATTTTGAGTATTTTGGCAACTTTTGGCGTTTTACTTTATTTAATCGGATATTTCGATTTGGGAGGGGTATAATGGCTTCCATGCTTTATTATCTGGCGCTATCAGTAAGCATTAAAATTTCAATAATACGCAGGATGAAAAGTCTCATAAGTCTAAATAGCCTATATTGGTGTAAAATACACTCCGTAATTCGAATATTTTTTCTAATTCGAATAAAATCCTTATTCACTTTGAGAACAACTATATTATAAAATTTTCGTAATGCTGTTTTTAGGTTGCACCTGTATATATTCTAAGCCTGTCAATCATCGACTCGATCAATCTGGTCATCGGATTACTACAATATTGGCTGATGTTCAATTTTTACCCAGAAGACATTACGCCCCTTCATTGTCACGTGATGTTTTTCTTAGTCAATGCAATGGCTAACCATTCACATTGGGTTGTCATTGCTTTCACTTTCGACCGGTTTTTAGGTAAGCGTAGACAGAAAATTTGTTGGCGAGAAGCAAACTCAAACCCAGTCCCTTTATTGGCTTTTTTATAATACACTTTTTCGACCGTAGTCGCACTGATAAGGCGGACAAAATAATGCCCGCGCGGCAATTGGCGGCTACGGTCGGAAAGGTGTATTAAAGGTTTCATTTTACTAAGTCTAGCATGCTAGACCACTAATTCAGACATATTCAGACTAATTCCGCAGCAAAAAATAATTGTATTTACAAATTTATTTGTAGTCATAACACCCATATTACTGCACTATAACACAACGAATTATAAATGACCCTAGTTTACCTTTTTACATTGTGTTCATTTTCTCTTTATAGCTGTTTGGTTTCCATTTTGGACTCGACAATATCAAAACCGACATCGCGCATGGATGACAGTCATCATAATTGGTCTCATATCATACGCCAAGAACCTCCACTATATATGGACCGCAGAATTTATCTACCAGCCAAAAACGAAAGTGGCATCATGCGGATTTGGTATACGCGATAAAAACCAATGGGTACTCGATTATCAATTATTTGAAATCGCTGTTTCCTCATTGGTTCCTTTTATAATTATTGTCGTTTTGAATAGTTCGATTGTTTATCGAATGCATAAGGATGGTAATTTCAGTAAAGCCCAAAGACGACATCAGGGCCATAAACTCAAATCTCAGTTTGTTACCAGTAGAAATTGTAAGTTGCAAACAAGCCAACAACGACAAGAAAATAACAAATCTGAAAATCACTCGATACCTACTTTTGATACAAAGCCTGAAACGGATTGTGCAACTGCTAATTCTTATAATCCACTCAACAACACACATCCAACGATACCAAAGCTAGCCAATCAGGAGCCAGATTACAATCCACAAAAAGACAAAGACCAGAACTCAAAACCTAAACCGCATCTCACAATCCCAACGTCCTCAAAGCGACGTCAAACAATTGTACCGTCAGATTCCATACAACAAATCACATCAGAATTATCAGAAAACATTAAACCTAAAAGACTTTTCCATTACGGTTTAACAATCTCTTTGCTTCTCGTCTCCAGCGCTTTTGTGGTTCTAGTATCACCTTTACTAGTGCTTAGATTCTATTATATGAATCAAGAACATATAACTCCACATCATAAAGCTGTTTACACCATGAAATACCAGATCTGTCAGAAATTATGGTATTCAAACAACGCAGTTAACTTTTTCTTATATTCATTATCAGGACGCTCTTTTAGATCAGATCTTAAAGCAACAATTCTTGGATTATATACTAGAATGTTTCCAAAAGGTAAAACTGACAGACGCTCAAACAGTAGGACGACTTTGGACAGCGTGTTACGTTTTTCAGATAGTAGCACGACTACTGACACAGCGAACTCGGTTAAAGAAAATAACACATGAGCAATGAACTTCAAGCGCAGTACGGATAAAAATACAGCCAGGACACAAAGAATATTTGTGGGAAGAAAACATGACAATTTTTCGAAAGGTATTGTATTTTGGTAGTTACAATTAATACACGGGTTTCGAATTAAATCTGGCACGAGAGAAAAAATCAAGTAAATAAAAGGAGCGATAAGGGGAAATGCCTTATAAAAGGTTGATAGATTTCCTTTCTTCTCTTTTGAAAGCCAGGTGTTCATTCAAAAGATGTTTTTCTATTTTAAATTCAATAAAAGAAATATGATTAAACGATTGACTTTTTATTTTAATGTTTTTTGTTTTCATAATGAACCATAAAGTCTGTCAAAATGGAAAAATGAGCTAAAATTGCTTGATACACGGCCAATTTTCGTTCTGTTTACTTGATATTTTTCGTGCAAATTTACATGGGATTAAAGCTAAAGCTAAGCAAAAATTTAATTCGAAACCCGTGTATTGAAATGAGCTTCTTTCGAAAGAAAACTTTGTATAATAAATAATCCAAATAATAGACAGACTTTATGTTATGACTCTCTATCACTGACCCTTTTTAAAAAGCATTGACGACATTTTGAGTTGTGTTTTCAACAACGGGAATAAAAATATCAACTTTGAACTTCATCCAAGATTTTGGATTGTCGTAATGGTTACTTTTCTCTGCGTTGATTAGGCGCCGAATAGAATCTCAATTGATCGACACAAGTCGATCTATATGATTTCGGCCTGTGCTTTTTACGGTAGTTAATAGGCTCATATCAAACCTACCCAAAAGTCAAATACCTTATCGGGGAAAACTTCATCGGGGAAAATTTTCGTCGGGAAAAAATATTCGTCACTTGGCAAAAATTTCGTCACTTTTCCCTGACGAAGTTTTCCCCGATAAGGTATATTGTCTGTTAATTTCAGCGAATTGAGATTTGATACATCTTTTCGACCGTAGTCGCGTGCTCAGGCGTGTGCCACCCTAAACTCGACCCAATCCTTCTTTTACACTTTTTCCATTGTCTTTAGGAGCGAAAAAAAGACTGGGCGGTTTTAGGGTGGAAAAACGGACAAAAAAATGCCCACACGGAAATTGGCGGCTACGGTCTAAAAGGTTATACTAAATCTTTTCAATGATTATTTATCAAATCGATCTTATAATCGAATGCTGCTCTTTCCCGGGATCTTAATGGACGCTTTTTATAAGAAAGAATAAATTTTGACACAGTGTCTATTGTCCTTTTAACTAAAAGAAGGAATTTATATCGTGGCCCTGTACCAATTTCGTACCCCAAACCCACTTGTACCATTTTTTGATTTTATTGATGGCCGTGGTAAAATCTTTTCGTGAGCGCTATCTATCAGAATTACCAAAAAGTGAACTAAGGGACTTGGCTCGAGTTTGAATATATACAAAACCTGTTACCTATTTTTCTGGATACAACACTATATAAGATTTAAAAGGTACCTTTATCATGGGTAGCATCCTCAGTTTTTCCCACGAGGAATAAACCGACGATTGCTTATGGGCGCAAGATTTTCAAGCCATTGAATATAGGCTTTGGCGTAATATAGAAATGGCAGACCTGCTAAAATGATGAGATAACATTTATGACATATTTTGCATTAAGATATTATTTCATTCAGTAAATTATTGCAAGTAATCTATCAAACAACAATTCTACAATTAAAAGTTTTGAAATCAAATATTTATAGTTTTACTAAAAACCCCATCATATAATAAAGTGTAATGAGCTGTTCCAATTTCGTACTCCAAAGCCACTTAAACAACTTTTTCATTTTACTGATGCACGTGATACAACTTTCGTTAGTGCTATCAGAATCATAAAAAAATCGAACCAAGGGCCTGTGTCCGAGTTTGAAGCTGTATTGATTGTATTTGTTGAAGTACTACGAGTTTCTTTAAGTCAGATATCAGTCGGCACAGGCGGTATTTGTGAGCAGCCAGAACTAGCATCACAGGTCCCTGAAATAGAAAATATAATTGTTATTTTATGTTAGATAGGACGGAACAGGGTATATACTTTGATAAGGTCTGGCTTGCCTAATTCCGCGACAAGTTCTACCTAGAGCTTTTCTAATGCTAGCAACTTTTATCTGAACGTTAAAAATGGAAGCATTTATAAATTCGAATACTTGAATCTTAATTGCTAATTACCCTCGCCTCTCTTCCCCACTAAAACTCAAAAATTATACAAAAATGTCAATTTATGCTTCACATATGTATTACATGTTAAATCTAGGTTGAATTTGAATCGAAAACTAAGAATAGGCAGAATACCAACGTTCACAACCTCCATATAACATTAGATGAACGTTGAAACAACGTAATCTCACCTGGTATTCCTGGTTCACCAACTACACCAGCTAGACCTCGTGGTCCAATTCCTCCAATATCTCCTGGCATTCCAGGTGCTCCCATCGGTCCCATAGGGCCCATTTCACCTGGGCGACCGACTGGTCCTGACATTCCAGGTTCTCCAGGGACTCCAGGGGTTCCTAGACCTCTTGTTCCTGGAATTCCGGGTTCACCAGGTGGACCGGGCGGACCGGGAGGACCTGGTGGGCACTCACATTGGTGTTTCTTTGGGCGTTTTTTCCCTAAGAATATGAAATATATATTAGTCTGGGGAACTATTAAGTATGCTAGGCCCATCTTTGTGTAAAGAAAATGATGACTGAAAATATTCTTTAGGAGCTTTAACTGCAAGATGATGAGGATTCTTACTGATTCTACATACATTTGGTAGTACCTATTCACTAATGATTTCTACTGTCTAGGGTTTATATAATGATACACCCCGTCTCAAAGCCCAGGTGAAAGTTTTTTGGGGATGAAAATCTCTATCAAAATCCCAATAGGGATAGAAATTCTACTGTTCCCAGCCCAAAACTTCCATTGGGGATGGTTTTGGAGAGAAAATTTTTCGATTAGATTTTAAGTGAGGATGAAATAAAAGTCATTTTCACACGGGGGTAAAAAATTGTTGGATATTTTTCAACCGTCGGGAACGAAATTTTGAGCATATTTTTGTAGTAGGGCTGGGTTTTAACACGGGTGTGTAATGATTGGGGTAACGTTAAAAAAACCTCTACTAAATACTAAGCTCAATTCCCAACGGAGAAAAGGATTATTACCAAATATTTTGAGAATCCTGACTGAATGTTTAGGCCACAGAAAACAAAAGAATTTTTAATCCCCAACCATCAAAAACAATAGACCATTGCCAACGGCGTTCGTCTTTGTCCTTTATTTCTCTATCGGATAGAACATCATCACCGGGTCACTGAGACAGGGGTGTAAAACAAAACCAACAACGTACCTTCTGAGAAACGGTATAAGGTGAGGAATAGAACCAGAAAACTGATCAGCTTCATGATAAGTTAACTTCAAATCACAAAAAGATGTGATGACCAATGTTCTCGTCTCAAGTATTGTGGAGAAACTCGTTGGATACGTCTTTTAGCTGATCCAGAAAGCATTTTATATCATTTTTGGGCTTGTTTAGATAACCTCAGTTGACACGGCATTGTTTATTTGACGGTAACGTCGATCCTCTTATGTTGTTTGGACGTTGTTAGTTGGACTTTGAAATCGCCTTAGAACGTCTGTTGACCGATCAGAAAGCATTTCATATCTTCCTTGAGTTTGTTTGGATAACCTCAATTGACACGGCATCGTTCAGTTGACGTCCATCTAATTATGTTTTTTGGATATCGTGGACTTTAGCTCGTTGGATCTTGTTTTGACGTTCGAATCATACTGATACGTTTGTTAGCTTATACATAAAGCATTATTTTTCCGTCTAGAGTATATTTGGATAATCAATCTGAGATGGGACAGTTTTACAATGACGTTTTATTTTTCTGCACAATCTGAGAAAACTCTTATCCGCATCAGTTTATCAAAACAGATATGACTTTAAAAACATAAGTAGAGTTGAAATGTTAACAGGAGTTTCGTCTGGCTCTTACGACTTTGGAAATGTAGATAAACATTATTTTCAAAATAGACATCTTCGCTGAGAAAGAGGTCTCCCCCAGCGTACCTTAATACAACTTTTCGACTGTAGTTGCGCGGTCAGGCACGTACCACGTTATCATTTAATTATCCCCCTAAACTTGATCCAATCCTTTTTA
This sequence comes from Clytia hemisphaerica, assembly GCF_902728285.1. Taxonomy (NCBI): domain Eukaryota; kingdom Metazoa; phylum Cnidaria; class Hydrozoa; order Leptothecata; family Clytiidae; genus Clytia; species Clytia hemisphaerica. The sequence continues at coordinate 2,388,792 of NW_027103674.1, read as the reverse complement.
GGTCCGAAAAAAAAGACTGGGACGGTTACAGGGCGGTAAAACGCGGACAAAAAAAATGCTCGCGCGGCAATTGGCGGCTACGGTCGAAAAAGTGTATTCGCGCAATCACGCAATTTTTTTTTCGAGATTCATGCGTTTACACAATTTTTTTCACTATTCACGCAAAGTTCTCGAATTCACGCATTCACGTTTTTTTTTTTTCAATTTCACGCAATCGCGCAAGAGTAAAAGTTTTTATCATTCACGCATTCACAAAAACTGCTGGGGGCCCCTTAAAAAAGGTCAGTGGTTCGCGGGAAATACAGATATACATTACTAGACATTACAAGGGTTGAAAGGTTAACAAGAGTTTATCTGGCTCTGGTAATCTTGGAAACAAATTTAATGTCTTTTAGTAGAATTGAAATAAAAGTCAATTCGCAAGAGTTTTGTCTGGCTCTGATAACTTTGGAATAAGATGCCAAGCCTAGATATTTAGAGTTATACAATACAATTATTTTAAATAGACATTCTCGTTGATTTCTCGCTAGTCGGTTGTTAAAAAAACAGTCAATGTGTCCCGGGAAGTAAAAAAACAAAACAAGTACCATACATATACACGCATTTTTTATAAGAATAGGGTCAAGTATTCTTAAGAAAGTGCCAAAATTGATTGTGAAATAGTCTTAATGTATCTTACTTTTTTAGACTTGACTTTTTTACAAACATGAGAAATGATCAATTTGAGAGTTTTGGACTTTGGAATGAACATTGGGAACTAAAATTACATTTCTGCCTCAAAGTTTAAATTCAAGTCTGACAAAGGAAGCAGTTTTTTTCTGTTAACCAAATACAAAATGACTGTATTCTTATCAAATTCTGTGAAACTCACCCTCTAGAGGGTATTCTTGCGATTTGGCCAATTTTCACCCTGATATTCTTATAGAAGATATTCTTATAAAAAAAGCGTGTATCTTAGTCTTCTATTGACATTAAAATTGACATATTTCTACATTTCAACGAAATTCGGGCAAGCATTACATACCAAACACATACAAAAGAGAGCTAAGACATTGTGTGTACGGGTTCACCGGTAGATTTTGGTATAACAGATCATACATAGGAGGTTACAGTTAAAGAGTTAAATTTGATTCTCCCAAGGTAAAGGTTCGAGCTACCAAGAACTATTGAGTGAGACCTATAGCAAGGGTATTGTTTAATTCTTAAAATAAATCGGTCTCGGACCTAGTCTTTGTACCGAGCCCGGGGGGGGGTACTAGGTTTGCGAGGTGACGGGTATGTCCGAGCCGAAAATCGAAAATCGACCCTTTGAGAGACAAAATTTTGGTGATTTTGGGACCCTTTGAGAGACTTTTTCCTAAATTTTGGTCCATTTTTTCCAAATTTTGGTTTGATTGTCACCAAATTTTGGTCAAAATTTTTGGAAATCCTGACCCTTTGAGAGAGAAATTTTTGATTTTCGTGATTTTGGGACCCTTTCAGAGACTAACTTTTGAATTTGTACCCCTTTGAGAGACTTTTGAGGAATGAGAAAAGGTACCCTTATGGCTCGCACATACCCGGCACCCATTTTGCCTAAGTACCCCCCCCCCGGGGTACCGAGCTAAGAATTTATAATGATAGGCGTATTAGGATAGAGGGTGAGACAGTAGAAATTATTGATGAAAAAATTACTATTAAAAAGATCGTCAATATATTTCATGACATTGAGTATCTAGTAAAATATTTTAACATAATTAACAGAATATTCTCATATTTACACAGGCCTGCAAATAAACTGTAAAAAAGAACTTGGTCTAAATAAGTTCACCTCGTGAACCTTTACTGCCCGGTGGTCCTGATTCACCTTTACTGCCCGGTGATCCTGATTCACCTTTCACAAGGATCATTCGTCTTTGTCGATGTCCATTTACTTCAAACTCAACACCAAAATCATGTTGTGGTCCAACAACACTAGCTGAACCTCTCGGACCTTTTGAACCTTTGTTTCCTTGATCACCTATTCCTGAAGAATAAAAGAAACACGGTGTGTTCAGCAAGAAACGCATACGCGTTTTTTATAAGAAAAAACTATATAAGAATATTAAGGCTTCGATGGGTAAAGTATTGAGAAAACTTGGCTCTGTGAGAGCATGGAAAGTGAAAAAAACTATGTACTCTCTACTGTAAGGGTCTAATTTGAGACTCATTTTTGTCTGCAGTTTGCTTGAACTCTTTTAATATCCGAGCTGGTCAAGTTTGGAATAGACTATCTTTGGAATACAAAGCTATTGACTCTAAAATGAAGAACAAATAAATCTGCACATATTGCAGTTTTTAAATCGAGTGCCCCTCCCGCGGAACTACACTTACCTTCAGAGAAATGGTACAAAGTGACCAAAAGAAGGAAAACAAGAGCCAACTTCATCATCCAAAATTATGCTTGTGTTTTCTTTCCGAATGTAGGCGCGTTTAATTTTACCAAATAATTACCAATCAATTTATATTCACGCGTTTGTAGCTTTTTCAGATTGACTGATGTTGTAGGTATAGAGTAGAGCCTTTTATACTTTTTTTTTAAGTAGACTATTTAAAAGGTGACCAGTGTATTTTACGGATTAAGGGTGTGAAGACCAGCCTTTATAAAATTATTAGAGTAAATAAAATACTCCTTGGATTATCATAAGGTCACGTACACAGAACATGTTAACGCAGTTTCATTGATCTGATTGATCTGTATTTTTCCTTGATCCCGGATTGAGTAAACATTCCAAGCGTTAAAAAACGGACCAAATTACGAAACTGTACTTTAGGATTCAACAAGATTTATTTTAATCCAGCAAACATCCAAAGAAGGATGTTTATTCCTATTTACTTAACTTTTTCGGGGATGGTTATGAAATATTTTCAAAAATTCCAAAAATGAAGATGAAACATAATTCTTCGCATGTTTTTTTCTATACATTATCACGAAAGAAATACCTACTTTTCTAACGGTTTACAGATTTCATTAAAAAAAATATCGACATAATTCAAAAATTTTATGATACAAATGTGTAATAAATTTTCATATCATTAACGAGTGATAGACCTTATCGGAGTTTTTGATTTTTCTAAATCAGCGATGCATTGTGAGATTGTTTTAGGGGGCTATTACAATAGAATTCCCTCAAGGAATTCCTAAGAGATTTTATTGTAATACCCCCGAAACAATCCCACAATGCATCGCTTTTTTAGAAAAATCAAAAACTCCGATAAGATCTTTTATGTTATAGTCGTCTCATTATTATGGGTTAGCTTCAACGTGTCCCTGATTGCCGTGGTGCGAAGGGGGAATGGGTGGTCGGGAACAATCGGTAGCGTCACACGTCCCTGAAAGATAAAATAAAATTCATAGTTTCAATTCCTTAAGATGAAATCTACTGAGATGTAAAAACGGACACTTTTCACAAAAAAAGAAAAGAAAAAAGATGCATAATAGTGTGGTAATGCGTCTAACATTCAGTTTCGTCAAAAATAAGAAATACTGAGGATCTTGAGCCCACTAAACTCTGCAAAGGTTAATGTGACTCCCTTCTCCAAGAACGAGATCCTATGAAGAGGAACCACAGGAACTTAAATTTTTGCGTTATTCAATCATGATCCTTGGTAATATAGAAATATGGCGAATATTAAAAATATTAGTAAGAGGAGTACTTGGTAACGTGATCAAGGAGCAAATCAATTTTCATCTTTTAATAATAACAAAATAAAAAGCTAACAGAAAGTTAAATCAATAAGCTTCCAGACCAGTGTTTTCTATAAGGACTATGTTTACAGTAAAATATACCCGGTCTTCCGGGTTCACCCGCTGGACCAGGCATCCCTGGAGCTCCGATAATGCCAATTTCTCCTGGGAATCCTGGGTAACCTCTTGGACCCATGAGGCCTCTATCACCAGGAAGACCATCGAGTCCTACAGGACCTGGTTTTCCGGGATGCCCTGGTAGACCAACTGGTCCTGAGTCACCTGCAAATCCAGGCAACCCTGGTGGTCCTGGGGGCCCTGGAGGGCCGGGCGGACAGTTGCATTGAGGACTTGGGGGAGCCAATCCTATAAATTGAGAAAGATGATAATCTTCTATGGAATATAATATATGGAATACAATTTGATTTTTTATATCTAGGAAAGTACACCTTATAAGAAAAAATGATTCTTGACCTCTCTTAAGGCTTACCTAGGAAAATGGGAAATTGAAATCCAAATCTTTCTAAATAGTAATACTGATCCGCGAAAGTTGATATTTTTTTAAACATTATTCCAAGAGTTAAGATTTTGCCATAAATTTAGATAAAGTTTGTACATTTGTACAAAAAGGATCTTTTGTGTAAAGTCTGAAATAAATCGTTTTAAATATGCTAACCTTTTGCAAAGCACCATAATGTCCCCAAAAGAAACAGGCTTTGAATCATCCTCATATCTAAAAATGGAAAGAAAAGCAAACATGTTAATCTGAGGACAAGTAAATTATAGCTAAGCCTCATGGGTTCTTATGTATTTCGTAATTTTCAGGTTTAAGAAGTAGAGATGAGCTTGGAAGCCATAAGAAAATCACAAAAGAGATTTATTAAAGTTTATTACCTGAAAAAAGTAACCCTTTCTCTTGATACGCGCAGCTGACTGTTTGTTGGTCAAGTCTAGGTTGTTGTATGAAAAGCGTGATGCAGAAATTGGATTAAACCATTTTATAGCCTCCATAGTTAGAGAAATTCTATTCTTGAGCAGATCTCATACCAGATGCACAGTCGTCAACAAAAAAACAATACATTGTGGTTAATCGTGGTTAATGTATATCTCAACACCATGTCTGCGATAAATGATGACCGAGCAGGTCGTTGAAGACTCCTCTTTTTTATTGAGAACAAATTTATTAGAACAATTAGTCTCAAAAGCGGCAAAAATTAAGGACAATTTAAGAACAATATGCGGTGCCTGGAATTGTCAAGCAATTTAAGAGTTAAAATAGTCCAAATTATAAAAAGACTCATAAAAAACCTAAAATTTTCTAAATTTTTGCTCTCAATAAGATTGAACAGATTGAAAACAAGTGATATTTTTATGGACCTACCTGGTTATGCATTTAACACATATATAATTGATATCTACGTGAGAATGAACGTTAAACAATCATTCAGAACACAAATAGTGACGATTTATTAAAATTAGTCGTTTGTTTCTTATAAAAAACACGTTTAGAAACCAAAATTTCATGCTCTTGAAATATTCTTTCATATTCAAGACTTCGAGAGTAAAAAAACATCTCTTTTTAGCTGAAATTTACCCCAAATTTTTTTTTCCAAGAATCGAGCTCCGTCACATTCGAGGGTTTATAGTTATGCATCTTTGTGCAAAAAATCATAAAGAATAAAAGAGCCAATCTCGAGAAAAGCTTATACCTAAGTAATTGATAGTGTGCTTATAAAAAATATCGAATTTAGCCAGCTTTTCTATAAAAACATGTCTAAACACATATATTCTTTATAAGTAAGCCCTCGTGAGCAAAAAAAACATCTATCTCATAAAAAAAATTGAGTAATTTGACTAAGAACATTGATGTATGCTTATTAATAGTGATTCTCATAGATAAACATGCGTTTTTTGAGCCAATAATTTTTTTTTGCAAAAATTCGCTTAAGCCATCTTTTACCTACGATGGTACCCTACTTTCATGCAAAAAATCAGAAAAAATTAACGACCTAATTTTTCACAAAGTCCAAAAAACCCGTTTTTTAGCCGTTTTTTGGCCCAAAAATTTGCCAAAATTTTTTTTGAAAATCGGGCTCCGTCACATTCGAGGGTTTATAGTTATGCATCTTTGTGCAAAAAATCAGAAAAAACTAACGAGCCAATCATGAGGAAAGCTAATAACAAACGAACGAACGAACGAACGAACGAACGAACGAACAGACGAGCGGACAAAGGTTAATTTATAGGACCTCCACCGGGGTAGGTCCAAAAAACAGTTTCAGACTCAAAGTAGCTAAAAATGAAATAAAAAACAGCCGAGCCTCATCGGAATTTCACTGTTTCTTATATATAAAAGAATGCATTCTGCGCGTAAAAAATTGACAGAAAGTTATGTAGTCATGTGCAAGCTTTTTTTTTTCTCGATGCAAATATGCTTCACAAAACTTTAGCGCAATGAGTCAAATGTTGAATTCATTGTCCTCTTTATGCTTAATGTTAAACTTATTTATAATGCTATAAACCATTAGTTCAACTTTCTTTTTAATCTCTGTAAAGTAATTTTCAGTGTTTCTCTCAAACATTTATATCGATGATTGTGCTTGATTGTGAACAATGAAACTACTCTGGGAAGGTAAGATTGTACTACAATCGATTCGAAATTAAAACCATCGATAACACTAATAAGTTATCGATAAAACCATTAAATCTAAAGCGATCGATAACTAATCGCAAGCGCTCAAAAATTAAGAAAAATAGTCGAGCAATTAATTATCGATTCTTAGCGATTTGAAATCTGTTGATTATCATGAACGTCCATAATTGATCTTATCGATTACTTTACAACCATCTGGATTTTCTTTTGAAAAGGATGAAGAATATACGGGATGTTCTGGAGTTTTTATAAGATACTTCAGTAATTGGTCATTTGAAGTAATAAAAATAACGCATTCTTTAGAAAAAGCAATAAAATTGTTGTATTACTGGTTAACGTCCAACCAAATCAAGAAAGAGCTTGTAAAAACTCCAGCTTGTCCCGAATATACAGACTCTCCTTAATTTCTGAAATATTATGTTGTGGTTAGTTTACTATCGTTCCCAAAGTTACAGTATAAGCACGTGTCTAGTCTGAATCGCAGACCTACAAAACCGCAGGTCTATCTATAGGGAGCACGAATCTGTTACATTTTTTTTTAATAAACATTGCACTTGTAAGCATATCTAGGCTCAGATATTGGGAAAAATTAAGCATATGCTAAGCATTACCTCGAGCCTATGAAAAAAGTATAAGCTACTTTGTAGTATGGATATAAGCAGTATTATAGTAGTATAGCAGTATATAAGCAGTATTAGGATATAAGCATCCCTCAAGCATTTTTTCAGCCTTAATAAGCTCTCGACCTAAGCATCTCTGTGCCTGTTTTCGGATTTTTATATTCTTATAAAAAAACATGTAGTGGACACCATGTATGTGTCAACACCTTTTGAAAAGAGGTCTAAGAGGTCTCATACCGTCGCTTTTAGTATTCTAGAAAGTTTATTTGATAGATGCATTGAGCTTTTTTTCCACCACTAATATATTTGTGCCGATAAAAGCTGGTAACAGTGGAATGAACGAACGAACGAACGAACGAACGAACGAACGAACGAACGAACGAACGAACGAACGAACGAACGAACGAACAAACGAACGAACGAACGAACGAACGAACGAACGAACGAACGAACGAACGAACGGAAACAAGTAAAATTCAAGGAAACTTACAAACAATTGATTGTGTCAATATAATCGAATTCATTCCATCTTGACGATCTTTTTATCGAAGGAACTTGAGCATCGTGCACATACAACATAATCCATGTGTTTAATTTACTGAATATTTTTAATAGTTTGAAATCTTCATAAGGACATATAATACTCTTTTCATAGTTTTACATCTGAAAATAAGAAAATGGAACATGATTAACAATGTTGACACTGTTATAAAAATATGGTACAGGGTGTCCGAGTCGTACCACCTCTATATACAGGGTGTCCGGAAGAAAAGTATGAGTTCGAACATGATTCGGAGTAGAAGGTTGCTGCGTGTGTTTAACAAAATGTAAGAAAATATGTACCAACACAATAATTGTTTTTACAACAGTCATTATGATTAAAAAGAACTAGCCGGTACCCGGCGTCGCACGCCGGTTTAGCTGTTGCTGAACGCACTTAAAGTCCTTTGGACGTTGGGAAGGTGGCTTGAAACACGATGAAATCAAAATCAAAGGGAAGCAGAATTCTCTTCAAAGTTTGACTCTATACCTCCCGGGTGACGTATCTTTTAACCATATTTTGGAAAAGATTTTTAAATTCTGTCAAAATTATCAGAAAGGGCGTCATTCAAATTACACCATACCGGCGACCAGCGACGTCCGAGACGGCTCTACAATCAGATTTTTTTCTCGCTTCGCTCGCTTAACATTTGCCATAGTTCTTGATGATTAGGAATTGTGAAATCTAGTGGTCTGCTCCAATGAGAGTCCACAATGTCTCCAGGGTACCCAAACCAAAGAGATGTAACCAAAGGCTAAAGGCTAAAAATGAATATTCAACATTTCCAAGTTATGCCAAAGATTTTCCCCGCATTTACTATGACTGATTGAATTTAGCAATTTCATGTTTTTTCGTATTTTAAATTTTTTGGAATTCTTGCTTTAACTATTACTTTGAATCTAATTTTTTTTATAAAAACCGTCCGTGTCGCGCAACTTATGTATTGTATCTAAATCCTACATTGGAGATGTGTCTCTAGCCTTCTGTTACAACTCAGTGACCCAAAGATTCATTTGGTAAAGTCCAATATTAAAGATAAGATTTCATAATTGTTTAAATTTAAAAGTTAAAGCAAATAGCTATAAAATAATTTCAACTTCTTAAAACTTTCTTTAAAAAACTATTACAAAAAAGGTTTAAAAATAATATTTTAAAATACTGTTTCCATCCAAGTACCACTCTACATAGGCGTCGCATTGAAAATTCCATAAAAGCGCCGCCTTCAGAATGCAGCGCTTATAAGAAAACTACGCTCTAGCAAAGACATTCCGTTGGTAAGATGAAAAATATTCAAAATGTTTGACCAATAGGAAGAGGTCATTGAACCTGATTGTGATTGTGATTCCAATAACCCTGGAATGGCGTAGAATGAATTATCTTATTGTATAATGTAAAAACTAGCGTAGGGGTATAGACCTTTTCATAAATTACGTCACGAACATCAGTTGCCTCGTTTTAAAATTATTGCCATGGTGATTAACTCCCAGCGGGTTTTATCACAACTACTTTCTATTCATAAATCATTTAATGTCTCAAGGAATATGATCACTATGGAAATTGTTTGAATACGAGGCAAGTGATGTCTGTGACGTAATTTATAAAAAGATCTATTCTTTGAAACTGAATTTTAAAAATTTCACAAAAAGCAACGCACCTAAAATCACGGGATTTAGTAAGTGTCATGGTGTCATGTTACTTCGTAGAGGAAACGCGGTAGTCTATTCGATAATAAAGATTTCAATAATATAATTTGTAAAGTGTATGATTTTAAGTGCCAGGAAAAAAAAACGACCTCCAAACAGAGTGGAGACCAAAAAAACCTGTTCAAATCAGAACACTTTTGTCAAATTATCCTAATACTGTTGACGTTGTTATAAGGTTGAAAGCTTATAAAGGCCAGTTTTTCAACACGTCGGGCAAATTGAATGACTTTTTATAATGCAAAAAATGTTCGAGGGGTACTTAGGTAAGATTGGGAATGTTAAATTTCCCGGAGAATCTGCTTAGTGAGAGGTTGTATTATTGCGAAAAAAGATTTCTGTTTTAACAAAGAAGACTTATTTTCTTTCCAAAATCTTTAATAAGTAGGGGGGGGGGGTGGTACTCTGGGAGAAAATCCAAAAAATGGGGGGGGGTCAATATTAAGTGATTTAGGGGTGATTTTCCCAAAATTCCCTAGGAAAATGAAGGTTTTGGCACTTTCATAAAATGGGGGAGGGGGTCATTATAAAATGTTATTGGGGTGACTTGCACTGAGGAGTACATACACATCGAATAATTCAGCTTCACCGAGATTAGAAGCAACTGAGATTTTGAATAACCAAAGTTCAAATAATCAATGGAGTTTTTGTCTGAATTTGGTAGGCAGATTCAAAGGGAAAATCATCTTACTTTGAATAATCAAAAATGTTAGTCGATTGGGCCATTCCATTTTATAACCATACATGGGGTGGACGAACTTTTCCAGGGGGTAAACTGAGAAGAATTTCCAGGAGGTCTAAGGAAGTGTTTTTTATGTTTCCAGGGGGTAAAAAGCTATTCTATTACCAGGGGGTAAACGACTGATATAAAAGTTCGTCCACCCTCACTTTAAGAGATGAAAACAATATTTTCCTGGGTCGTTTTTGCAAATTTTGCTATTTCCCAGGGGGGATCCACACATTTCCAAGAAATTTGTTTTGACTTGAAAAGGTTCCTTCACCCCCCCCTGTATGGAAATATTTTGTAACAGCCCAATGTAATTAGCATTAAGGTTTTTAATTGAATTGGAAAATGGAGTCATTCTGTCTTATAACAAGGTGGGCTTAGGGGTTCAATGTGAAAAGGCTTAAAATTAAACAGAAAAGATTGCAGCCCGACGAGCGGTTGAAAAACTAGTATTAAAAGCCAGACGTCAACGCAAAATCACTAAAGTAATCTAAATTTTATAAGAAACAACAATTAGTAGGTGTTAAAATAATGTTTAAAATGTTAAAATGTTAAAAGGTAAAACATAAACCTTTGAAAGTAATTGTGAATGAGCTAAGAACCGTTTTTGCCAAAAAAAACTATCAGGAACAAGGATTTTCTATTTTTCTTTAGTAGACTACCAAGCGGTCATTTCATGAAAATTCATGTAAAAAGATTCCATTTGTTTTCCACAGATCATCTTCTCCTGGGTTTTATGAATATTTGCAAGAACAAAGATTCCAGCTCTTTTGCACAGACCACATCTTTAATGATTTTGTAAGAAAAGAAATTCCATCTTTTTCTGCAGACCATGACACATTATGAAGGTAGGCTATCTTCGATGTGGATAGTTTCCACTATTATTCCTTGAGCGTTGTTGCTGCATGCCAGGATTTGGCTGAAAAAAAAACAAAGTAAAAATGCAGATCTTCAAAATTAGGAAATAGTTAGACAATTAAAGGTGGAAATACATGAAATCCATAATGATGTTTGAATCCGAAGGCTTATGGCGGATGGATTCTAAGAAGGGGAGGGAGGGGGAGGAAATTTTTCTCAAGAAGGGGGAGATAAAAAAGAGGAACTCCTATTCATGATATGCACCACTGCAATGTCTTCTGACATTACGTCACGGAACCAATAGCTCATTGGTTGGAAGTGACGTAAAATCAGTCAATACGTCACTTTCAACCAATCAGCTATTGGGTGGAACGGAAGACATTGCAATGGTGCATATAATGAATAGGGGCTTGACATAAAGACTTCTTTTTCTGGTCAGTGGAGAGAACACTATAATGTGGTTTGCAGGCCATAAAAATCACCCTAAACCTTATGAAATAACCCCAGAAAGGGGGCATGAAGAAAAAGAAGGATTTCTAATACATTAAAGACCACGAGTTCTTCGTTTGAACTCAGTCTGAGAGTGTGTAAGCATTTAAGAACAAAATAAAAAGTTCAACAACTCACCCTATCATCTAGTGTCGGATATTCGTCGTCGTATAAAGTACGTCTGACGTTCTCTCTTGTCGGAGTGTTGTTCCGGTCCAGAAAGAGGTCTAGTTCATGCTCAAGCGCTGTGGTTGGCTTGTTACCAGGGTGACGGTGGCCATTGTTTCGCTTATTGTTACTATGGGAACCATGCTGATGTCCAATCGGTGGTTGTTGTTTTCTCTGGAGGAAAAGGATAGAAAATTTGCAAATAAATAAAACAAAGACGTATTGTAAGTTAGAACAGCAAAAAAGGGACTGAAGATTTCATAGCGGTGTTGCAACAACCTTTGTTGAATCTAGACGGGAAGCCAAAAAATTAGACATAATAGTTGACGCTCTTTTATTCGACGTTGTACTATTCGATACCCTCCATTATTCGATAATATTGAAAGTCACCGTCAACAAAAACTCTCATAAACGAAACTCTATTATTCATTACGCTCCCTTTTTCGATGAATAATACGTTACATCTTTCAAAATCGAATAAGAGAGCGTGAACTGTAGTTTTTACGAAATCTCTTCTTCCCAGGTTTGATATCTAGGACGGAACTCCAAGCGAAGAAGATTACAGTATAGACAAAGAAAGTTGAAACAATGTGGTCATTCTTTGGTTTTGGTCATATTTAATAACCTTCAAATATTTAATAACCTTCAAAGGGCTGTAACTTTTTATCTATCAAAGATATGAAAACTGTGAAAACAGAAAAAAAATTCTAAAAAGTGAAAAGGGTTCAAAAGGCTGTAACTTTTTATTCATCAAAGATATGAAAACAAATTTGAAGTCAAAAAGATTTCTAAATAGTCTGATGCCAGGATTTTTAAACCAGTAGAAAATATCTTCATTTTTCAATTTTTCGAACAACCTTCATCTTTTAGATTATTCTCCTTGGAAATATCTTTCCAATGGTGTGTTGTTTTTTTAAATATAGCATTGATGAATGCTGAGAAATTGTCAAGAAGGTAAAGTGTCCAGCGTTACTTGAGCTTTTGATCTGAAGTTCCTATATATCATATACGAAAACGACGCTCTCGATGATTTCAAAATAAAAATAAAAATTGAAAATTCGATAATCTTTTTTAGCTTCTAAAATATCGAACGTTTAAAATGAGCGTTTTCAGCTTCCTTATTGGAACTAATTTTCCCGGGAATTAATTTTAGCGTTTAACTTTTGAGCCCGCAAAATACATTTTTTCTAATTTTATCGAAAAATTTGAAAAATCCCGCGAATATTAAAACTCGCGAAATGCAATTAGTTCCGATTTTTTTCGACCGCGAATATTAGTTCCCGCGAAATTTAGTTCCAATAAGGTATGCAATTTATCCTGAGTGTCTACTATGGAAGGTGCCAAGTTATTATAACCATGGTGTCATTTCATGAACTCACATTGTGTTGGTGTCCTCCTTGAGGCGAAGAGAAACGTATAGAAGGATCCTGATATCCCGTCGCTCCTCTATGCCTGCTTTGGTGCTGGTGATGTTGGGGCGGCGGGGGCGTTCCGACGGGTGCTTGTTGGGGCGATTGTTTTCGAGTTTCGTTAAAACGATTAGCGAACATTTTGAAGTCCTAGAATAAGAAAAAGAAGGAAAAGTCGTGACTTATGAGCATAAATTTAGTTTTGATTTGTTTAAGAGGATCTAGTCTAGATACTTGACCCGTCAATTATCAGCATGCACGTGATATAGTACTTCTTCTATATACTTCTTCTATTTCCTGATAAAAGTGTCGCAACTTTACGGTACCAGGCAGTCACTGTGTATTAAAATGAAAGGAAATCTAAAAACTATGACATTTAAAATAATTTCCTTTGTGATAATGAAAGTTCATAAAAAGGAGCCCTTTATATAAAATAACAAAATGTTGTGTTTTTACATAAGTGTTCCCGTTTCATATCAGACACAAATTTCATATCAGGACAGTGTCTGCCTATTGTTATATTATGCTGATATAAGCAAAAAATGTTTTCATTTTCCTCTTTCTGACCAATCTTGCTCCACAGCCGTGTCAATCCAAAAAAAAAAGCTTGTGAATTAAAATTGATGAGTAAGCAAACGATAAAAACAAAACCTTTAATAAAATCTAAAAAAAAAACACAAAAAGTTAGTTCACTTACAAAATTCCCTTGTTGATTATTCACTTGTTGAGCCATATGTTGAAACGGCTGAGAACCTTGAGTATTAGGCATATTTTGGGGCGGTACGAATTTAGAATTGGGTGGGAAAATTCCTGTCCCTCCTACGCCCTTATTTTCTAACGGCTTGAAAAGATCATTGAGCTGTTGGTGAGTGTATGAGATTGGCGTAACAGGTGACATCTGGGGAAATTGCATGTTGGGCATTGAACGGTCGGGCGTTAGTGAGCTTTTTGGAGTGGGTGGCCGGGCGGGCATTTGGAGTTTCAATTGAGGCGCACTTTGAGGATGGGTGGGTTGTTGAGATCTGATGCTTGGGCGGTCTATTATGGGCGAATCTTCGAAGCTTTTTCCACGTGGAATATGACGCCCTTCGTCTGATGAATATCCACTTTGGTTCTTAAGACGAGGGCATTTTGATTTGACATGGCCTTTCTCACCACACTCGTGGCAAGTGCGCTCGTACTCGGGGCAACTTCGTTTTTGATGACCTTTCTTGTTGCAATGATAACAGACCATATCGTTGGGGTCGGCTCTATCACCACGACCGCCTCTCTTTTTGGGACAGTCTTGTCGCCGGTGGCCTTGTTGACGACAGTTGGGGCATTTGTAGAATCGTGACTTATCCTTGGGTGTTTGTGGATCGCCGCCGTCGTCGTTCCTGTCTCGTATGTCTCTGATATCTTGTGGTTGATGTTGATGTTTTTGTTTGTTGTCTTCTAGCTGTTCCTAGATTGATATTGGAAAAGATTTCCCAAGTAAAATTCATATTCATTAATTTTCCGGCAGACTGTACCAGACAAATCCAATACTTCTTTAACAGATTTATTAAGCTTTCAAAAGTAGTTTGATCTCTCAAAGAACAGCCTTAAGATTTTTCATTTTTCTCTTTAGGTATTTTCAATGACTGCCACAAAAGGAGAAGCGAAAATAGAGAAATTTTTGAGAAAAAGAAACCCTGGATTTTCTAATAAAATAAAGTGTTGCAACCGGTTTTGTATAGTTCGGACGGTTATTTAAAATCAAAGCGTTGGCTTTCTTAATGATAGAGATTTTTTACGTTTGGTTAAGTTACGTTATTTCATCAATCATTAAAACAAACATTCGATTTGCGTAACCTTTTCTACATATTCGAACATTAACTTTAAACGATTTTAACTCGCCTGACCGAGACTTAAGACTATACGGTTTCGTATCGATCCGGTATGGTTTTCGTTACGGATAGGAAGTGCTCATAGCGATTTCAGAACGTTTCAGAGCAAGGAGACGTGAGCAGTGCCGTTCCGATGAAATATAGTGTAGAGAAACTGTTTCGATCTGACTGTTTTGCTTTGTAACGTCTTCTTTTTTGACGTTTCGAATTTTGACGTTCACACTTATTTCGGTACCGTTTCGTTTCGGAATTATACGGAACCGTAACGTCCACAAATCTCATTGAAGGACAAACTTACATTTTCACTGTTCACTCTTCGCCTGTCACGATCAATGGCAACTTTTTCCGCACAATTGGCTGCAATATGACCAATCCTTCCACAACGTCTGCATAACCTTCAGGAGTGCAAAGAAAAATAGTATCTATATGATAATAGCCGTACGTGTTTGAAGCCTTTTTTGCAGCTTTTATGTTTTCGTTAGCGACTTTTGCGTTTTTTTGGGTGTTTTAGCCAATCTAGAGGGCGAAAAACCCGAAATACTTTCTAGTCCCTTGGGCCCAACCATAGTGCGGAAAGGAGTCTGACCCCCCTTGTTAAATGACCCCCCCCCTTCTTGTCATCCCCCAACCTTTAAAAATGCCTATCCCCCAAGAGTTTTGGGCTAAATTTTCGAAACTATATAGTGTATAGTGCGATCTGATAATCCCCTTCTCGATGCTACCCCCTTCTAAAAATCAATCCCCTTGTTTTCTCTCTCTATTTGTTTATGGTAAAAAGGGAAGGGAAACAGTAAAGAAAAATTAAGTCTGGCAATTATATGTAAGCCCCCCTTCTTAAACGATCCCCCTCCTTGCTATTCACCCTTCTTCTCTTTTTTGGAAGGTGTCATCCCCTCCTTAAGAAAGGGGGGGGGGGTCCGAACTATGCCAACCATGGGGAGCCCTCCGTATATACTAAACATGTGGGCCCCTTAAGCTAATTTTGTGTCTACGGCACTACAGTGTAAGTCTCCTAAACGAGGTTATTTCAACGTATAATCGAAAGAAATACTTATAAACATAAAATTCTTACCTGTTCGTTGGCACTCTTTCATCGCCCAAGATGACATGCGGATTAAAAAAATTGTCTTGTAGAACTTTCACATTCTTTGTGTTTGGTACAGAACGCGTCGAATCTCCGAAGTGTGAACGGGCCTTTATGAAGCATTGACGAATGAAATGAAACATATTTCTACTGATTCCAGCACCGAGGTTGTGTCTTAACAGGAATGGATCTGGAAATGAGAAAAAACAGCTTATATTTTAGTGTGAACGGGCCTTTATGGAGCATTGTCGAATGAAATGGAACAAGTTTCTACTAGGTTATGGAAAACAAAACATATATTTTAGTGTGAACAGGCCTATACGAAGCATTGTCGAATGAAATGAAACATGTTTCTACTGATGCTAGCGCCGAGGTTGAAAAGAGGACAAACAGCACATTTTTTTACTGTGAACAAGCCTTTATGACATTGATTTGATCTGTTTTAAATCATGCTGATCTAGGCAGAAGTGTCCAAAAAGCAAATAGGTGTGGCCCGAGAGAGTGGTCTTAAGAATTCAAAAGATTTTCCTTCATTTTCTTGTTTCGGTGCATTTATTTATCCATAGAATGCTCAACAAGTAGGAGTTTCTGCAAAAGAATCAAGTTCAAGGACATACCTTCAATAGCAATAATGGCTGAATTCCAAGATTTCTCATATTTGTACAGAGGTTTAGTTTGTTTGGGTGCGACCACCAGTTTCAAGAAGTCGAACTCTTCAATGTAGAAACGAAAGAAACCGATGAATAGTTCACCAGTCGATTGAGTATTCTTGCCAACTCCGTCCCATTTCTCTTTCTGAAAAAAAAACAAGAGCCGCAAAGATAAGGGATAGGAATTTTCTTGGTGGGGAGAATTTTCTTCAGGTGATGCGAAAAATAGCCACAAAGGATGGTTTATGGTAATTTTATAAAAAAAATCGCTCATGTTATCGAAGAAGAAGAATTAGCATACTTTAAGAATACTTTCAAAGAAAAATTTCAAATTGTTGTCATTTTTCTCTCGTTGTAAATCACTGAAATTGAAATGAAAGCTTTCACTAGTGTTGTTTGATTAATTAAATTTTTTAATATATTGGGCACTTCCAGAAAATGTTCGTACATGGGGGGTGGATGATATAGTGTCCGAGGGTAGTGAAAAATCTACAAAATTTGCCCTGTCCGGAAGTAAACTTGCACTGTTTGGGGGTAATTTTGAGCGTCCAGGGGATCAACTAATGATTGTCCGGGGGGTTAGACCTGCTGTCCGGGGATCAAAAGTCACAATGTCCGGGGGGTAAATTTCCAAAAAATGTTATTGTCTCCACCCCCCATATTCAATATTTTTCTGGAAAAGCCAATTACCAAGCTGGGGACATCATTGAAAAACCACGTGTTACATCCTTCAACCATTCGTTCCGGTTTCTTTTCGTCGGTCCGGTCATACAGTTCTTGGAGGACCGGGATGACCGGTGGGGAGCAGCGTTGAAGGTAGAACAAGAGGAGAAGGATGTACGCGTACGAGGAGAGAGAACCTCGCGATGCATCTCCAATTTCACATCTCTGTAGAAAATCAAATTTAAAAACAAATATCACTAAAGGAAGTGCCAAAAAGTAATTTTCCAAGCTGTCTTTTTCTTTCATCCCATAATAGAATGTACAAAATAAATTAGACTGAAAATAAATGGTCTTTGTGAATAGAACACTAAATTCTCTAGATACCCCCAAGATGACAATGGCGGGTAGTGCTTCCTATAACCGTATTCCATTTTATAAGTTTTGACCACCTTTTGCTCCGGTTACTGCAAATCAAATTAATTTTCTTAGATCTCGCAACTGAAATTGAACAGATTTTAGCATTCGCAATAACTTACTGTAATCCGTTATAAAACAAAAACAAGAAAGCCTAAGCGGCCCAGCAGTGTTGGAAGTGTCAACATATTTTCCCGTTGCAGAGACGCCATACAACTTAAATTACAGGCGTGAATTTTTTCGATATATAGAGCAAATCAAATCGGGCGAGCAATTAATTTAATAATGAATTAATTCGGTGCTTTAGTTCTTTTGAAAATATTTCTTATAGTTTAAAGGGAGAGATTAGACCATATTACCCGAAGGTATTAATCATTTTGTGGTTTTTTCTTACGCATGCACACAATAGTAAGTTTCATTTTTAGCCTGGACTCGTCAATTGATAATAGCGCCCACAGGCCCGGCAAAATCAAATCTTTTCGACCAGTTGCGTTTTAAAGGCCCATTCTGCTGCGCGCTGGGTCAAAAAGGCTCTAATAGATTACATTAGTTGTCGCTTTACGAGATACTTCCCCTAAGCATAAGAAAATTGACGTTGAATAGATCCTTTAGCTGAGGATTTTGAAGCAATAACCGAGAGCTCTAAAGCCCATTAACATCTCCACTAAAAACACGAGCTAAATAAATAATCGTAAGAATAAGATACAGGAGGGTCTCAATAACTCGAACCTCTATAACTCGTATGTCTCCTTACCACGAACAAGGTTTCTGGTCCCTGCAGGTAGCAATCCCTTCATTCATGATATACACCATTGCAATGTCATTACATCACGGACCCAATAGCTGATTGGTTATAAGTGACGTAACATAAGCCAATACGTCACTTTCAACCAATCAGCTGTTGGGTCCGTCGAAGACATTGCTATGGTACATATTAAGAATTCCTTTATTCATGATATGCACCATTGCAATGTCTTCTGATATACATCACGGACCCTACAGCTGATTGGTTATAAGTGATGTATTGACTGATTATACATCACGTACAACCAATCATAGCTGATGGGTCTACGATGTGATGTGATGTGATGTCGAAATACAGGATTCTATACCTTAGCAAAGACTTTCAAGCAATATCCGAGAGCTCGAACACGGTAATCGATCAAAGCGTATGTGGATAGCATGGTGGAATTGTGGATAGCCAGAGTGTTGTAGAAGCTGATGTCGCCTTCAAGTTCTTGTTTGGGGTGAACGTTGACACAGAATTTCACTATCGGTACCTAGAAATAAATCATTAGGTGTTAAAGGACATCATTTAACTCTTTAAGTGCCAATGACGAGTATATAGGTCATGTAGCCCATGACCTATATACTCGGCGAAGCCCTCCTGTAATGCCCAGTTTGAGTTAGAAATCGTCCCTTTTGGTCCAACTCGTAGGAATTGGATTGGGTTTCATGGTCAAGCAAAAAAAAAATCAAAAGTGAGTCTTTTCAGCGAGATTTTAAACTAAAAAGTAAAAGAAAATGCAAAAATTTGACAAAAATCCACTGTTTTAAGATTTAAGGTTTTACAATTCGCAGTTTTTTTCTCAAATTTCAGACGGTGATATAGTTTCAATATGTATTGATAGATTTTTAACGTAAACTCCTGATTGTCGTTTATCTACTGTTAAAAAATACGGGGAATATTATTTGTTCGAATTATAGAGAGATTCGAATCATAGAAAGTATTTCAGTAAGGTTTTTCCTGGATGTGATATGTATATTAGTTCGAAAAGGAAGATTTAATACAGTAAAAACTCTCGCTTATTCGAACTCCTATTATTCGAATCTTGTTATAATTCGAACTTTTCGAACTTTTCCTGTCCCCGTCAAGAGACCTTTTTTTTAAATGCTTTCTATAATTCGAATCTCTTTGTAATTCGAACAAATAAGATTCCCTGATTAAGTTCGAATTAGCGAGAGTAAACTGTACCTCGCATTAAAATGGAAAAATGGGGTAACTTGTATCAGGACCTCACGGCGTTCTTTTAGAGTTTTTGTTGACCGCTTGGATATCTTTTAGAGAAATTTTAGGCCTGTTTTGGATCAGAGAATAAATCACCACAAACCTTAGATGTTTTGATAGCGTATACTTTATGATACTGTGCTTGTCTTTCCAGAGCTTTTTGAACATGCTTAATGACATCCACTGAATCCACATCCGGGGGTTGTTCCTGATTGCTTTTGAATAGCAGACAAATATCCAAATCCGATCCGGAAGAGCCGAATCCGTTAACGGAAGACCCGAACAATACCAATTGACAATCCTCTGAAATGATAAAAGTGATGAATGAAGATCGTTCTATTTACTTGTTATTTAATCGTGCGAATTTAGAGTTGAGAAGCTGGATACAGAAACTTATTCACAAATCAAATTTAATACACAATGGGCAAAGACTCCCTAAAAAAAGAGTAACGCCTCAATACCAACATCACATTTATTATATGTCCTTTATAAAACATGTTCTAGCATTTTTCTTGTCGATTCTTCAAATGTAATACACAAGGGGCAAAGACTCTCTAAAAAGAGAGTAACCGGGAGTAACGCCTCAATACCAACATCACATTTTATTCTTCGTGCGAATTACATTTCAAAAAATTCAAAACCCCGTGTATTCAGCAAGACACAAAAGAGAACAAACTTTTGAAGTTCATTTTGTGGTAAGCTTTCAGATCTTTCAGTGATAAAAAAGCTTTTAATAAAATTTTCATTCATTTGGTGAAAAATTTGGCTTTGTTAGGGTTCTAATCCTGAAATCTACAAAATCGTTTTTATCAAATAACTTTTCTGGCTAGTCTCAATAGACTCTTTTTAAAATTTCAAACTCAAAAGTCTCAACCTCCAGCCATGCAAACTCCCTAAACCAAAAAAGAAACCTTTAAAAAACCATATAATTCACTTCTACAAGCTGTACTAAAAAATGCCATTTCGGAGCTATTAAAAGCGAAATCCATCCAGAAACTCACTTTTGTAATTCAACTTGAGGTAAGCTTCCAATTCTTGCAGGACTTTCATTCGAATCTCAAACTCGTGCGGCTTCAATTCCATGTCACTCATTACCCCAAGACAAACTTCATCCACTTTCTTTAAAAAATCCCCCGTCATTGCCGGGAGCGTGGGAACGTCGACGTTAAGATGCGGACAATCCTTAAACGTATGCCCGTCTTGGCAACATTCGCGGCAATAAAGTGGAACGGCCATTTTCGGTCTCAAATGTTTGACTTTGAATTCATACTTCATAATTTCCTGCGTACAGCTGTTTTGCCGAGAACCTGTTTTTCCTGAATCGGAGGATATCGGTACATTTTCGGGTTTGCTAGTATCCCGATTTTCATTAGCATCGTTATCATCTAACGGCAAATTGATAATCTTTTCTACGATTTCGTTCAGTTCTGTATCTTGTATATCTTGTGTTTTGGTGGGTTCGACAATCTCACCGATAGCGTCGCTGATTACCGAAACCTAGACAAGAATCAAAGGAAAATAGATTCGTAAGAGGAAGGATGGCAGAGAGATCCAGGGTGTCAACGCCACAAATCCAGGAGTGTCAGGTTGAACTCCCTGTCCTCCTAATGCGTTGTTCAGTTTACTTTAAGGGCAGAAACTTTCGCGAGACGCGACGCAAGACGTGAAATTTCGCGGATTTAAGTTTCGCGATTTTTACTTTTTGAAGAAAATTTACGGAAGAGACTTTCGCGGTTTTTTGTGAATGTTCAATTTTAGTAGCAATAACTTTCGCGAGTGGCTAGGGAAATTTAATAAAAAAATTTTTAGGAAAATTTCATTTTTCGCGAATTTCTTGTTTAATTTCTTACCTGGCAGAAACTTTCGTATGAATGTAAAACATTTAATACATCGTTTCTTATCAATATCTTAAAAAATTATCGTTTGAGATGGAAAAGATAGAAATTACACAGCAAACTAGCACATATTCTTGAAATTTTGGTGCGTTATGCAGAATTTTAAGACAGAAAAGCCTCTTTATTATACTTCACTGAGACGGAAGAACTTTTAGTTCTAAATCTTACCATCTCATCTTCAGGCATTTGTAGCGATTGTTTGGGTGCTTCCAACAAAGACGAAGAACTATTGCCATCCACTTCAACGAAGGATTCAACTGAACTCCCTTCTTCCGATGGTGGTGACAATGGTTCGTTAGCCTATTAATTAAAAAAAGGGGAAAAGATGAGCTCATAATTACCGGAGAAAATTAAAACTAGTGAATCTGAATTCACGCGAGGAAAATGATATTACAGTCTGTCTTAAAAGTAGATTTTTGACATTTTCTCAGCACCCATTATCTTGCTATGTTAAAAAGATATACACCAGGAGAATAATCTAAAATAAAAGTTAAAAATGAAGAAGAAAAATTGAAGATTTCTTCTCGAAACTTTTGAATTTGAAACATCATTTGCAGCAAGCCCTGTAATGACAGACTAAAATATTCTTCATAATCACAACTCCCCCATGTAGTCTATCTACAGAACTATTTAATTGGTGCTCTCTAAAATTTTGACAGATTTTATGATCTGATAACTCAAACTACTCAAAATACCTTGTCAGTGTCAGCGTTAGTGTCGGTTTGGTCAGTGGAAGTGATTTTGACGAAATCGCCTTCACTAGAGGATGTTTGTTGTTGACTTGTCTCATCATTTTCATTCTCATTTTCATTCTCATTTTCCTTCTCATTGGCTGGAATTTTGACGAAATCTTCCTCCTCCTTGCCACCAACCTCCGCATCATCTTCAGACTGGAAAAAAATTGGTCTAATGTCGACACCCCCATCTAATTCCGCCACTCTTCTTTTTCGAGATGGGAATAAGAGGAAGGTCGGAATTGCTGATAAAAAGATTGACTGCTAAGCAAAGGAATATTAAATTGTTCCATCAGCGATACTGACCTTCTTATTTTTCCTATCTCGAAAGAAGGGAGACGCAATTAGAGGAGGGATGTCGATCTCCAAATGCATTTGAAGGAATTACAGACACTGCGACATTACGGACGCGAGCTGCCAAACCATGGATTATACGATGACAATTGAACGACACTGGGAGAGCGATGCGCACGCGAGGCCGAACCTTATGAGTGTCACGGCACGTCACAGTGCCAGTCCCATCCATCCATACTCTTGCATCAGAATAATGGTATCCAATTTCCCCCACATAGCATGGTATTTTTTCTATAGAATTAGTCGGCTGTTGTTAAAGTGACGCAATACGAGAAGGCATTTCAGGGTCTAGTGTCCTAATAGGTTGGTCCCCACCTTAGAATTGAAAGTCTCTCTGTTCCCATTTTAGTCCCCCTTAAGGTTTTAAAAAAATCCCCCCTTGAAAATTGTGTTAAAATTCTCTCAAAACTCGCATTGAGTATGGAAATATGTAGAGCATGTATCTCTTTTTTCTACCCCTAGATTTTCGAAAACGATTTGCCCCCCCCCCTTTCCCAATTTTATGAAAAAAAGTCCCCCCCCTTTTTTTAAAAGGACACTATCAGGGGTATTTTTATCCTGAATAACATCTAACGATAATACCAAATACCTCTTCAGCCTCGCTTCCAGACTCAAAAATGACGTCATCATCAACATCGCCACCGCTATCTTCGGTACTGACGTAACGAACACGTTTCTTTAAAGAATCACTTTCGTCGGATGTTTCTTGCGGTTCTTTGTGAGACCTCTCGTTCCGTGTGTCTGGTTCGACTTTACCTATATGATTACAGTTGAAATTTTCGAATTCGATTTTCAAGGAGAATCGGCTTCACGCATTTTGTTCTGATATAGGGGATGCATATCGTATCCATGATATGCACCATTGTAATGTCTTCTGACATTATATCACGGACCCGACAGCTGATTGGTTGTAAGTGACAATACGTAGTAAATCATGACCATCATGAATATACAATTTCCGTCCGAGAGGGGGCTTATGTTTTTGAGTTTTAGAATATTGAATAAAAAATATGAATGGCTAGAGGTTATTAAAATCGTTGGATTCCTGAACTTTTTAAGGAAAATTGAAAAAGATTACCCAAAAGTTGGGGAAACTCTCGGACGTGAATTTTACACACGATTACCATCCCCTATATCAAACCATATCAGAGGTGATGCGTGCAGCCTAGATTTTCATCGGATAAGGGAGCCTATCAAATAGTAGGGCGTCGTTTATGAGAGTTTTTTGTTAACAGTAATTTCTAACATTATCGAATAATGTATAAAGACATTCCCCAGAAATGCCAAATTTTTGCTTGAGGTATGTATACATTCTAGGTTTTGCCTGGATTAGGGTCCAAACCTAAAAATGCCGTAAGAATATTTAAGGATGATTTTTCCCAAAAAGTTAAGAATATTCAAGATGAATTGGAAAAACACCATTTTTATAAAAAAAGCGAGTAGTAAAATCTTCCTAACGACGTGTACCCAAAAAGTGTTCAATTTTTCTTATTGAAATGTAAAAATCTATTCAGTAATAACAGGAGTATAGAATGACTAGACGTTTACACCAAGTCCAAAAATTGTCTTTAGCGGTACTTTGTACCGACATCAGAACAAAAGTGTACAATCTTTTTGAGATATGATGAGTAAAGACAAACTTTAACATTGTAAAAATCTACTCTATTCATGATATGCACCAATGCAATCAGTCAATACGTCACTTTCAACCAATCAGCTGTTTTGGATCTGTGGAAGACATTGTAATGGTGCATGTCATGAATTCAGTAAATTGCTCTAAGCGGCGCTTAGCCTTAGAAGAGGGAGTTCTCTCGAAATTGGACAAAGATCTAATATCTAAGATGGATTTAAATGAAGAAGTATACCTTTTGATGGTGCTTTATTCCATTGGTCAAAGATTTCATAGTCTCTCAATCTCGGGCCTGAAAATAGGTACGTAAACGACAGTTATAGACTGGCGTCGTTTATAATCGGTGTAATACAATACATATAATACAAAGTGCTATATGAGAAGTAAATAAGCCTGCGGGATGCGGGACGGTTCGGTTCTTCTTAGACCACGTTTATACACTACAATTTCGTTCCTCTCTGAAACGAAATGAAGCTATTCTGATGGTTTAATTTAAATTTTACGTCACTTCAAACATGGCTTCATTTCGTTTCGAAGCGAAAAACGGGCGAAACGAAACCGTGGCGTGTAAACATGGCCTTAAAGTACAGTGGGGCTTCCATAACTCGAACTAACGCGCTCAAACGGCAAAATTAGTTTTTGCTGAAAATTGACTTGAAAACCTCAAAGCCGGAAAGTTTCAGTTGTAATAAAACATTAATAGTTACCTATAAAAGTTCTTTCAATTTTGGATTATATATTTTGATGATCGTACATACGTCCTTTCGTACACGAAACTCTTAGTTAAAAGGTTTTAGTTTTCATCTAAATTACTTTTCGCCTAAATCAATCTTCGCAAAGTAAGAAAGTTTTGGTTGTATTGTAGTGAAAAAAATAAGAGTTGTCTATCAAACTTTACTGCCTACGGAGCGAGATGACACCAGCAAGTACAGTTGACTCTCTGAGATGACTTGGAGTTTTTACAAGATGCTTAACTGATTGGTTATTTTTAAACAATAGGGATGACGCGTTCTTTAGAAAAAGAACTCGTAAGAACTCCAGCTTGACCCGACTCTCTGCAATTCGATTTTCAGCTTAATTGCTCTGGATAGCCTGTTTTTAGCTTACACCTTTTTTTTACAAGAATACTCTTTATAAGAATGTCCATGATGAAAATGGCCAAAAATTTAATAAGAATAATGCTAAGAATATCACCATCATGGAATTTTGCTACTCTACTTTTCTAGCTAAGAATGTCATTTTTACAACATTTTCAAATATAAATTGTCAATTACCCCCAAGTAAGGCTCAATCCATTCACAAAAATGTCATTTTATGCTTAGTTTTATAAAGGTACAAGTTCAGACCCCCCCTTTTATTTGGAACCCTCCGTTCATTAGATTTTGAAAATATTTCGGACCCCCCCCTTATTCGGGTACTTAGAGTAAATTTAAAGTGAATAATTTTTATCTTACCTTTGCATTGACAGTACGAAGTGAAATACTTGTATGAAACTTCAATGCTATCCAGGAAATAACCAACAACTAAGATGGAAATGAAAAAAAACAGTGGTGAAATATAAGAAAATCAATGTCACTGAACTTTACCAGTTAGTGTCAATACCTAATGGACATCAAATACCTATTTCGAGAGGCAAAGGTTTCGAGAAGTAAATGAGACGGGAAAGCTTCATTGATACTTCACTGAGATGGAAATCAAAGAACTTTTTTTAATAGGAACAATTTTGTAAGAACATTGTAAGAACAATTAAGCCTGAAAATTTCAAAAAGTTAAGAACAGCCCATTCTGAGCCAAGATTTACTGGTTTTTTATAAAAAAGCATATATTGTATCAAGATTTGATTTGATGAATACCTGCATTGGAAGCGTATTTCGAAATGTTCTCTTTCAAATTGTACGGATCTAGAAAAAATAAAGACATAATTTTTCAGTTAACATCCATCTCCCCTCTCTAATTCGATCTTCAGGGACCAAAGTGAAAAATTTTCTTCGAATTATAAAAAAAGATTGGAATAGCGGACAGTTTTTTGTAAGACTAAAAAATACAGTTTTTAAAAACCATTTTGGATAAAATCTCGCGTGATTAACCCTTAGCCCACGCGGGACGCACATGTGCGTCCGCGCCTATATACGAGAGACGCGTATACGCGTCTTTTATATGTATGGTCATTTAAACAATGATATTTAGTTTTCTGTTGTTGTGAGAATCAAATGGTTATGATATTTGAAAAGAGCGATAAATTTCCATTCCGGAAAGTATAGGTTTCAAAGGGTTAGGATGAAGTGCGCAGTCAAAACAAACATTTGAAAAACGTTCAAATTCAAGATGGAGGCGGTGAAATGACTGTTATGAAAGTTAGAGGTAAGGATTTGAGATTTCTTCAAGTATTTTGGCAGTTTTAGTGCAGAATTTTTTTATCCTTCAACACATCAATGTCTTCTACTGCTGTTCTGTAAGTTTTTTATTTGTTTTTCACTAAAATAGCTTTTGAAAAAATAGATTTTCATTGGCCCATATTTTGCACTTTTTTTCGGTGTCGTAAAATGTAGTGTTGAACCTTTTGAAACTTTGACTGAGATAAAATGCAGTATAGGAGTTATGTTATGGCTCAGAAGAAAGCAGATAAATTTTCCTTTTCAAAGATATATAACTTTTTAGCTGAAGTTGTTTTGTTTAAAAGTTATACCGGTTTGCGTAAAAGGTGACTTTTTATGAAAAACCACTGCGCGCTGTAGGGTCAAACACAGCGGTCAAAGGGTTAATATAGGCGATTTTCGCGAATTTTGACCGTTTTCGCGAAATCTGGCCCCGCGAAGAATTTGAATTCAGGATTTTTGCCAAAACCCCTAGGAAAATGAAGAAAATTAAGTAATAACTAATAAAGAGGACGGTTCGCGAAATTTTGTCTTCACGAAAATTTAAGATTCTCGCTTCGTAAAAAAAGTCCACGTGAAAAATTATCCACTGCAGGAAAAAATTATTTAGAAACATTTTGAATATAATGAAAACTTAAAATAAAAAATAAGACCGCCCAATCCTCCTAATTCAAAAATGGCTATGGAAAATTGTGATTAAGGCCCTTTTTGAGCCAATAAGCCTGTAACTTTATTAAGCATATATATATTTTTAAGAACATTTAAGGCTGAAGATCATGAAAGACACATGAACAGCTGAGCCTTTAATCAAAATTAGTTTAGTTTTAAAGATGGTTAAAGACTACATGATTTCAAAGTGAAAGGGGTTTGACTTTAAGAATTCCCGCCCCACATTTTCAAGATATCCTTAAAAATGGTCAGTCGAATAGCTTTTTTATCTTTGACCGATTATTAATGCTCTATCTATAGTAATCTGAATAAAAATTGAATAATTTAGAGATTTCTACAGAATTTATATTCTTGAATAATGTATAACGATCATTTGGCTAAAAAAAATGATCTATTCGTCAATTTGGTTAAAATAGTCAAAAAAGTATATACAATTAAGATTGCTTGATTTGAGAGTTTTTTCCTTTTATTCAAGGTGGATAAAGTCAAAACAAACTGGACGAATAATAACCAGTTTTTTGAAGAAAAAAAAACGTAAAATATTTGAATCTTCGAATCGGAAAAATCTCTTTATAGTCTGATGGCAAATCGTTAGTAGGTAAGCATTGTATTTTTACAGTTGAGTTTTATAACTCGAACACACAAATTTGCTCGAATCAAGAGAATTTCGAATTTTTGAGTAAAGTTTATAATGTATTGTTAATTGAAAGGACGAGAAAACTCGCTCGAGTTGAGGATACAGTTGACGCTCTCTAATTCGAGATTCTTCTATTCGATAGGCTCCTTTATTCGATGATATTGAAGTCCCCGTCAACAAGAAACTCTCATAAACCACGCTCTAATATCCGATAAGCTCTCTTATTTGATTAAAATCCGATTCCCCTTGAAGATCGAATTATAGAGCATCAACTGTATATTCGAGTTGTAGAGGTTCTACTTTATTTTAGAAGAAACGTACCTCTTTTTCTTTTCAAAAAAACGAGCTCTCTTCTTAGCGACACTCTCTACTAATACCTTTCGCATGTACAGTCGACTCTCGCTATTTCGAACTCGAACGGGCAATCTAATTTGTTCGAATTACAGAGAGGTTCGAATTATAGAAAGATTCGAATAGCGGCGGTGCAGTTTTTTTTTTGCTTCAACCTTAACAAGTACCGGGTGACCCACGAAGAAGTTCAGACGTTTCCCGACGTCTTGAGGCCGAACAAATGTCCCAAAGTACTTGGAGTTTTGATATTTAGAAAGTAGATATCCTAACTTAAAATTTGAGCCATCACTTTTTAAATTTGTTCTCTACTTATGAGCTTTTAAAGTCAAAATTCACTTTTCGAAAAGTGTAAAAAACACGTAAAAAAGAGGTATTAAAGTCATGCAATCAATTAGAAAATCACTTACAAATTAAATTGACTTATTTAACGAGTTTTATGACATTAATAATTAATAAAAACACCTTTGAAAGTAATTTTTGTTTAAAACAAGACTAGTTTTTATAAAAATTGGCGCTTTCATAAATTTTTTTCAAAAACTGGATATAAAAATGTCTAAAAATACCAAATTTGATACCCCTTTTTTACGTGTTTTTTACACTTTCCGTAAAGTGAATTTTGACTTTAAAAGCTCATAAGCAGAGAACAAGTTGGTCAAATTTAAAAAGTGATAGCTCAAATTTTAAGTTAGGATATCTACTTTCTAAATATCAAAACTCCAAGCACTTTGGGACATTTGTTCGGCCTCAAGACGTCGGGAAACGTCTGAACTTTTTCGTGGGTCACCCGGTAGTATTTTTTTATTCTATTTTTCGAACTCTTCTTCAGTTCCCGTCAAAGAGAAAATTTCTTAAAACACTTTCTATAATTCGAATCTTTCTGTAATTCGAACAAATTAAACTTTCCACTCGAGTTTGAATTAGCGAAAATTGACGGTATAAACTACTTGTCAGGGTCAACCAAGACCGCCTCTGGACTAATTCATTTTCGTTTCTTTGGTGGTACTTGGACATTCAATCCTGATTCAAATCTACTTTTTCTAGGCAATTCAGTAAGTAGACTATGGCGTGCTCAAGACAGACATTATCGACAAGCTCAAACCAAATTTACTATTACCGGTTACAAATATTACGCGGTAAAATGGACGACCAGCTCCGTGATGAATTGTATGTGAAACTGAACACGAGAGACCCTGGTCAAATCTATCAATTCTTTCTTTCAAAGAAGAAAGATATTGAAGAGTTAAAGAAAAAGAAAAAGGTATTGGTAAACCAGACCTGATCAATCGAACTTATCGAACCAATCGAACAATCGAACTAATCGAACTCCATCGAACGATTAAATTTCGATTAAAAAAAAAAATTGAACTCTAAGATCTTTTAAAAAATTACGAGTGTTCGATTAGGTTCGATTAGTTCGATTGTTCGATTGGTTCGACAAGTTCTACGACTAAAGTAACCCTACAAAAACGACCTTTAGCCCCCGCCAAAGTCAAAAACAAAGGTAAATTGTATAAAAAAGAAAGAAAGAATAAGAAACACCCCCTGTAAGATGAGATGGGAGAATCAACTTTTCTCTAAGGGGGGAAATTGAATATTTTCGTTTTGACTGGGGACTTGGGCAAATAAGGGATTTCAGGAAATTTTATGTGAAGTGGGGGTGGGGTGGTTGGAGGGTAGAAGTAGACCTCACATGGGAGGGGGTCAACACCTCCAGCACACCATGAAAAATCTGTAACAAACCTTAAGATAAGGATCTTGATTATTACTTAACTACTGTACATTTAAGGTAAAGCAAACAGTAAATCTGAAGGTGGAAAAAGTGCTATTCTGACTATTCTTCTTAAATAGGTGATCAAAGATGAACAATATAAATTGTTGCTTCCATCAAACGGTCAGCAAGTATTCTTGGAAAAATTCGATACAACATTACTGCTGGTGGTGCTGAAGACCTTCTTCCAATGCGACTATAAAGGGTTACAGAAAGCGAGGAATGAAATTCAACATATGCCTCCAGGTAGGAACAAATACATACTTCGACATATTGGAAGTTTATCGTTGCTTTGGATAACGAGTCTTACGTTTGGCTACGATTCTAAATATTCTTCTCCCATCATCGGGCAAGCTGGAGGATGTTTTTTTACGTTACTGTTTAACGCCAGAGAATACCCTGGTGCTAGCTAATGCAAGTGCTCCCTCGCAGGGAACGAGGTTGGGGGTGAACCTCTCTCCTCGTTTCTCTTATCTACTTTCTACTTTCAAGTTTTAGAGAAAATCCAAAGAATTTTAACGTAAACTTTTTCAGGCAAAGAATGGGGAATTTAGACAGTTGGGGTGGACCAACCTCGTCCCCGTGTATCCCAGGCTTTATTTGCGTTACTGATTAACGCCAGAGAATACCTTGGTAATCCAGGAACAAATTAAATCTGACGTTTTGTTTTTGACTTTTTGGGGAACTAGTAGTGGATTGACAAGGAACATTTCTTCTCGTATTTTCGATACCGTCGCCAAAAAGAATTTTCCTTGCATTTTCGTTAAAAGCCTCCCTAAAGGTCGGTCTCCACTTTCGCGAGACATGAGCGAAAACTCTTTGACGTTTTTATAAAGGCCGGCCTCCACTTTCGCGCGACATGAGCGATATCTTTTTGACGTTTTTGTAAGGTCATTGGTCGGTTGAAAAATGAAGCAATTCCATTGGTCGAAATTGATGTAACGGATGAAAAAAGTAGAACTTGCTTCAACTTTTTTTTGTTCATGTTAAAAAAAGGTTAACAAAAAAACTGTCGCCCATTTCGCGCGAAAGTGGAGACCGGCCTTAAAAGCTGACCTCGCCGCTAAGGGATAATAGATGTATCATTTAAAAATAACATGATTTCATAGAGGTCACTGAACTAAAATTCAACGCTATCATGAATGCAGTGGAATCTGACTTGCTGGCTCTCGGAATGACACAACAAAAATTCGACGAAATTAGATCCACTCGAATTCTTGATGATGAAGTAAAGAAAATGATCACGAAAACTTCGTTCAATTATGGATGTCTACCGCCTGTCGCAAACCATTTCGTGCGGCAAGAGGTAAACTGATTGAAATCGTTTTTTTTGGTTGTTTGGTGTATGTTTTTTTATTCATAAAAAATAACAAAGCATAGCCAAGTTGAGATTTGGACTTGTGGATCTATTGTTTTATAGAGCAATAGAAATTTTGTTATAGAACAATAAAGCCCAGCCTGAGCTCAAAATGCTTTGTTTTTAAATTAGGGTGATATCGTTTGCTTACTCATTACTTTTAATTTACAAGCTTTTTCACATTGAATTCACACGGATGTGGAACAAGATTGGTCAGAAAGAGGAAAACAAGTTTTTGTCTATTCAGCACAATATAATAATAGGGAGATACCGTTCTGATATGAGATATGTGTCAGATATGAAACGGGAACATATGTAAAAATGAAACCTTTAATCTTAACTTACCTGAAAAATTACTTTCATTTTAGGTCATCAACAACATCCATACAGCAATGATGAACCAGCAGAATCCTGGCTAATTCGCCACTGTTATCAGTGGAATAGGTGGTTGTGGGAAATCAGAGAGCGCCAGACAATATTGGAAGGCGTATGGAAATAACTATTTTGAAGATACAGTTTGTTGGATCAATTGCAATAATCTGATCACCGTTCAAAAATCATTCTGTGATATTGCCAGAAGATCTGGTCTAAGCAAGGACATACAAAACGACGATGGTTCTTTGAAGTCCATCAAAGAGATTGCCAATGTCGTGTATGATCATTTTACTATGCGGAAAGAACAAAATGTTGAGCGAAAAGTCTTATTTGTTCTTGACAATGTAGATGACCAGAAAAATATGATCGATCTGATTCCAGATGCGGTGATAGAAGCACCGCACATTCTTGTCACTTCGCAATGTACTGAATGGGACGCCAGATTTGAGGTCATCAAACTAGATGTGTTTTCAAGCATCCAAGCTGAAGCTTTTGTCGAGTCTGCATTGCAACTACACCAAAATGATACAAGTCAACCTGATAAAATCAAAGAGCTGATTGATCTTCTTAGCTGTCACCCATTAGCGTTACAACAAGCTGTATCCTATATCACCAAGAACGGTTTAACAGTGGAGAGTTATGTTTCTTTGTTTAAGGAGAGGAAACAAGAGCTGATGTCAGAGGGGACTTTTGAGATTGGGAACAACTCTATATACGCAACTCTCTTACTGACCTATCAACGGATGGAACAAGAGGGTGATCAGAGCGCTTTAGACCTGTTGCTGAAAATCGCATACTTGGATGGTAAAGACATTCAAAAGGGATTCTTATTAAAGTTCATGGACAACGATGTGTATAATCTTAACAAGGTTTTATCATTGCTGGCAAAGTATTCAGTAATTAATATAGCTGAAAACCATAATGGTGTCCCGTACTCAGAACAACGCGTGACTTGCCATTCTCTGACACAAATGTTTCTTACAATCCACCAAAAGGGAAAGAAAGATGAGGTTTATAAGGAAATAGCAGAGGTTATGATACGAGATATGAACGATTGTAAAGAAAATGAACGAATGATGGATGGGAAGTATTGGTATTACCATTTTCATCATATCCTTGGACACGATGATAGAAATTATTTCATTATGTTGTTTGTGTGTACTCAAGAATTGTTGTTAAAACTTTTTACACATCACGGTGATGTCGAACAATTCGTAAATCTTTCATGTATTATTATGGAAAAATTACCAAATTGTGATCATGAGCTATTGAAATTAGCTACAAAAAGGAGCGAATTAACGAAATGGGATGAAAAGCAACTTTTTCTACTAACTAGTGAAGTTGTTGGCCATGGTCTTTCGATTTTGGGGCACACAGATTTAGCATTGAATATTTTAAAAGACGTACAACAAGACAACTTAATGACATTTGGTGGCAGACATGAATCTTTTTTCATCAGTAAATGCAATGAAGCATTTTGTCATAAGGAAAAAGGAGAACATCAAGAAGCACTGGAGATTCTCCTAGAAATTGAACCAGCTCAGAAAGAAGAATTGGGTACAAAAGATCCGTCCTATCTCATAACAAGGTATTTCCTGTTTGATTATTCTTCTTATAACCCATTAAGCGCCGTCACTCCGAAACTTGAAATTTTCAAATAATTTTTTATTTCAAATGTGTGTACACACCCCATCTGAGAGAACATCAACATATAAACGACTGGACTTATTAGTATTTCAAAATTGATATGAAAAATACGACAATATTTCGTCATAATTTTATTTCTTTAAATTATTTAGGTAAAAGGATTAATAGAGCTTGAACATTAGTCCAAATTCACAAAAAAAAATTATTCTCAATTTTTTTCACAAGTTTGCAATATATTTTATCAGCACTTTCACCTCTGAAATACAGAATTTCAACTGCGTGTATACTTTTGAATCACTTTTGTCACTTTTTTTAATGGCTTGAAAAAAATAGCTTGCCAAAGTTGAAAGCCTGTGTCATAAGAATGTCAAAATTCGAATGCAACACTCTCTAAAATTATTCGACACTTTTAAGTCAAAATTTAGAAATTAATTAGTCGGAGTTTTGACAAACTGGCGATGATTTTGCCTCTGTTATCTTTGTTATGATATAGATAAAAGACTTGAATAGAGTAGAACAACAGAGACTTTTGTCGAAATTTTGACGTTGTTAGCAAGTTATTCCCAAGAGGTATATCATCAAAATTTATTGTTTCACTTTATGTTTTTAACGAGGCGGCAACGAAGCTAGCAGCGCTTTCAACAAAAAACAAAGGAGATGGATGTCCATTCGTTTATATGTTTATGGAGAGAAAAATGCAAGTTTCGACTTAGTATTTTATTTGGGCGGGGTCAAAAAATTAGGGCGGCATAGGTCGCATGAATAAGCGTAGAGTTTGGATTTTTTTATCAGGATACGCTACAAAAGATGAATCTGGTTGCCCCCCCTAGATTTTAAAAACATCTTTGCCCCCCCCCCCCTTTTCGAAAAAATTTTCGAAGCCTCAAAGTACCCAATTTCATGCGTTTTTGCCTAAAAATTGACATTTTTGGATTAAAATTGAGATGCTTTTACACTGTTTTGCTAAAAATGCATAAAATAGGCTATATTTTTAATGCTTTGAAGCATGAAAAATTTTTCCCCCACTTAGAGATTTTCCCATTTGCATTTAATTTGCCCCCCGCTTGATTTTCAAAAAGGTTTCTGCCCCCCCCCCTTTTGGCATTTTTGCCAAAAAAGATCCTCCCTTTTTAAAAGGGGGGAGGACACTATGTAGTGTTTTAAAGTCATCTAAAACTTGTCAAAAAACTAAACCTGGGTCCGAATTTTCGAAGAAATTATTTTCCCTCCACGAAATCTTTCATCGACTAATTTTCCAACTTTCTCCAACCCTATTTCCTATTTCAATTATGTAGAAATTCTTTCAGGTGTCACATTGCAGAATGTATGATGGACTTGAACCGATTCAAAGAGGCCATCGAAATTCTTAAGGAGGTGGCAGAAATTGAAAAGCAGAATGGGCTTGATTCGTCGTACCTAGCCACAAGACAGATTATGGCAAATTGTTTAATTGATTTAGGTAAGCCGGACGAAGCATTGGGAATCTTTAAAAAGATTAAAATAATCCGTAAAGAAAAACTGGGTGAAAAACACCCTGATTATCTTATAGCGCTAAGCGGTGAAGCAAGTTGCATGTTTAAAAAAAAAAGATTTCAGGAGGCGTTAAAAATCTATGAGGGAATCGATCTTATACACTTGGAAAAACCTAGTAAATATCGTTCGCACCTGTCCAATAAACTAGAAATGACAAACTGCATGATAGGTCTCGAACGTTTCGAGGAAGCACTGTACCTTCTTGAGGAAATAGAAAAAGCGCACAAAAGGAAGTTTGGAAGCAAAACATGCCCATTTCTACTGCGGATAAAATACAATCGAGCTTTGTGTTGGATGAAAACAGGGCGTTTTAAAGAAGGAATCAAAATATTAGCCATTATCAAACGACTTGGTGGCCCAAATTTGGATTGTTTGATTATTCACAAGCGTAAGAAACCTTCGTCAAACAAACAGCAATCAATATATCCTCGGCATATTTTAATGAAGATGTCTTCAATTAATTATCTTTAAATCCGATTTGTTTTGATTTGAGGCGAGCGAATTTGATGTCTCATTGACAACTATGGCATTTTTAAATAGTTCAAGACAGGGTTCAGAAAATACTCTTTGGACCCTTCCTGTATCATTTCCTACCACTTCGTCTTTAGGCAATATTTATTTTTTTCTCTAGCCAAATTTTTAGAGAAGAGTTTATACATTACGAGAAGAATTTTCTTTCACTGTATAATAACTACTTTACTTTTTTTACACCCCATTGTTTTAGGGATTCCCTCAGATTTTACACTGACCCGAATACTGCACTTTCGCCCAAACACGTATTTTACCTATTTTATCGTTAGAAAATTAATAGTATGAAAAAATAAAATGTTCTCATGTCAGACCTACAAAGAAGAAAGAGTGGCTAAAGTTTAAATCTATCGAAAATTATTATGTGATTGCAATGATTCTGAACTTTTTACCAACCATACCTTCGATAGCGAATCTTCTACTGGCAAATTCTTTATGGGAACGTGACAAGGGTGTGTGTTGACGAATGTTGACCACAAGTGCTTTGCGACTGAATTCTGAGATGTAAAATCTAGAAAAAGAACATTAAAGCTTTTGAAATACAATTAAAGACACTTTATATGTAGCCTAGAAATCTAAGCTAGTTTGATTCAGTCACTAGGACACAGTGGGCCCAGAGGTGGAAATAGGGAAAAAACGAAAGTTAAAATTTTGCTTTATTAATATAATTTATGGAATCTTGAATAAATTTCTGATCAGATGCCAAAGTTTCAGGTCTGTATCTGATTTGTAACTCAAAATATGTGGCTCCAAAGTTGACTGAAAACCAGATTTTGATGAAAAATCAAAAAAAGTGAAAAATGCATATTTTTGAAGATTTTGAACTAAATTCAGCTTCTAAATCAGTTCATTTTGTGTGATTACCTTAGAGACATTATATTCTAAAGAGAAATTGCTTAAAAGTATGTATAAATGTCCAAGAGCGAGAAAAAACTCAAATTTTCAATCGAAATTCTCATCACGAAAATGCTTAAGGTAACCACAAATGTCCAAATATCTCGAAAACCGCTAAGTGTCACATATCAAACCATATATGTTTTGAAAACTACAGACACTAACCTTTCTAAAAATGCTGGAGTTTTGATGTGACACTTAGCGGTTTAAAAGTTCAAATTTTGCCTGCATTTTCCAAGCCAAAAATCTCAATTTTCATGATAAATCTCAAAAGAAAGTCAAAAGTTGAAGTCTACTATTTTCTATCTCATGTAATGTGACCCTAGAGCTCTATGAAAGCCTTTATAATACAAAAATTGTAAGAAATAGTTTTTTGTTGCTCTCCCTCTCCCTATTTCCAAACTTTTGCCATCTGGGCCCAGTGTGTAGGATAAATCTGATGGTAAGTTGTAACTGAATACCTTATCGAGGAAAAAAATGTCGGAGTTTTAAAAGTCGGTTTTTTTTTTCGTCGGGGAAAAATTTCGTCATTTAGAGGCATTTTCGTCACTTTTCCCAGACCAAAATTTCAAATTCGTTACTTTAGACCGACTAAATTGTCCAAAAGAAATGGTTTACTTCACTAGCTCGAAAATGGATTTTGTAATTCGACGTTTAAAGCACTAATTCGAATAAATAAAGGTGTAAAAAAATTTTGAGTAAATGTTTTGGTCGGGGATAAAAAAATCGGGTACAAGTTTTGGTCGGGTGATAAAATGTCGGGAAAAAAATTCGTCACCCCCTCAAAATTTACGTTACTTTCCCTCGACATTTTTTTCCCTATAAGGTAAATATTCCAAGTATTCCAAGGCAAACTTAAAATCCGTAAATATAAAAAATCTTTAAAGCGCCAAAAATGCTATATTGCCACTAGCCGTGTGTCCTAGCTTTGTGAATACGGGCTTAGTTAACTAGGCTATGCAAATAAAATAGAACGCTTCAGTAAAAAGAATGATACGGTGCCTTCCAGGACGAAAGAGAACGTTCCCAAAAGTTCAAATTATTCTAATCTTTCTTTAAAGGGATAATCAGATGGTTTGAGATATTTTGCCTGAAGAAACCCTCTGTGGTTTTTAGTAAAACCTCCAAGTATGTTTGGGTAACTATTTGACATCACAATTTGAAATTTTTGAAAATGGGTTGTACGTTGAAATTCTATTATTTTCTTACTAAAAGTCGAAAACTTGTAATTTAAATATTTAGGTAAAAATATTCTGAGGTTTTGCTCAGGACCATAGAAAGATTACACATGCCAAATATCTCAAACCATCTGATTATCCCTTTAATCTATTTCATTTTACAGTTACAAAAACGAATTATACAAAAGTGTAAAAATCCTTATAGGACGATTGAGTGTCCTCCACCTCTACTAAAATACTTTTTATCATTATCATTTTTGTGTATTATTTGAAATTTTGTGTTTATTTATTATAACTTTTTGAATTCTAGTATTTATAATTTCATGCACCATTTTTTACCTCATCCAACCTAACCACAGTTTGCCAACGTCTTCTGTGTTTTCACTTTTCCATGAAGGAACCTTTGGTAGAAATAAAGAAATGGCATGGAGATTAAGTCTAAAATGTTTGGTTAAGTTAAATAATTTCCACCATTATAGAAACAAATGTTCGAATCAGTAGAGAGAATCCCTTACCAAAATCGAACGTTTACTTTCATAATGGCTGAAATTACGTACAGAAAATGAAAACCCCATATACACAACATGATATTGTCACAAATTATTCAAATTTTTCTCAAATTTTTTTTTCCGATGCGTCACAGATTCTCCTTTGATAAACTAGTATTTTATTCGTGACGCAATGTTTTCTACGGAAAGACCCCGGTTTCTGCCAGTAGTGGCAAATTTTATACAACTTGTCTAGTTTAAATTTGCCACTACTGGCAAAAACCGGGGTATTTCCGTAGAAAACATTACGTCATGAACATCATGAATTATAGCTAGCAAAAACTTTTGTGCAAAGCCAATATACTACATTATTATTAGACAGCCAGACATAGAGACAGAAAAACATAATGGGAGTGGAGTTCCGTTGGATTTACAAAATGTTATGACAACAAGCCATTATACAAGGTGAAGAGCACTTCATTAAAATCAAACAAAAATGTAGATAAAAAAAATTGTTGAATAATTTTGATTATGCTGTCGAAAAAAGCATAAAAAAGAAGAGTTTTTTCTATCCAGTGGCTGTTAAGAGGGATTTCGTACACAAAAAAACACAAAGTATCATCGATTAAATATGTGTTCAAATCTTGGCCTACAAAAAAGACGTACAGAGAATGAACTCCACAGAGGGGGTCGAGCAGTCGGTATCAGACATCTTGACGGTTAGTATCGTGGTCAGACATGCTTGATTATTGGATTTTACAAATAGCCAT
Source organism: Clytia hemisphaerica (assembly GCF_902728285.1). NCBI lineage: Eukaryota > Metazoa > Cnidaria > Hydrozoa > Leptothecata > Clytiidae > Clytia > Clytia hemisphaerica. Next base: position 2,350,051 of record NW_027103674.1, on the reverse strand, counting down.
CATAATGTTACTATGTACCAGAGTGTATCTCACGTTTATCGCTTCGTAGTACACTCTGTACGCATTGTATGTTTGATAAAAAAATATCCGCGATGAAGTATGATTTATAAATAGCAACACAACTCTTATCGTCTCCCCTCTCTCGCCAACATTCCATCGCAGCGGTCGGTTTGAAAAATCTCAAATGAGAAAAGACAATGACAGCAGACCCTCCACGGCAATGAATTTTGAAATTAGCCGTAGATACTGGGTCTGTACAGACAATCATGATGTCTGATATCAACTGCCTGAACCCCCCCCCTTGAACTCAAAGAAAAATACCTTGTGTGGATCTATACAGAAGTTCTTTTCTTGAGCGGCGTCAATAATGACTCTTTCATTTAAATCAACAACATTACCAGTCTAAATGATACGGAAAACATTATATGATAAATGATATGGAAAATGTAGTTATTGAATTACAGTAATACGTTATCTCTGGCAAAATCACATGTGGCTTGGTGACAACACAGTCATCATATTTTGGTAAAAGGGGACAATTTTATCATTTCCTCTCGAGAAAGGGTGTATATTGTATGCAATGTGGCTACAAATTAAGAAGAATCAATGGATCTAAAATTAGTTGTTTTGCACGCCCCATCGGCCCCTAAATAGAAAATCGACACTAACTCTTCCTAAATGATTCATCTTTCTCATTTCGGCTCATTTCTTGTCTTTCAAAAATAATACAACAAAAGAATTTCGAAAACTAACAGTAATTACCTTTATAACAGGGATAACTGGCGGGTTTGTTTGTTGCAAATAATGCAGTGTCAGCAATAACAAATTGAATGATGGGATGCCTCCAGCTTCTCTGTTGCATACACCGATTGTCTAAAATCAAAATTGTTTAGTTTTAAACGAGATATTGGCTATTGATTGAAAACAATGTATTGGGACAAGATTACCCAAATATGGTACTTGATGACTCTGCTTGATGCACGGCAAATCTGAGAAGGGAGAAGGATGGAGGGTAGGTGGAGCAATCCAGGGAGAAAGAGTGGCGTCCTCCCAAGTCCTCCCCTACCTTCGGGTAGATAGCTATCGTAAGAAGAGCCTTCAGGTCGCCACTGACTGCCACTGATCGCAGACTTACTTTACTAGATCAATATTTTTGTAATTTTTCGAAAGTTTCATAGAAATTGGTGGCGAATTTTCAGCAAATTTCATTGGAATGAGGAAGTAGGTTACACTAAGGTTTTTGATTGATAAATACTTATTTCTTTATGTCAGCATTCAATCAGTGCCCTAAACACACGTCATTTTTATGTGCAGCTAGAACTAGAATCCATGTTACTTGAAAAATAGATAATCATACATTTACATTTCAACTAGGGAGATTTCTGTCTGCAGCTCGAAAATGCACTGTATGTAACCCATTATGTTATTTAGAAAAAGAATTCCATATTTTCAGGGGAGAGTTATAAAGTAAAGGAAGGGCTACTTTTAGACTACACAATATATTGACAAACAATATGCGACATTATATGGTTTGCAGACTGTAAAGTATGAAGTAAACCTACATATTGTTGGAATATTGTAAGTCCAGGTGGCAATATCTTGCGAATATATTGTGTATTAAAGGTTTTGTTTTTAAATAAGAGTGATATCGTTTGCTTACTCATCAATTTCAATTCACAAGCGTTTTCACATTCGATTGACACGTATGTGGAGCAAGATTGGTCAGGAAGAGGAAAAGATAAACATTTTCTCGCTTATATCAGCATAATATAACAAAACACAGCCACTGCTCTTATATGAAATGTACTGTCAAAATTAAAAGATGTAGTTAACGTACCTTGCACCAGGTTTTTATCAGCATAAATAGTTCGTTCACTCTTTCGTCCATTGTCACATACTTCTTGATGAGATCGTGTGATTTGAGAAGCTGAATGGAAGGCAGGTTTAAAAGTTGAACGAATCCATTAAATTATACCATGTAAGGCCATGGAGCTCGATGATGGGGTATTATCGTTATTACACTGACTGCAACATGTCGTTAGGAATTCCCTCATTTTTCTTGTATCTGGGTTTTATTTCTGAGAGTTTATATGCGAAACATTTGTAGTGTAAAAAATGAAAGTCAAGTAAAACAGATTGATGAAAAAGCGTGAAAATGAAAATTCTTCCGGCTGATAGCCGCAAATCTACCGGTATTTTGATGGTAGCATTTCTGTTGGGTCTGGCAATTTATCAACTGCAACCAGCAATAAAAGCCGGTAGACAGTTCGGCCAGCAAAAATTGTGTAAATTCTATATTTAGAAAAAGATTTTGACCTAAGGGATCACTTTTACTGGCAATCTGCCTGCATCAAAGAAAAAATCTGTCAATCTGCCAGTAAAAAAGAAGAAATAGCAAGCGATTTGTCAGCAATAAAGTAAAATAGCAAGCGATTTGTCAGCAATAAAGTAAAATAGCAAGCAATTTACCGGCATAACAAGGAAAAAAAGTTCACTGTTTTTGTCCACACTTAACCCACCCCTATTTCAGATAGAAAATTATCGACAACTGTAACTACTGGCTGTAACTACTGGTTAATTGCTGACAAAAACAAGCTGGTTTGCTGACGGTAAAAATTTTATGTCTTTTGAATTGTTTGTATAGATGAAACTGAAAAGTCTTATTAAAGAAGATTTAAACCAGACTGGCCAGACAATGTAAAAGTTTCAAGACTTACTGGATCAACTTGCAGCTTGACAGTGCATGTGCAGCCACTGAAGAAATAAAATAGGATTTAATCCATTAAACAAATAAAGAATAAAAAAGTCTGAAGATGTAGCGTTTGAAGTTTCTTCTGAAAGGCTGGACTACCGTAAATCCTCGAATAAGTGTGCCAGGGCGCTTATTTAATTTTTCAGGCTCTAAGGGGGGCGCTTATTCAAGCGGGGCGCTTATTCAAGCGGGGCGCTTATTCGAGCGGGGCGCTTATTTTTTTATATTCCAGAATATTGTGTATTAACAAATTCGGAATCTGCTTAAACTGTTTCAAAGGGTTGATTTTTCAAAAAAGGATGAAGAAAAGAAAAACTGGAAAAATCCAATAGACAATTTTTATCATTCTATTCTTAATCGCTTTCTTTCTTTTTAAGACAAGTACCTACTCAATATCTTATTCAAAGGGGGCGCTTATTGGAGCGGGGCGCTTATAATATTATTTTAACTAAAAGGGGGCGCTTATTCAAGCGGGGCACTTATTCAAGCGGGGCGCTTATTCGAGGATTTACGGTATGTAACCAAAGCTAGAAATGTAAAGATTCACCATTCACGACATGTGGAATGTCTGTATATTAATTGACTAAAAACTCGAAGTATCTATAATACCAAAATAACATCTACCTTTCTTTATCTTTGAAAATGAATTCTGCGTATTTTCTTGCAAAGTGTTGTTCAAAATCTGAGAATTGATCTAATGAATATGAAGTTTAAATAGGATGTCAGAAAGCTTTTAAAATATTATGACTAGGTCTATTTTATTGAAAGAATCCCTATTAATATTATCAAATCTCTTGGCAATACATTGAAATTTTCCAGTTTATAACGTTTTGAAAAAGCAGCAGTGGGAGAGAGTTTGTCACATTGGTAATTACTTTCCAGTGAACCTTGGTGCATAGGTAGAGCATTCTGCTACCTTACCCATGGGTTAAATTCCTGGTTGAGTCTTTCCAAATACTACAAAATGATTGCCGCTGCCTCTCTGCTTAAAGATCAGCAATTAAAGAGAATGGACAAGGGAGAGTGAAGCAATCCGGGTCAAAAGAGTGGTGCCCTCTGACATCCGGTGGATAGCTATCAAAGGAGAAGCTTTTGGGTCGACCCTGTCTGCGATAGCAAGTCCTGTTCCTCTTTCTGGAAGAGGTTTTTTTTCAGAAGATAAAACTACTAACCTGATTTACTAAGGGCCTCGTGTGAATGCCAAAATAGAGAACTCACATCTGTGACTCCAAGTTCAGGGTCTAATTTCTGTAAAAGTAAATTTTTCTAAGTAAGTTCATATAAATCATTTGTAACAAAACGAAGCAATGAATGTTTGTAATAACAGGGGGTTATGCAGTTAGTACGTGAACGCTATGACACTTCCAATTAAAACAGTTACTCCAAAGTTCAGTAAGTGCACATTTTTACACTTTTATTAAACATTTTTCTAATTCAATACAAAGAAATTGAATTTTTTTTGAAGAACAGTTGATTATTTCCGAAAAATATTTGTAAATTTTTTATTTCTTAATTAAAATCTTTCTTTCAAGAAAACTTTATTGTGAATGCTTTGAGAATCACTTAAACCAAAAACTTATTCCGACACTGTTCTTTAAAATACAAAAATCAAACAAAAATTTTGAGGAGCATAACTTAATCTAGAATCATAGTGTCACAGAACAACTGCATGAACCCTCCTGGTAATAAAACTCTCTAAATTATATGTAGAAATACCAAAATGAAGGAAAATCAAACCCAGCTCAGACCTGTTTAAACCAAACCAAACCAAAACTCTGGTTAATAATTGACGAGTAGAAATTCTCATTGGGCTTACGTTAAAATTCTTCAGTGTGATGTGGAGGTTGACATCAGAATATTTGAAACCAAGAAGAGTGTCTGATGATCCGTAAAGAGAAACTGATGCACCTTTGATGGAAAGGAAGGAAGAAGCAGCATTGTCAAGCTAATTTTCAAGAAAATTTGAGTAACTTCTTCAAAGTTATAGAGTGAAGCATATGAAGGCATGCATTAGAAATGTGTAAACAAAAACCTAAATCAAACAAAACACATCCATCTCTTAACGATTGATGACACTGAAAATCAGATTCATTCACATTTAAATGAAATTTTTTTTTAGGTTTAAAGCCTGAATCATCTGTATCATTCTAAAAGGAACCATTTGGATGAATTTTCCCAGAGATTTGTTTGCATATTTGTATTAATTTCAAAATTTATTCAAATAAACAGAGCTGAAATGACTTACCTTTCAGCCCAGCATTGTGAAGTGTCTTTCCAACCCTCTTGAGAATTTCAAGTCTTATGTTATGATCTTCTTTCGTTAAGGCTTGATTGTTTTTCAAAACAGTCCACTGACAAAAAGCTGTGAAGTTTGAAAGCTGTGCTTGAGTGTGACATTTTTGGCATGCAAATGATTGTAACTTTCGCCATTTGCCAGCCTAAAACAGAAAGGAGAAGGTTCCAATTTTTACACATTTATGTCAATTTGGTACACGCAGTTTGCAACAATGAAATTAACAAGCTACATGCTGAATGGACCTACCTGAAGATCGATGTAAGAGGCCCCCCCCCAGCGGACCCTCAATTCACGCAATCACGCAATTTTTTTTTTAAATTCACACATTCATGCAAATTTTCCTCGAGTTTCACGCAATAATCTGATTTTTCAGAAAATCGGGCTCGTCAATTACCCTCTGTAGTGTCAATTTCAAGTACAATTAAAGAGATGAAAAACACATCGCCTACATCAAGTAGCTTCCATATTCAGAAGCAGGAGAACAGAAGAAACAAATGACTTACTACTTCTTTCTTGTGCTTTGAAGAATTACAATGGCTCAAACATTCGATAAACCGTGTAATAATTTTGTTACAGACACAACAAAGAAAATGTTGGCGGTATGGTTCAACCTGATAATTATAAAAATACACCTTTTAAATATTATTGACCCAGTTTGCAGCGGAATGGGCCATTAAAACACAACTGGTTGAAAAGATTAGACTGTGTTAGGGCCTATGTGTGCAATTATCAATTGACATATCCAGGCTAAAAATGTGTGCATGCATAAGAAAAAAACACATGTAATTTTAATACCTCCAAGTGATATGGTCAAATCTTTCTTTTTCAAACAGATACTTATCTCAAAACAATCAAAGTAATTAATTCTTTTTTGCTTGACCGACTTGAGTTGCTCTATGTATCGGAAAAATTCACTCCTGTAAATTAAGTTTTATGGCGACTCTGCTTAAGCTTTCTTGTTTATCAATTGAAAAGACCACGGAGTTTAATATTCCCATATAATGTAAACCTAGACCTAGGTCCTGTTTTGTACCCAACTTGAGTACATGCGTTTGAATACAAAGTTTGAAGTTATTGAGTCTTAAAACATATAAAGGCCCATCAAGTCAATGACTCACCTAATGAAAGGCCTGGCTGACCAATCAAATAAACCAATCAAATAAACTAGTGACAATGAAGGGCAAGATTTTAATTACCTGTGGATCAAAGCAAATAATGAAATGATTCTTTTTGATTTCCTCATAACCTTTTGTGTTTGGCCTAAAATGATAAATAATCATTCCAAGTAGTATCACAAGTTGGTCTAGCATCAACAAGCCGGAGCGTTGATTGGACCACCTGATGATTTAAAGTTATAGCAAGTAGGGAAGTGTAATATAGTCGAGTGCAGGGGATAATCTGTAATTGTTTGAGTTTCGGAAATTCGAGTTATAGAGAGACAAAATAGCTGGTTAGTGTAAAACGCAGGTCACAGGTCACAGGACGCAGGTCACAGGTTACAGGTCACAGGTCAATAAAGTGCAGACCGGAAAAAAGATAATAAGATCATAACATATACATAACATAACATCAATACATAACGCATTAAATTACAAAAAAGTAATACATGTTATTTAGATATTATAAAATGACAATTGAATAGAATAACAACCTAGTGATACTTACTTACAAAAATAATGACAAAATCATAAAATATGATGCCTAACAAGACAAAAGCACAAAAAATATTTATTATACAAAATGTGATGTGGATGGTGTGAATGGATAAAAAATGGCACCCAAACAGAAGCTTGCAAGGTCCCTAAGAAAGTGGTTTTAGAAGGATGGAACTAATTAATTATTCAGTTATTATTTTAATGTCTTAATGACAATTTTTGACAAAAATATTAACAGAATCACAAAATATCATATCTTACAAGAGAAAAACACCAAAAATATTTAGCATACCGAATGTGATGATAACAATATGGCTGGATATAAAATTACACCAATCAGAAGCTCATGAGTTCTCTGAGAAGGTAGTTTTAGAGCGATGTGTTTTATTATATGTATGTAACCATCATATAACATTACAATATGTAATATACCTGTTATACGTATAAACGTATAATATGGTTTCAAATATTTTCTGGTCTGCGTTATACACAGCGCAAACTGCGAAAGATTGATAAAAGCACATGGTTAAATTTTGATGTTTGAAATGGTTTTATATGGATGAAATTGCTTGATAATTATGTTTTTGATAAATTGTGTTTTCCAAACATTTTCCTCTGTAATGACATTGATTAGAGTCAACCTGTCATCACTGACCTGTGACCTGTGACCTGTGACCTGCGTTTTACACTAACCGCAAAATAGCCTAAGAAGGATCTCCTCAATAGACCAGAAAAAATGTTTCAGTTTATGGAGATAATTGAGTTGAGTAGGTTCGAGTTATGGAAATTGACGGTAGTTTAAAGCGATAATGGAAAAGATTGTGAAAAAAGAACGATCACTTTTATTGACAATTGAATCATGCTTGATGGTTGGCAATGTTATCAATAACGTATTTGTGTGAAAAACAAAGAAATATATTGGAAAAAGTTCAATTGAAAATGCAAAACGGCAATTTCCAACATATTTCTGGCATTTTCCACTGGATTAAATTTTTCTCAAAAATCCAAATCAGCCAAATTTTGGCCTTTTCTTCAAATATGCATCTTCGTGCAAAAAATCAGAAAAAAGTAACGATGAAATCTTGAGAAAATGCCAAAATACCGGTTTTTCCAGCATTTTCGGCTGGAAAGAATTTCTTTTCGAAAATCAGGCTCTGTCACATTTTGGGTATTGTATCATTGACCATCCGAAAAAACTAATGAGCCAATCCCGAGAAAAGCTGGCAACAGAAGAACGAAGGAACAGACATGAGTTAATTTATACCGGGTGCGCCACAAAAAAGTTTCTCTCTTTAAAACTAATTTTCCCGAAATCTAAAAATCTAAAAACAACCATTCCTATTCCATTGGAAAGAAGAAATATAAACTTAAATTTTGATGGGTCATTTATTAAATTTGGTTCATTAGATCGAAAGTTATGCTGTATTGAATAAAAAAGTTACTTTCTGAAAGTGCTCAAAAACGTTCAAAATCGACCTATCAAATTAAACAGAAGCATAATTACATGATGCATCAGTATTTTCGTTTCAGTCATTAAAAATGATAATTAGCTGTCTAAATGACCTTTTGTTGTATAAAGGAAGATTGAATTTCAATAAAAGGCAGAAAATTCGTCGAAAAAAGTCAAAAAATCTGGTAAAATTCATAAAAACACATCAAATATGGGTTTTGAGGTACATCCAGCCTTACATAGACTTTATCCAGTCTAGAACCAAATATCTGGAGGAAGATTTCGTTAAAAGTAAATTGAAATGATTTTGATGAGAATTTTAAACCCTTTCGTTCCATCAGTTTCAAAATTTATGTGTTTGGTTACTGAAAAATGGTCTTAATCAGAAGAAGCCTCTTGCGATTGCCAATTTTAAAATAAAGAATTGATAGGTCGATTTTTAACGTTTTCGGGCACTTTCTGAAAGTAAATTTTTTATTCGATTGAGCATAACTTTTGATCTAATGAATCGAATTTCATAATTGACCCATCAAAATTTAAGTTTATCTTTCTTCTTTCCGATGGAATAGGAATGGTTGTTTCTTAATTCTTAGATTTCGAGAAAATCAGTTTCAAAGAGAGAAACTTTTTTGTGGCGCACCCGGTAGGACCTCCAAGTAGGTCCGCCAAAAAGAAAGTTGGGATCACTGATTGAAACTACATTTAATTATAGCAGCACCCAATGAGGAAAAAAGCTCCTAATTTTTGTGTTGCTGACTGATATATAATGTTTTTTTGGGTTGCTGTTAATAAACATTAAATTTACTTTGTCCAGGTTACTTAAATTAATACTTACTCATAAATGAACTTTCTCCCCATTTTTTTATTGATGAAACACTGAAAGGAAAAAAAACGATTACAAATAAAAAAAAACCTGTGGTAGGAAGAAGTGGACAGCTAATTGTGTCCTCAGTTAAAAAGTATCAACTTTGAATTGACTAAATTTCAACAAAATCAAATTTCAATGTCTCTGTAAGTTTCAGTCAATGTTCAATTAAATTAAAATTCAATATTAAATTCTACAGTCTAATTCTCTCAAAAATAAACACTCAAAAGATTCTTGGGATCTACTTTACAGGCATACTAACTTGATGCCTACAAACAGACGGCGTCAATTGAACAAATGGAACGCTGAATCATCGAATGCAATCTAACACAATCGAATAATTGCAATTCTATTGTTGAACGCAATTGAATCGCAATCAAATATTACCCGTTTGATTGATTCAATTGTATTAGATTTTATTTGATTTTATTATTTATACAGTTGTACAGTACTTAAGTGCTCAGCCGCTGCCCACAGCCACGCTAAAAAGCTCTAAGGGGCCACTCACATACAGTGTAGCTGAAACCTCGATATTCGAGGATTAGAAAAAGCTATACCTGTTATCTTTTTTCTTTAAAGAACACACATTTCCTCAGAAACTTTTAAAATTATGACTTTCTTGAAGCCGTTTCAAAATTAACCAATCGGGTTAGGTATTGGAATTCCTATGGGAATTCTTTCCGAGATTTGTAAAATGTGTCGCTGCAAGCGATTTAGAGCACATTCAAGATCGGCCAGGATCGGCCAAGTAATTCTACGGCCAAATTTCGGCCAGGTCCGGTTCGGATCAGCCAAGTCCGGTCTGAATCGGCCAATAACGGCCAGGTCCAGTTTTGTTAAGTTACAAACCTGATAAAACAAAAACAGTGATGTTCGGCCAATGTAAGACCGGTCTAGGCCGATATGGTCCAGTCCAGGCCGATACAAACCGGTCCAGAACGTTTTACAGAAGCTGAAATACTGATTATAAGCAAAATTGTTTTCAAACAGTTTTTTCGTCGTAAATGACATACTCCCCTGTATTTCATAACCTTGACTCACTCGCTCTTATGAATCCATTTAGAAAAGATTATTAGAAATCCTCCTTTGAATAGAATTGCACTGTGTCCCTTCGTTAGTTTATTTAGACATCCCTGTTTCATTTACATATATCTCCCCTGTTATAACTTGCATGTCAATATTTTTCTTCGTATTTCATACACAGCTAGTAAAGTAACACCAAAACCAAATTGAACAATTGGTTGTTTCGACCTTTTAACTAACGACAGCTTTTAATCTCTCAAAAAGAAACTGTTATTTGCCTTTTCCTTTGCTGATATTCCAATAATACAGTTATCTTGATAATTTATAATCTTAATTTTTAGCTCATGAAAAATTATTCTCGTGACGGTTTTCAAAATTACTTCCACCTTCTTGCTTCTGTTGTGGTACTTTTCCTTTTGCTTTTGTTTAAGAGTCAGAGAATTTTCAAAACATTTGAACGTTCTCTGGAGTTCATTCGAACACTTAACAAAAAGATTCAAAAGTTTTTAGGCACTCGAAATTGTAAACAAAAAAATACCGTCATATGAAAAAGATTTGCTTGTTTGTTTTCAGACCGGACTTGGCTGAATTTGGCCGATTTGGACTGGTCTAGATCGGCCTTTGTTACCGTCATTCTGACGCTATAGGGTGTAGCGTCATTCTGACGCTATAGGGTGTAGCGTCATTCTGACGCTATAGGGTGTAGCGTCATTCTGACGCTATAGGGTGGGTGGGTTAGATGGCTAAGAAAATCTACTAGAGATATCCATTTTTGAGGCCTAACAGATGTTCAAATTTCCAGAAAACTATAATAACTTTCATACTTTATTTTTCTGGTAGCAGCCTCTTCATTGTTTATCAAGATTTAACAAAACATCCTCATGTCAAATTTGTCTCGTTTTCATGGAGAAAAACCGGTATAGTAAAATGCAGGAGATGCTTATTATGTTAAAAAAGTTTGGGGCTTCTTTTTCCCGCGTCATAATTTATGCGGGTCTGAGAACCAATCTGTATTAAAGTTATATACCGGAAACCACTACTCGGAAAACAAGCAATATGTACCAAGTAGAAGGGGAAGCAACTTCTCTAGCAGTGGAACATCAATACCCGAAGTGAGAAAGGAAAAAAAGGTTTTCACCGATTTTTGGTATATTTTATAATATAAGCGTGGGAAAAATCGATATGTGAGTGGCCCCTAACAGAGTGATCCAATTTAATGCAATCACAGTCAAACTCATCGAACATAATCATAATTGAATGAAATCAAAGAAAATCAAATGTAATTGACAATCAATCGAACCAATCTAACCTTACTCAAACGCAATCGAACACAATTGAATATTCAAAACTTCAATAAGGAAGGACATAATTTCAATAGAGATGCTAAATTTACGATCATTTGTGAACAGCTAAGAAACATCGAAGGAAATGAAAGCCAGCTGAAAAACACCATTCTATCACGAGAGAACTTTTGGATCAACAAACTAAAAACCTTAAACCAAGAACTCAATTTGATAGCGCCTTAATAAATCTGTGTTTACATGTCCATTTTTTTCCAGATCACTTGCTCATAAATACTGTCAAATGCTCTAACTTGGGACGATTGGTTGAAACAAGTTGTGGCTTCTTCACAAAAACGAAAGACAGATCTGGACTTATTTAGTACTTTCCAGTCTCTTGTTCGTAGTTTTTCTGACTTTCTGGTTCTTTGTGAGTTATTTTCTGTGTTTTCTAACTTCTGTACTGAATGACTTACCAACAGATCGCCACCGGTGGGATTCGAACCCACTAGCAAAGTTCCGATGTTTTGAAACCCATTGCCTTATCCAATGCGCCACAGATTCATGCCAGGATAGCGCTTCTGAGGGCTATTTATATTGTACAAACTGCAGACCAGACTGTATTAAGAGAAAATCACAAAAAGTGCTTGTTTCGAGCTCCAACCCTAACCCTAACTGATAATAACCCAATTCCTAGCCAATCTGATACATAACCACACGTAAACCACACCCATACCCAACCCTAACAGGTCGCCTGCAGGTCCTGACACTATTCCCGCATACCGGATCCGAAAAATAGATATGTGTCTTTTGTCTTTATGAAGAAGCCTTCACCGTCGAAACATGGCAGTTAGTCACATTAGGAAATTAAGCTTTCAGAAAAAACAACATCAGTCATCTACAGGATGTATTTGCAACAAAAAGGATGAGAGTTACCTGAATCAAGTTCGCAAGACAATTAATTAAAACTTGAAAGTTTGAAACAAAGTAAAACGTGCAGCAGCCAAAATCAACCAACCAAAATTTGTGATTCAATTCCCGAGACAACGCTTCGATTCTTAAGGCCTTGTTTATACCCTAAAGTAAAAGCAATTCCGCACATGTAAATGGGTCAGTGTTTGAGGTCCGGCAAAATTTCCGGCAAATAGCCTATCTGGCAGTGAGCGGATTTAGGTGGGTTCCGTCTCCCCCGTAGATCTTTTTCTTGGGAAGTTGATCTTCAAATTAGTTCTCAAGGTTGGCGTGGCTCAAATTTTTTCATCTATAGCTCATATTTTAGGCAATTTTTCATAGTTTTTGAGAATGTTAATTTCATTAAAAAGCGCCGGGTTATTTTTTCATGAATCCCTTTAGAAGTTTTCCGGCGCATTTTTTTGCTTGAGAGTCAAGCAAACAATATAGCGCTTTCGCAGCATTAATCTTTGATACGCATTTTGGCGGGACGCTAGTGTGACTAACTGCATGGGACTGGTTGATATCTGGCCTGTATTTTCACTTACTGTCAAATCTCTTTGACAACAAATTTGTTTTGATAACTCCACCAAGTTTATCAATCATACTTCTTCGTTCCTCTTAGAGTGCACAGACACTCGCGTGTGTTCCACTACGGATTTTTTTCATATTTCGATTTAAGAGCCTACTGAGATCGGTGTGAAAGAGAAATTGTGTATTTTTTAATACGCCGTTCATTAACTCAAATCAAATGACTTTGGAGGTTCAGTGAAATGGTGGCCGATTTGCCGTCCCATTTTTTGTCAGATAGTCCCAAGTTAGAGCAGTTGACGGTACACGTCACAGAAAAACATTTATTTGATGTCAAAAATTTTTTTTTGTTAAAAAAAACTGAATTTTTTAAGCTAGAAATATACCTTGAAGACGGCCCTGGCCGAAACGTGTTGGAAATTTCTAGCATCTAATGGTATTATTTGTCTCGTCCGTCCGATATATTGAATATTAGTAATATTGGGCAGTTCCAGAAAAAACCATTACTCCCGTGGACGACATGACAGGGTTTTTTGGATTTTTTTTCACTTGGAAGTCCTGAGAAATTTGAAAAAGGTTTCGGAAAATCCAGGGTTTTTCCTCATTATTTTATAGTCATATGTATCAGAAAATCCATAAAATTCGCTCTATTTTCTTCCCAAGTACCGTGAGTGGTCCTAAATCCGACATCCCTGCCTAAATCCGATGGGGTCTTTCAAAGATACAAACTAAAATAAAAACAAACCTTTCGCTGTGACGCAACAGGTCTCGAAATAACAGTCGGACATCGGACATTGTCCGACCCAAATGGCTTCATGACCGACCCAAAAATCATAAATTTCAAGCTAAAGCAACCCTGATCGGACATTAGGTCCGACCCACTTGAAATTGTTATTTCGAGCCTTGCGCAATGAAGATACCAAAGTGTCAACTATAAACTGAGAGATTTGATACACTGAACCAATTGAACCAAAACATTATTGCTTCTTATGGTTATACAAAACATAATTTTTTATTACAAAATTGTTAACGTTTTAAACACAAGCAACGGATCTGAATAATAGAGGTATATAATTATTTTTACAACTCACACTTTTTTATCACATTAAATTGACATCTTGACATTTAAGTCATCTTGTTAGATGTTTCGTTTCAAGAATTCTTGCAATATAGTTTATTGTTCAACTTGGAGAGGGAATGTTTGTAAACATAGAATTTTTTTTCATAGCTGTTATTTGGGGGGTCAGATTTAGGCAGGGTTGTCAGATTTAGGACCACTCACGGTATGTTGAATGTTACAGAAATCCTGAAGTTTTTCAAAAGTAAAAATTGTTTACTACGGAAAATCCATGTTGTCCACGCACAGTCACAGAGCTGGGTAATGGACTATAACTTGAGTATCCAATTGATACCCTCTGCCTTGCTTTCCCTCAAAGCTAGCAACCTCCATCAGTCATCCGAAGCTTTTAAAAGGCTTTGAAAGGCTTGAAAATTGGCGAAATGTGGTCAAAATTGGAAAAAATGACCACCGTGGACGGCCCCTGGAGGTCCCGGCCGGGGTTCCGGGGAGTTCGATTGGTGTATCGGTGGGGGTCCTTCAAAGTTCCTCGCAAGGCGTCGTCAAAAGCCAGCAAAAATTGGAAAATTGGCGAAAATTGGTCAAAATTGGGAAAAATGACCTCATTTGGGTACCACTGTGGACAGCCCCTGGGGGTCCTGGCCGGGGTTCCTGGGAGTTTGATCGGTGCCCACTGGTCAGAGGGGATGTGAGGGGTGACACGCCTGCACCAGCGGGGGTGCTTCAAGTTTCTCAAAGTGTCGTCAAAGGCCGGCAAAAAGTGCAATCGAATTACGCGCAAGTGGAGCGGCCTTCACTACGACCCTGCCTATGCCCCGGACAGTCCGGGGCAAATGTCTGGGGTCTGAAAAAAATAACTTTTTCCCCGGACCTACGTTAGGGTGCGCACTCGTCGGGATTTTTTGCGCGGAACGAGGAAGAATTTACAAAAATGAACTTCAATGCATTAGTACTTACCTTTAAATCATCCAAATCTGTTCATTCTTTTTTTTAAATCAATCAGGAATTATCAGGGAAACAAGTAAAAAAAACTGCATCCAGGTATCTATTTTCTTTCCAAAGATATTCATGTTTTTCGACGTCAAGGTGAAAACGCGATTTAGTGCTGACCACGGCACCGGAAAATTCTCGACCCACATTGAAACAAATGGCTGTTGCTATTGAGCTGGTTCATCTTTTCAATCGCGGTTTTTTTAGTAAACCCAGGGTAAGATTAGGCTACAATCTATCACAAAGTGCTTTATTTGAAAATCTACAGGCCGTCTGGAATTTCGAAAAATAAGAAGAAATTGCGATTTTTTAACAAGATTGCGGATTTTTTCATTTAAGCACCATACACCATCTGAAAGCTGATGATTTCAGCTTTCTAGTGGTGAAATTTGTTTTTAGCTATCATTTCCAGCTCATTAGCGATAAGCTAAAGTTTAACAGTCATCGGGCCGATTTTCAGACCGCACCGGCAAAACTCCCCACACCCCGTCACACGGAAGACTAGATTTCATCCGCCATTTTTGGCGCGATTTTGGTGCTTCCGAAAATTATTTCTTGCTGGTGTGGTGTAAGGAGGCGATTCTTTGAAAAGGTGATTTTTTTGTGTTTTGAAAATGGAATAACTTTGGGAATACTTAACCAATTCTAATAAATGACCCCTCATTTTTCTCACAAAGGTAAGGACTTTCAAATAAAATTAGTTTGGTTTCTAAAAATTGAGGGGAAAATTTTGACCTGTCCACCCTACCTACGTTAGGGTGCGCACTCGTCGGGATTTTTTGCGCGGAACGAGGAAGAATTTACAAAAATGAACTTCAATGCATTAGTACTTACCTTTAAATCATCCAAATCTGTTCATTCTTTTTTTAAATCAATCAGGAATTATCAGGGAAACAAGTAAAAAAAACTGCATCCAGGTATCTATTTTCTTTCCAAAGATATTCATGTTTTTCGACGTCAAGGTGAAAACGCGATTTAGCGCTGACCACGGCACCGGAAAATTCTCGACCCACATTGAAACAAATGGCTGTCGCTATTGAGCTGGTTCATCTTTTCAATCGCGGTTTTTTTTAGTAAACCCAGGGTAAGATTAGGCTACAATCTATCACAACCTGCTTTATTTGAAAATCTACAGGCCGTCTGGAATTTTGAAAAACAAGAAGAAATTGCGATTTTGTAACAAGATTGCGGATTTTTTCATTTAAGCAGCATACACCATCTGAAAGCTGAGGATTATAGCTTTCTAGTGGTGAAATTTGTTTTTAGCTATCATTTCCAGCTCATTAGCGATAAGCTAAAGTTTAACAGTCATCGGGCCGATTTTCAGACCGCGCCAGCAAAACTCCTCACGCCCCGCCACGCGGAAGGCTAGAATTCACCCGCCATCTTTAATGTTTTTCGGTGCTGTCCAAAGGTCATTTCTTGGTTGCGCGTGGTTGGGAGACGATTCCTTGAAAAGGTGGTTTTTTTGTGGTTTGAAAATGGAATAACTTTGGAACTACTTAACCAATTTTAACAAATGACCCCTCATTTTTCTCACAAAGGTAAGGACTTTCAAATAAAATTAGTTTGGTTTTCAAAATTTGAGGGGAAAATTTTGACCTGTCCACCCTACCTACGTCCGGGGCTCCAATTTTTGCGCCATAAATTTACCCCGTATGAATTAGAAAAAAGCCCGCGCGGTCAGCGATTCTATAAAAAGCGACCGCGCGGGCTGTCTGGGGCGTCCGGGGTAGTCTCTCAAAAACAAATAATACGGACCCCGGGCACGCATCAAAAAAACCCCGGACTGTCCAGGGCATAGGAGGAGGCAGGGTCGTCCTTCACTTCAGTTGCTCGGGTTTTCTCAAATTGTTGTTCGATTAAACTTGACAAAGTTTGATTAAGTTTGATTAGTTCGATTAATGTAATCGAACCAATCGAACTGTTGAGGTCCTTTTGTTTTGAAAAAAGTTTGATTAAGTTCAATTTCAGTAATCGAACTTAACTTAATCGAACTTTGTATTTTGAGAAATTTGTGAGTATTCGATTAAAGTTCGACAACCGAACTTAGTCGAACATTAATCGGCCAACTAAGTTTGATTAAGTTCGACAAAGTTCGATTAAAAATACCGTTCGATTGGTTCGATTAATTACGTCTGGTTTGAAGTTTGTTCACAGTCTGGTTAAAAAAATTCTAAACTTATGTCTTATAAACCTAAAAACTAGAGAACAGCACAAAATATATTTATACTGTCACATTCATTCTGATTAGAAAAATATAATACCTACTGTAATACTACTTCTGGTCTCTTATATCAATTTCTGAGGCAGTCTTGAACTGTTGAAAATGCTCTGGTTTCGACTTTTTGGGGTTCAGCATGCAAAATGACGCCTCGAGCGCAGATTTGATTTTAGCGCGGAACAGTAAGAGCCTGTTTACACGTAAAGGCCGGTTTCCACCTCGAACGACATATGAACTAGAGAGCGAGCACCTCACTAGCCAGTGCCTTCCCATTCCCACAAACCAAATTTTTCCCTTATTGGTTGCTTGTAAAATCCGTTTGGTCTCCTCCGAAGTACAGTTCGTGACTCTCGCTATTTCGAACTCGAACGGGGAATATTATTTGTTCAAATTACAGAGAGACATTCGAATTATAGAAAGTATTTTAAGAGGGTTTCTCATTGACGGGAACTAGTAATAAGTTTGAACTATAGAAAGATTCGAATAAAAGAAGTTCGAATAAGCGAGATTTTACTGTATGTGAATGCGTTCGCAGGGACAAAACATCAATGGACAAAAGGTGGAACTACTTGAGACTTAAAATGCGCCATTAAATTAAGCAGAAACTGAGCCTGTATGTATCAACAAAATGGTTGTTCAGAGGCTTATACCACAATTTTGCAAGGGGGTTTGGTCACAACTCACAAGTCAAAACCAGCAAAATACACAAAATTAATCACTACTTGATTTGCTTTCGGGAACTTTACCCGCATCACACTACATTCTGCATCGAAATACAATGAGAATCTTAGTTGTTTCCTCGTTGTTAGAAATTTAAAGCTCGGGCGAGAAACTCGCTTTTGGGGTATCTGTTAAATACAATCGAATATTTCAATTTGTGAGGGGTTTATAGACTTCCAGGCTATATTCTGAGCCTTTCTGAACCAACTTTTGGATCCTCAGATCTTAAGTTAATGTCTTAAGTCTAGCGTTAAAAGTCAGAGGTGAAACTTTAACTTTCCAACCTAAGTTAGAGTGCTTTCCAATCTTTTGCCGCTTATAAGATTTCGTTTTTTCTCAAATATTACGACCCTGATTGTAGCACTATAGTATAGTATCAGAAATTTTTTTTTTTTTTTTTTTTTTTATAGTAATATATTTCGCAGGTCTATCAACCTCTATGAAATAATCATATTTAGCATTTTGTAGGCGCACAGTTGGCCTCTAAATCAGTCGTCTTTACAATATTTCATTTTCAGTAACGCGTAAGTCACAGCAGATCTTCTTGAAATAGAGTCTAGTCCGAGGACTTCCTCTAACCTTTATTTGACTGCCATCCTTTTGTAACTTTGTCTTCTCTTTTGCGTTCCTATGCCATTCTTTGATGGTTTCGCGTTCTTTTTTAGAAAAATCATCGGTTACTCGTAAATCAGTTACAATTTTCTTTAGCTTGTGGACTGGTGCTAGAATCTGACGTTTCTCTTCTTCATTCCTTAACACAACTTTTAAGGGTCGCCAACGTTTCGTCCTGAACATCTCGTCCTTTCGAGCTCCTATTCTTTCTGCGCTGACGATGTTTACCTTTAGTATACACAGCATCGGAAATGGAGAAATTTCCGCTATTTAGTCAGCCCTGGTAAACTTCGGGGAGATTGTCCATGCAGTGTCTGTTATAATTCAAATCGAAATTCTTATGATCAGTATCAGAGACTTTCTTTTTCAAACTGTAACGATTTAAAAATATTCTACTTAAAAAAATATGAATTTAAAAAAATCAACAAAATATGTACAAGATTTTCTATCAAAATATTTTAAAAGAATATAGACTATTCACAAAAACAATTTTTATATATACAATTTACAGTATAAATCTTTCAAGTAGAAAATAGCAGAATATTTGAACAATGGATCAAAAACAAAAAATCAGAAGTCATTTACAGAAAGGTTTCCATGGTCAATACACTTTTCCCGTAATTCGCAGAAGTCGGTGTTTTTTACATTTTTAGCAAAAACGTGACATTAAATTTTCTAAAAAACGGTTTTTCTTGAATAAAATGCATTTGAACGAGCATTTTGGGATGAAATCTTCCAAAAAGGTGTAACACACGAGCTTAGAACTTTTGGTTTTGGTCCCAGGAGCGAAGAAGGATCCAATATTCCAAAATATTAGATTTTAAGAATTTTGGAATTATGAGAGTTAAGTGGCTCTTGGATTGATTCTGATGGTCTGAACTTGTTACATGATCTCTATATTTTATGAAACAATGATGAAGAGCACTTTTGGATCCGAAATTCCATCCGGAAAAACATCTCTGAACTTGAACAATTATAAAAGATGCATTTCATCGTTAAAATGGACTGATCACAATCTAAAATTAATCAAAAGTCACTTCCACTTAACTTTAAAACATTCCTAGATACCAAAAAAGTGCGGTTTCGCGAGCGTTTTGGGATTAAAAATTTCATTTTAAAGTGGTGAACCTACCCCAACCCCAACTTGTCCCAAAATGGAATTATTAATCCTTCGGGGCTCTATCTGAGCTTATTTTGGGTCATTAACGTAACGACATATCATGCATAACGTAAAAATCAGTTTAGAGCCTTGTAGGATATTTCATTCCAGATTAAGACGGACTCATTTCGGATAAGACAAAGTATGTTACTTTCAATGAAGGATTTGATAATCCTTAGATGCTCTATTCTAGTGGAAAATCTTATTTTCGTGTTCTTAAGAGCCTAGACCTTCCAAACAGTTAAACTTGAACTACTTAAAATCAAATAAACATACTACAATCCTCAGTTTAAAAAGGCTTGAACTCAAAGAAAAATTAGGAATAAGTGATTCCAAACTGCTCCCAGCTGTACACAAATGCTCCATCCTGCCAAATTTCAGTTCTAAAGCCCCATTAGATCAAAATTTATTGCTCATGGAATCCATAATCCATTTTCATTATGGAATCGTTTAATCCTAACGTGCTCCTAACTTTAAGAGGTTATAAGTACTGGTTTAGTTTCCTCTAGAAGGCTCGGGAAAAATGGAATGGAATCTTCAACCCTTTGCCGATCCCCTGATATCATATTAAGAAAAGGTGCATTTTGTATTTATTTTAAAACCTATTTAAAAAAACTTCACGTTTTTGCCAAAAAAACACCGACAGAACAGATGCGCACGCATTATTTTGTTGCTCTCCACCGTTTGGTCTCTGGAGGTAAACAAACCCGTTTTTGCATTTCCTTAGGGAAAGATCGTTTTTTGAGCTTTTCTTAAGTTCTGTTGAGCAGAACCCTCTCAAATTTTAGTATGTTTTTTCTATTTATGTTATTATACCACCCTGAAATTTTTTTACCAAAAAGAGATCGCTATCAATAGCTAGAAGCTAAAACCAACTTTCCAACAACCCCTCGCAGGCAAAAACCCGTTCGTTTACCTCTCAAATAATTTTATACACAACGGTGGAGCGCACATTTTCTCGGGCCATTTCTGAGAAGTTTGAATTGCGGGAAAGGTGTATTGGTCACTTAGTAACGGGAAGACCAGGACTTAGTTTATAGCTGAGAAAATGAACTTCAGCTATTACCAGCCTCTTATTGTATTCTCCACACAAATGGATGCAACCACCTTTTCTAAGAAGCAGTGCTAAGCCGAAAAAAATCTGAGTAACGGAAACTCTATTCTATTGCAGGTAACCTGATAACAGCTGGTCATAATTTTCTTACGGGCACGGTTAACCTCTGAAGGCCATTGAAAATTAACCATCTGAGGAAAATAGTCCTCCCGCAGAAAATTCTACAACACGAATCTTGTTGTGCGGAAAGTCAAAAACTAAAAATTCCTGATACGACACCCTATTTATAAACACAATCACGCAACTTTGTTGTCATTCCCAGTCCTTTTAGACGAGCGCGGTTATTACGATTTCGAGATAGCATATTCGTCAGATTGTTATGTTTTCACCCATCCCTTTAGAGCTTTAGCGTGGTGGGCAGAAGACAATCACAATCTGATCTCAGGTTAGTTGCAGGAGGTTCTGGAGCCCATTCTCGCAACTATAGATGCTTTGAGTAAGCATCTCGTCAGCACCTTGAACTGACTACCCAATTCCCCTCACATGACATGGGTTGACCCGGGCAAAGGTACATTCACTTGCCAAGTGAACCGCTGTGAGTGGGAATCGAACCTTGGTCGCCTGTACAGGAATCAAGGTTGATGTCCACTTTACCACGACAAAAGAACAGTCGAGGCCAAGTCTGGAGTTTCCATAAAAGGTTACTATCTATTTGTCTTCGAACAAACAACTAACTTGAAAATTCAAATACCAGTTACAGCAGATCTCGCAGCAGAATATCAACTTTGGCCGAGTTTATGGTATAACATAAGTTAGGCTTTAGGCTTAATATACTCAAAAAGAAAATGTGCAATTAAGAGTTCATTTATTACAGACTTTAAAGGTTCATCAAATGAAGAACTATTATCAGACGATAGTTCAACATTTACACGAAATGACTGTCCTATATATTATTATCGACCGTAGCCGTCAATTGCGGCGCATTTTTTACCACCTTAAAACCGTCCCAGTCTTTTTCTCGCATCTAAAGACAAGAGAAAAAAGTGTAAAAAAAGGATTGGATCGAGTTTTGGGTGGTAAAACGGACAAAAAAATACCCGCGTGGCAATTGGCGGCTACGGTCGAAAAGGTTATCGGTTTGTTTTATTCGCTGCTAAAAAACCTCACCGAAATCGTGAAATATTGCTTTAATTTCAGCCAATTATCCAAAGCTCACTCGAAAAGACTGTCCAATTTTTCCGGTGTGTTTTTACACGCCACCAGCGTGGCTGAGCTACGACCTCCTCCATTTACCGAGTTATGTTTTTCTTTCATACTATAAGTCATTGTCCCATTCCTTTTAAAACTCCAAGGAAACATTAAGGAACGCGATTGTTCACTATTATTACTGTTTGTTCGGCTGTTCGGTAAAATAATCTTTTTCCATGCTTTAACTAGTGACTCATTTAACAGAACGTAGAACAGGAAGATAAAGAATCCCTGTAAAGAGTTCGTTATGCAAAATAACCATTGGAAGATTTCCCTCAAATCACCGATTGAAAGATAACCAAAAACCCAGGTTAATCCGAGTAAAGTTGTACAAGATAAAGTCACTTTAGCTCTCTTCCAGAGAGTAATTTCAAAATCCTTTTGTAGATTCGCGTGTCTTGTCATGTGGTTATGTATTTTACGAGTGACAGGGATAAAGATTGAGAAATTGAATAAAATGCAGAATGATACTGGTACGAGGACGACATAATTGAAGACTGTTCCACCAATTACACAACTAGAGTAGAAAAGAAAAATTGGTAGAAACAATAATATCAATAGCACGATCAGTACATTAAAGTGAAAAAAAACACCTCAATTTAAAATACACGTCGGTTGAAAATTCATCGGTTTAAAAATATTAGTCTGAAAAAAAAATTATTCGTCAATTTTTTTTCATATATTTGATATTTTTACCCAAATCGTCGAAGCTGTAGGAGGGAAAATTTAAGGGTGGTTTCAGAAGGTTCTCAAGGTTTTTATAGAGGGAAATCATTCCCATAACAGAAAAAAGGCGGAACTCTCTCTGTCATTGATTTCCAAATTTACTTTATGTAACCACCGTTGGCAAATCGACGTTTTCAGTAGCGTAGACAAGAGGGGCGCAAAATTTGTGTAGGAGAGCAGATTCTTATGACACAGGAATTATCTATTTATAATAAAGGATGATTACAGTGTAATAAAAATCTGCTCTCATACACAAATTTTGCGCCCTTCTTGTCTACGCTACTGGTTTTGTAAGAGGATTAATAAGGTATATCGAAGTTGACTCGAATACACGGTAGAAAAGTGGTTTCAAGTTAGATTCAAAGTGGTACATATACTTACAAATTGAGTGGATCATCACCATGATGAAATTGTGGAATGGTGAAATAAAAAGTAATCCCAGCCACTGCTAAAGGAACTCCTAAAAGTTGAGATAATAAAGTATTTAAGTACATGTATGATGCAGGTTAAAAATATTGAATATTGAGTAAAATTAGTTCCATTTATAATGAGACGGAAAAATTGTCTGAGACGAGTAGTTTGTAAAATGTGATCTGTAGAGGAGATCCTATTTATTGAATCATGAATGGAAGGTACACTCTTCCATAATGCTCATTTTTCTAAATCACTCGTCTCAGACAAATTATTCGTCTCAGTATAAATAGAACTATTACTACTTTCGCGCGCAGAAACTTTCGCGATTTTTGCCCTTTTTCGCGAAAGTTTCTGCCCACGAAAGTTTCTGCTCTTAAAGTAAAGCTTTTCAAAGGACTGGGAATATTTTATTCTAAGGTTGGGAATATTTTATTCAAAGTTCATCATGTCCACTTATAATTTTAATAAACCAGCTGCGCTGGAAGCTCCGGCTTTAGAGATTAAAAGATGTGAAAGATGAGCTTGTTGAGTTAGTTGTGTTCGAACGTTGCCCACAAACTACTAATCAGAACAGATCAGAAAGCAAAGCAATAAATCTATTGCAGAGCGAGTATGAGAAATAATCTTAACGAATAAATAAACCAGCTGGAAGTTTAGCTCTTCTAAGTGATTACACATGCACTTTCTTGCTTAAATAACCAAGCCCATCCCCTGCCCACTCATCCTCAACTAAAAAGTTCAAAATTGGAGCTAAAGGAGATAAACATTTAGAAGTCAATATTTCCAAGTTCTTATAAATTTATTTTTTTCTAAACTTGCCAATAGCGAAGCAATGATGCGCCGTTGATTTGACTGTACGGATAAAATTTCGTTAATGGGATAAACTTTCGCGAGGATTTAATTTCACGATTGGGCCTACCCGCGAAATTTAAAAATTTTGCGGGGACTTAATATTTCGCGGATGAGGCCTTTCCAAATTTCCATTGAGACTTAATTTCGCGGATGACACCCAAATCCGCGAAATCAGCAAAATTTAATCCCCGCAAAAGTTTATCCCATTAAGCCATGGGGTTTTTAGCTATGCATTATTTTTTCTGATGGGATAATACTTGGAGAATAGTAGGATAAACCAAATAAAATGGTCCAATAGTGTGTATATAATAAATAGTGGTATATTTGGAAAAAACCTGTTTCGCGTTTGAAAAATATTCAAAAGGAACGGTCGCCCCAGCCAATGAAATTACGACAAAGTCCAAAAAATATCATTTTCAGTTAACACTGTGAAAATTTCTCCGATCTTGTTCAAATTTACGCAGGAATTGTGTTTTAGTATCCTTTACTGAATTCTCATAGTGATATGTTTGTAAAAAATCTGTGTCGGGTTTGAAAAATCAAAAGGAACGGTCACCAGCCGCGACGAAATTACGACAAAGTCCAAAAACGATCATTTTCAGCTATAATACTGTGAAAATTTCTCCAATCTTGTTCAAATTTACACAGGAATGTGTTTGTTTTTAGTATCCTTTACTGAATTCTCATAGTGATATGTTTGTAAAAAATCTAAGTCGGGTTTGAAAAATCAAAAGGAATGGTCGCCAGCCACGACGAAATTACGACGAAGTCCAAAACGATCATTTTCAGCCATAATACTGTGAAAATTTCTCCGATCTTGTTCAAATTTACACAGGAATTGTGTTTTAGTATCCTTTAATGAATTCTCATAGTGATATGCTTGTGAAAAATCTGTGTCGGGTTTGAAAAATCAAAAGGAACGGTCGCCAGCCGCAACGAAATTACGACAAAGTCCAAAAACTATCATTTTCAGCCATAATACTGTGAAAATTTCTCCAATCTTGTTCAAATTTACACAGGAATTGTGTTTTAGTATCCTTTACTGAATTCTCATAGTGATATGTTTGTAAAAAATCTAAGTCTGGTTTGAAAAATCAAAAGGAATGGGCCATTCCAGAAAATGTTTGTTACCCCCCGTCAGACGACGTGCATTTTTTATTTTTTTCTAGCCTCGGAAATAATTTCTCTTTTCCAGTGGTGGTTGGAAATTCCGATAAAAATACATGCACTTTTGCAAAATGCATCGGAAATTCCACTCTGTTTTGCCCTTTTTAACTCAATTGCCTTGGAAATTCATACATTTTCTTCTCTAGCCTTGGAAATTTCGAATTTTAATGAAAACTTTTACCCTCGGAAATCCTGTGTCGTCCGCCCCACAGATATCTGTAAAGCCCGAAGGGCTAGATTTGCAGCTTTGTTCAAAAAGTGAAGCTCATCTTTGGAAGGATTTCCTACCAGAGTCACGTGACTAAAATATGCAATTTCACCGGTTTGAGAGATGTGAAATAGCGTTTGCCACCTAATTTTTTTGATATCGCGCTCCGAAAACAATCAAAATGCTAGATCCTATCCATCGGCACGAAATTTAAAAAGTCAAATTTTAGCTTCACTTTTTTTTGCTGGAGAAAGCTTAAAGCTGCAAATCTAGCCCTTCGGGCTTAGATATCTGTGGTACGCCCCCCCCCCCCCCCTGTTACAGACAAATTCTGGAATGGCCCAATGGTCGCCAGCCACGACGAAATTACGACGAAGTCCAAAACGATCATTTTCAGCCATAATACTGTGAAAATTTCTCCGATCTTGTTCAAATTTACACAGGAATTGTATTTTAGTATCCTTTACTGAATTCTCATAGTGATATGTTTGTAAAAAATCTGTGTCGGGTTTAAAAAATCAAAAGGAACGGTTGCCAGCCGCGATGACAACAAAGTCCAAAAATGATCATTTTCAGCCATAACACTGTCTGACTGTGAAAATTTCTCCAATCTTGTTAAAATTTACACAGGAACTGTGTTTCAGTATCCTTTATTGAATTCTCATAGTGATATGTTTGTAAAAAATCTGTGTCGGGTTTGAAAAATCAAAAGGAACGGTCGCCAGCCGATGATGAATACGCGTTGTTACTAAAAGTGGTAACGGTAGGTAACGGTAGGTAACCATAGGTAACGACAAGTAACGGTAGGTAACGACAGGTAACGATGAAGTAACGGTCGGTAACGATGAAGTAACGCAAGTAACGAGGGGTAACGAAAAAGTAACGAAGTAACGATGGGGAAAAAGCTGAAAATGGTGGCCCTGACGTGTCGATGAACTATCAAAATTTGTAAATTTCTGCGCCAGAGCTAATGGTTCCAGTGATTTTGGGACCTAAACCGACCGACCTAACGACTCTGGTTAATCTATTCAGGAGTTTGGGAAATCTGATGATTGTAGAGCAGGATCTGATCGTTCTGGTGAATATGACTGTGGAGATAATAAATCCAATTGTTCTTATTGTAAATTGGTGTTTGTGAATAAACTGAAAGATTTGACGGCTTTGGTGAATCAATGGTGTTGGTCAATGCAATGATGAAATAAATGCTGCTGGTCAATGCAATGAAGGAATCAATGGTGCTGGTCAATGCAATGATGAAATCAATGGTGCTGGTCAATGAAATGATGGAATCAAAGGTGCTGGTCAATGCAATGATGGAATCAATGGTGCTGGTCAATGCAATGATGGAATCAATGGTGCTGATCAATGCAATGATGGAATCAATGGTGCTGGTCAATGCAATGATGGAATCAATGCTCAATGGAATGATGGAATCATTGGTGATGGTCAATGCAGTGATGGAATCAATGGTGATGGTCAATGCAGTGATGGAATCAATGGTGTTGGTCAATGCAATGATGGAATCAATGGTGCTGGTCAATGCAATGATGGAATCAATGGTTTTGGTCAACACAATGCTGGAATCAATGATGCTGGTCAATGCAATGATGGAGTCAATACTGCTGGTCAATGCAATGATGGAATCAACGGTGCTGGTCAATGCAATAATGGAATCAATGGTGCTGGTCAATGCAATGATGGAATCAATGGTGTTGGTCAACACAATGCTGGAATCAATGATGCTGGTCAATGCAATGATGGAATCAATGGTGCTGGTCAATGCTATGATGGAATCAATGGTGCTGGTCAATACAATGATGGAATCAATGGTGGTGGTCAATGCAATGATGGAATCAATGGTGTTGGTCAATAGAATGATGGAATCAATGGTGCTGGTCAATGCTATGATGGAATCAATGGTGCTGGTCAATACAATGATGGAATCAATGGTGGTGGTCAATGCAATGATGGAATCAATGGTGTTGGTCAATACAATGATGGAATCAATGGTCCTGGTCAATGCAATGATGGAATCAATGGTTCTGGTGAATTCAATGGTGGAATCGATGGTGGTTTACTGGTGGATACAATGCTGCACTCACCAATGGTACTGTTGTGCAGGTGAATGCAAGTTAGGATTTGAGCATTTTTTGTAAGAATCATCTTTATAAGAAATCTATCCATAATTTTTAATTCAAGGGGTATTGACTTTCAGCGATGGGTTCTTTCAAAGCAAGTTGGGGTTTGTGCAAAATGTGAGCATATTTATTTTTCTTATAAGCATCATCTTTATAACAAACGATCGATAACTTTTGATTCAAGGGGTATTGACTTTCGGCGATTGGTTCATTCAAAGCAACTTGGAGTTTGTGCAAAATGTGAGCATATTTATTTTTCTTATAAGCATAATCTTTATAAGAATACAATCAATAACTTTTGATTTAAGGGGTATTGACTTTCGGCGATTGGTTCATTCAAAGCAACTTGGGGTTTGTGCCAAATGTGAGCATATTTATTTTTCTTATAAACATCATCTTTATAAGAATACAATCAATAACTTTTGATTCAAGGGGTATTTACTTTCGGCGATTGGTTCATTCAAAGCAAGTTAGGGATTGTGTTAAATGTGAGCATATTTATTTTTCTTATAAGCATCATCTTCATAAAATTACAATCCATAACCTTTGAAGGTTTTGAATTTTTGTATTTGGTTTATTCAAAGCAAGTTAGGGATTGTGCAAAATGTGAGTATATTTATTTTTCTTATAAGCATCATCTTCATAAAATTACAATCCACAACCTTTGAAGGTTTCGAATTTCGGTGATTGGAATTTTGGACTTTTCATTTTAAAACGCATCTTATCCTCAATGTAATATTGTTTTGTTAAATTGATTTGCAGAATGGAATGCTAAAATTTTGCTGCAATGTCAATTGCACAAGAATCAATTAAGAAACGAGCAATCAGTGAACGGCAATCAAATTATTAAGAGCTTAATTATAAGCTAATTACAATACTATTCTTATGTGAAATCATTGACTTTCTTTGAATGAACCAATCACCAAAATTCAAAACCTTCAAAGGTTATGGATTGTAATCTTATGAAGATGATGCTTATAAGGAAAATAAATATACTCACATTTTGCACAATCCCTAACTTGCTTTGAATAAACCAAATACAAAAATTCAAAACCTTCAAAGGTTATGGATTGTAATTTTATGAAGATGATGCTTATAAGAAAAATAAATATGCTCACATTTAACACAATCCCTAACTTGCTTTGAATGAACCAATCGCCGAAAGTAAATACCCCTTGAATCAAAAGTTATTGATTGTATTCTTATAAAGATGATGTTTATAAGAAAAATAAATATGCTCACATTTGGCACAAACCCCAAGTTGCTTTGAATGAACCAATCGCCGAAAGTCAATACCCCTTGAATCAAAAGTTATGGATTGTATTCTTATAAAGATGATGCTTATAAGAAAAATAAATATGATCACCTTTTGCACAAACCCCAAGTTGCTTTGAATGAACCAATCGCCGAAAGTCAATACCCCTTGAATCAAAAGTTATTGATTGTATTCTTATAAAGATGATGCTTATAAGAAAAATAAATATGCTCACATTTGGCACAAACCCCAAGTTGCTTTGAATGAACCAATCGCCGAAAGTCAATACCCCTTGAATCAAAAGTTATGGATTGTATTCTTATAAAGATGATGCTTATAAGAAAAATAAATATGCTCACATTTTGCACAAACCCCAAGTTGCTTTGAATGAACCAATCGCCGAAAGTCAATACCCCTTGAATCAAAAGTTATTGATTGTATTCTTATAAAGATGATGCTTATAAGGAAAATAAATATGCCCACATTTTGCATAATCCCCAAGTTGCTTTGAATGAACCAATCGCCGAAAGTCAATACCCCTTGAATCAAAAGTTATGGATTGTATTCTTATAAAGATGATGCTTATAAGAAAAATAAATATGCTCACATTTTGCACAAACCCCAAGTTGCTTTGAATGAACCAATCGCCGAAAGTCAATACCCCTTGAGTAAAAAGTTATGGATTGTATTCTTATAAAGATGATGCTTATAAGAAAAATAAAAATGCTCACAATTTTTACAATCCCTAACTTGCTTTGGAAGAACCCATCACCGAAAGTCAATACCCCTTGAATAAAAAATTATGGATAGATTTCTTATAAAGCTGATGCTTACAAAAATGCACAATCTCTAACCTTCATTCACCTGCACAACAGTACCATTGGTGAGTGCAGCATTGAATCCACCAGTACACCACCATCGATTCCACCATTGAATTCACCAGAACCAATGATTCCACCAGAACCAATGATTCCATCATTGCATTGACCAGCACCATTGATTCTATCGTTGCATTGACCAGCACCATTGATTCCATCATTGTATTGACCAGCACCAATGATTCCATCATTGTATTGGCCAGCACCATTGATTCCATCATTGCATTGACCAGCACCATTAATTCCATCATTGTATTGACCAGCACCATTGATTCCATCATTGTATTGACCAACACCATTGATTCCATCATTGCATTGACCAGCACCATTGATTCCATCATTGTATTGACCAGCACCATTGATTCCATCATTGTATTGACCAGCACCATTGATTCCAGCATTGTATTGACCAGCGCCATTGATTCCATCATTGCATTGACCAGCATTGACCAGCATTGATTTGATTCCATCATTGCATTGACCAGCACCATTGATTCCATCATTCTATTGACCGGCACCATTGATTCCATCATTGTATTGACCAGCACCATTGATTCCAGCATTGTATTGACCAGCGCCATTGATTCCATCATTGCATTGACCAGCACCATTGATTCCATCATTGCATTGACCAGCAGCATTGATTCACCAAAGCCGTCAAATCTTTCAGTTTATTCACAAACACCAATTTACAATAAGAACAATTGGATTTATTATCTCCACAGTCATATTCACCAGAACGATCAGATCCTGCTCTACAATCATCAGATTTCCCAAACTCCTGAATAGATTAACCAGAGTCGTTAGGTCGGTCGGTTTAGGTCCAAAAATCACTGGAACCATTAGCTCTGGCGCAGAAATTTACAAATTTTGATAGTTCATCGACACGTCAGGGCCACCATTTTCAGCTTTTTCCCCATCGTTACTGACCAAAAGTCCAAAAGAGATCATTTTTACAGCATAAAATCATGAGAAACACACGTATTTGAATACAGCATACAGTACGACGGACCATCAAATTTCTCATAAATCATGTCCAAAACATCATGAATAAGGATGAAAATGATCAATTTTTCACTGAGATTTGCCAGTATTTGCTACACAGTCAGCTACACTTTCGATAGCCATCTTTTTCTAAATACTTTTCGGCCAATCAAATCACAGTATTATCGGAATCAGTGATCCGTTTTTGTTAAATCGGAATAGATCATCGGATTAGATAAACAGACAAAAAATGTCTTGACGATTGTCGGAAGAGAGAATTAAAGGCTCCTAGGCCGGAGCAAAAAGAAGTTCTCTTAAATATATAAGAGCTGCAACAGGAATATGGCAGCAACTATGGTAATTTAAAGGAATTATACGGTGTTATATACACCCGACTCGTCTGAAACTGATGTCAGCAAAATTTTAATAAAAGAGTCCTTTCAAATTTGTAAATAAAAGGAAGAAAAAAATCTTGCTCCACATGTTTCTTTATTCATTACAAAAGATTCTATTTATTTCAATCTGCTGAATCAACATACATTATAACTATGTAAAAGGTCAATGGCTTTAAACTTTTCTGCCTTTCTCAGTCTTTCCAATGAGAACCATGCCTCGGAGAGAAAGTATCCATCAGCCCCCCAAAAATATCATTAACCCCAGCAAATACAGAATCATAAAATAACTATAAAACTTACCCCAAGCAATACAAAAGCCAATTCTATACGCCGTAATACTTTCACCGCGGTTCTTGGTCGCGCGGACAGCTTTCTTGTACAGGAATTATCTGATATTCCGATGGCGTATTGGCGGCCGCCCACGCTAAAGCTCTAAAGGAGCGGGCCAATATACCATCGGAGAGATTTAGTAGTGGCCCTTTGATGTGCCGACAACAGTCGGGTTCAATGGCTATATCTTCGCTTGCTCAAGAATTTTGTTCGTCCCGACTGAACAAAATTTAGCATGAAAATGTCTGCTGCGCCGACCGTCAAAAACTAATTTTATTTACAGTTTTGGCGCTTCAATGACAAAGCAAATTTCGGATTCAAGAGGGGCAAGCAGTGAAGAACTTTTGTTAGATTTTGGTTGTTTTTGGTTTGTTTTGGTGGATTTATTTTACAATATAAATGTCTTTATACTTTCTTAGTATTACTTTTAGTATTCAGTGTAATTTCTGTAAATGCACCAACCTTTTAAAGATTGTTTTTTGCACACAAATGTTGATTATTTTTTGTTTGTTTTGGTGGACTGTTTTTTACTGAGTTTTCTCAAATCCAAACTCAAAGATCATAAAGAAACAGTAACAGGTATGTTCCTTATGCTTTTTCAGTAAGTTTCATGTTGGTATAATCTTGTGCGGTCCTATCAAAACGACTGTTGACCGCCAGCCAGACAACTGAACACAACCGACTGACCGACAACAGTCAAAGTCAGTCAAAGTCTCTAGCAGAAGTACAAATATGTGTACAAAACAGATAATTTTGTCTTCAGAAAGATCTACAGACTTCTGTATAGGCAGTTTGTATCTTACTAACGATTAACCTCACTTTTTGTGTACCAACAGAACAGCCCAATTTTGTAATTTTACAGAGCACATTGAAAATTCACTTTTGAGGTCTTGAAAACTATGAAGGTTAGTGTAATATTTATCGAGTATGTCTAGGTAAGTAGGAAAAAGCAATAAATTCATGTTTTAAGTTGTATTTTCATGTAAATGAAGCTAAATTAGGGACTGTTTATGTTTGTTTACTAGTACATGAATATGATTCCGAACCATATCGAATACGGTGCTAATCTCGAATATGGTGCTAGCCTAGAGAATATAACAAATCTGATGCGAATCAGATTTGTTATTATTTTCTGCTTAGCACTCGCATCCAATAGGAATTAGATGCTAACTTGTTATGTTGATCGTTTCCAAGCTCCTCACAAAATGTTTAAACGCGGTCAAGTCAAATCCCGTAATGCAAACCTTCCAGATGTTAAAATATGCCCGACCTTTAGAGCAAAGCGTGTCGTAGCATATTTCCACATCTGGTACCAGATAAGTACAGGAAGACCGCTTGTACGCTCATCCAGAAAAAGGTTGATAGAGTGAACATATGAATGAGCGCTGAAACCGCATGGCATACGTGCGGTCGCGCGGTCTGTTCGATTCCAAACATGAATGTAGAGAGAAGGAAGAGTAGGGAGAAACAAAAATTGATGAGAATTTTCCTGGCTGTTCGACGTCGGATGTCTCTGCAAAAAAATTGAAATGTGAGAGTTATTATAACCCTTACCTGCTAATTCACAGATGGAATTGACCGAAAAATCGTCTTTATGCAATGCCGTAGCTACCAGGAGGCTAGGGGTAGCTTAGCTCCCCCAAATAATTTTTTTGAAAGTGATTTTTCATAAAATGTAATATTTTACCTTCAAATTTTGCTTTTATCCGAATTATTTTATTTTTTTGAGTGTGTTTTTACCCAATTTAGAGCTCTATATTTCAAAATTTTTCCCCTCAGGTCCAACCATGGTTGGCCCTATAACGGTGTCACTGAACTTATGCCCCCCCCCCCAATATCAAATTGCTACCTACGGCACTGCGATGGACGAAAGAGTACACTGAACTGACTTCCCCACTTGAAATGGTACTAACATTTGGAGAGTCCGCACTTATTTTTGTAATAAAATTTTGTAATATCACCTTCATTTTATACCCGATGGAAGGGATTGAGACAGGGGTGTAAAGTCATATGTTCTAAAAAAATGGACAAAGCTTCCCGTGAGACAAAGCATATAATCCATATGAAAACTGCCGGTTTGTTATTTTTCACAAATCGACTTTTAAAGCCATTCTTTTCCCATGAAAAAAAAGTTAACAAAAAAGTTATTGGCTTCAAGAACATGAATTTTCATACGGACTACGGCCGAAGTTAGGTTTTACATGTAACCAAACTAATGTATATATTTTATATCTTGAATACACCGTTTAAGTGTCGACTGTACTAAAGTGTGCATTTTTTTCTACCACCTACCCCAGTGGAGTACCGTGGAGATAATGAGTCTCCTAAAAGGTGTAAAACATAAGTATTACCTTAATCCAAGATAGCAGATAAGAGTTGCAATCAAGCAAACCATTGAAACAACACATCCAATGAAACTAATAATATTCAATGCAGTGTTGGATTTGATGGCACCAACTTTCGCATCATAAACATTGAAAAGGACAGCAAAATTGGTCAAATGTGTGCAACTGCAAACAACGTAGATTTCTTCATTTTCTGTTGTGATGATGTTGGATTTGATGCAACCACGTGGTGACCAGAAACCAGGCTTTTCAGTATCTGAAAACAATAAGAGAAAATGTTCTCACCTAAAATATCGGTCAAAATATATTGAGACTTGTTTTTTAGCATTCTAAAGTTCGGGCGAGAAAGTAGGCTTTTGGGCTATTTGTTAGATTTAATTGTATACTCAGAGTTAAAACTCTGCCCTCTCAACCTAAGTTAGAGCGCTTCCAAATCGATTGTAGCTATAAGATTTAGTCCAGTGAAGTAGACTAGGAGCATACTTGGCAATTGTTTACTACTCTTGGGTACCTAATAGCCAGTGGGGAGGGGGTGTTGGAAAAATATCAAAACTTAATGGAATAAAAATATCCTGGGTGGAAAATTTTTGAAAAGTAGGCTAATAAATCAGAATTAGGACAAAAGAGGGAACTTTCAAAAACATTTTCCCAAAAATTTATTAGCGGGAGGGGGGGTGGCTATTAGGTACCCGAGAGTAGATTGTGTAGAGGAGTATTTAGGGTAAATCAGGTAGGTTAAGAGACATAATTTCAAGAAGTTAAAAAATAAGACAGATCATGAACAGACTGGTCTTAAAAAATGTACCTTTATCTTCTTGCCAATAAGTACACAAAGCATTCTTCGCTTCACCCATAGTTTTCAGCTTGAATGTGATTTTGATTTTTTCTTTAGTATTCGAAATACTCTTATTGTAAAGCGAAGTTGCCATTATCAGACTCGTAACCTTTCGAATCCGTCGCTTTTCGAGATTGTTACTCGTTATTTCTTTGTCTATTTCTTGAGGAAATATTTTGTCTTTTCGAAAAACGTGGACGATCATATTGGCTGAAGAGATGTTTTGATTTTTAAGTATTGATTTCGGTATAAAGATTTCCACCATCTTGGATGTTTGTGTATTCGTTTTGTTGCTAGTAGTTACAAGGTCTGTAAATTGCACTTCCATTGTTTTCAATTTGCAAGTGCTTGAATCGGGATCGGATGTAATGATAGCCTTAAGGTCTCGCTTATCTGAAACCTTAGCTGTAGCGAATGTGAATTCTGGACCATTGTAGGAGACTGGGTTATCAAGGCTGTTCTTAGCAAC
This sequence comes from Clytia hemisphaerica, assembly GCF_902728285.1. Classification (NCBI taxonomy): domain Eukaryota; kingdom Metazoa; phylum Cnidaria; class Hydrozoa; order Leptothecata; family Clytiidae; genus Clytia; species Clytia hemisphaerica. The sequence goes on along the minus strand of NW_027103674.1, from coordinate 2,315,167 downwards.
ACTTGCTATGACATCAAGAATTTGTTTGTTGTTGCTAGATGTTGATAGGATAGTTGTGTTAAGGTGTAAGATGTTGTCTAGAGTCGCGAGAACGTTCATTACGACCTAAAAAGAAAGAAACGATTGTAGGTCAAAACATTACGGTTGCTAGATTGAAATTGAGCCGGAGGAGTAACTAATAAGGAAAATTTTCTTTCTCTGATTCTATTGTTCACCAGTCTGCTTTTTAAAAAGTTTTCACCAAGAGTATTCAAATTCTAACATCCAGGCCATTAGAATTTGTAAAGTTTCTACCAAATTTAATGATGCTATATCGTAGTAGACGTGGGAAAAATTAAAGTATAGAATATACAGCAGAGAATGACAGTACACAGGAAAGTTTGTGACAAATACTCAACCTCGTCCACGTGTATCCCAGGCTTTATTTACGTTACTGATTGACGCCAGAGAATACCCTGGTGTTGGCTAATGTGAGTTCCCCCTGACGGGGGGGAGTTACACTGCAATGCAATGGTTTCAAATCCAGGAACAAATGAAATCTGACGTTTTGTTTTTTAATTACATTATGTGTTTGAAAAACATATACAATGCCAGGGTATTATCTGGCGCGCGCTACCAGTAACACAGGGAACGAGGTTGAAAAATACTTTACAAAGACCTTCGTCACTGTTTACTTAATCCCGAGCTTGTTCGTCCGTTTTCAAAATTATCTTGCTTCTTAAATTATTCCCTTTTCATTGACCTTGCGTAGACGATATGATCTGCCTCCACCCGCCCTTCTCATTCCACCCGCCCATCTTAAACCAAATACCTCTTTCTTTTGACTTTTCTCTTTCACAGTCTGACTATCCATGTTCAAGCATTCTTTCATTAGCATGGTCACTTTTACCACATCGGAAGGTGTTTCTAATGACGTTTGATTTGAAGTGATATCTGTTAAGGTACGTGAAACCATGACCATATTTTCAGTTGTGATGGGGATCTAAAAAGATATAGGAAATACGGTTTTTGAAAACGAATTAGTATAGTAACGGAATCACACCACTGACCTTTATGGACCAAGTTACTCAGTGCCGGCCAAGCAAATATTATGATCGGAGTTTTTTGAAATTGGTACCTGCAGAGAGAGCGCTGGATCTAGTTTCGCTTGTACACTAACGATGTAGCGCCATTTGCCGTTAAGCAAAGTTTCAAACATTACAACGGCAGGTACCAACTTTCAAAAAACTTCGTTCAAAGATGGCGGATATAGCTTTGTCCAGGGATATTTAAAGGTCAGTGAATCAAACGAGTGACGAGAAATTTGGTAACCCCAATCCCCTTTTAGCTGCCTACCTGAAGAAGCATCACACCTATCTCTTTAGTAGTCTAGCAAGCTCGACGACTTATTCAAACATAGTAGAAATAAAGCAAAAAGTAATGGAAGGAACAAATTTAATTAACAATTTATACAAACTAAATCCCGTAACAATAATCATATTATCATATAACGCCTATACTACTGTATTACACGCATTATAAACGACTCCAGTCCATCTCTTTAGTTGCTGAGCATCAAACAGAGAAGCATCAAGTACCAATTTTGGAATCTTTAGCATGACTCGGCTGGGGGTCGAACCTAACACTTTGTGCACCGTAGCCGGATGCTCTACCTTCGCGCTAAGGTATTGCTTGGGAGGAATACAGGGTATTATTGGAAATTATTATTGTATTTTCGGAGTTTTTCACTGCTCTGAGTCTTGAATTCCATTTAGGACAATATTAAACTGGAAAGTCAGTTAAGACCACTGATTGGGTAAAATCACTGGCACCTATCATTATACAAGATGGCAGCTAGCATACTAGTCCAAATCGGAGACCTTAATTTTTCGTTAGCGGATGATCAGAAGCCTCGCGCGGATGATCAGAAGCCTCGTGTCTTACTGTTTTAAATTACATTACGTTATTCAAGATTAAAAAACGACCGATTTTCACGACAAAGTAACCTATTCAAAGCGACGAAGAAAACTGTTCACTTTTTGCACTTTCTTAAATACCATGGCTTTTGGGAATAACAGGATTTTACTTTAAAAAAAAATTAGTCTGCAAAACAATAAAGGGGCCCAATACCCCGGCCCCCCGGCCCCACGGGGTGCATGATGACACAAATATTTCTTTACCTCTAGAAGTTCTTCGATTGTATTTGGTAGAATTCGAACACATGACCAAATAACGGGCGTCCAAAATGATTTCCCGCTCAAACCATCAAAAACACAATCTCGTGTGACCACGCCATCGTAATTGGCACCACATGGTAAAGTGATAGTTTGATCATTGACCGTCTTTGGGAATATGTACTGTGACATGTTGAGATGGTTGACAATTTCAGATAGACAGAAATCTATGAGAAAACAAAAAGTACCGCCATATAAAGAGGGTTGTCTAAGATTTTAAGTTATTTATCAAAACTAAGGTAAAAGTCTGGCGACTATTCCGGATTTTCGGAAAAAGATTTGATTTTAAAATTTCAAAATTTAACTTAAAGTTTAAACTGGAAAGTCAATTGGAACCAATGCATTGGGTAAAATCCACTGACCTTTACATACCCTGGACCAAATTTCTCTTGGCCAAGCAAAAGCTTTAATCGGAGTTTTTTTGAAAGAGGTACTCTAATGGTAGCAATACTCACCCGGGGGGGGGCAGCTGGGCAAAAGATCCGACGGGTATGTGCGGGCACTAAGGGTGTCTTTTTCAAGGCACCTCAAATGCACTGTAAGGGTCGGAAAAACTAGAGATGCACTGTAAGGGTAGAAATTTCAGAAAATTCTTGAAAAATCTAGATATTTTGACCAAAAATGCTAGAATTTTGACCATTTTTTGCACGAAAGGGATCGAAAATTTGGGGGAAAATGCACTCTAAGGGTATGATTTTCACTGATTTTTGCTGCACTGTAAGGGTGCAATTTTAAAAGCCAATTTTTGGCCTGCACATACCGTCAGTCCGCAAACCCAGTGCCCCCCCGGGAATACTCAATAGCGGTGAAAATACATCGAGAGCGCTAGATCTACTTTTTTCTTTTGATAATATAGCGCCGTTAGACCTTAACTTATAACACTGAAGTGGCTTCTTCGCGGGTACCACTTTCAAAAAAGCCACGATCAGTAAAATCACTGCTAGAACTTATTATTATGCAAAGTGGCAGCTAGCACACAACTATTTTAGATTTCAAGAGTATAACCACGAAAAAGATTTGATATACTCAGGAAACAATTTAGAACGTGGATAACGGAAAATCTTTTCACGACTACAGTCATGGTAGTCTAGATATAGACTAATAATTTAAAATTTCAGGTCAATAAACAGCTCCACCCATGGCGTTGGATTTAGAACGCCATGGCTCCACCTTATTGTCAAACACTAAAAGGTGAACAGAACTGCATAAGATAAGTGCACTTGTCAAATGGAACTTTTGGGTCATCAGATCTTAAGTCTAGCGTTAAAACTCTGAGTTAAAACTCTACCCTTCCAACCTAATTTAGAGCGCTTCCAAAACGTTTGTGGTTTTAAGTTTTTCGTAAAAATTTCCCTTTTTTCTCAAATATTACGACCATGATTGTAGACCTTGCTCACAAATCAAGCATTTGAATGAAACATTCAATAAGCTTAACACGAATTGGATCTTTGGAAAAGAGATACTTACCTGCGCTAACATCTTTCTTTTCCACACAATCTTGAGTGCTCGGTTCGCCCAACTCTCCTACATTCTCATCTCTATGGTAACCGGATAAACACTTGCAAGACGTGAAATTGTGAAGGCTCATAGAATTCAATCCACATTTCAAACATGGCGTATTTCCAGGTGGTATTTTGAAGTATCCGTTGGGACAAACTAAATTGGAAGAGAAAGCAAAGAATTTAGTCTTAAATCGAGAAACTTTTCTTTTATTTTTATGAAATTTTGATCTCATTTTTGTGAAATTTGGGGAATTTTGATTGTCCGTCTAAATCTGAAGGATATAATATTGAAAATGAAGACAGTAGAAAAAGTCTTTTATTCGAAACTTGCTAAAGATATCAGGATCTTTGACTTTGAGGAGGTTAAACTAAAATTATTGATCCAATTTTCGATGAATCGGGTGAAAATAAATCGGATGCTTTTGAGAGACTTGTATCAAAATTTTCAAGTTTTGTTAGCAATTAAAACCCGTCATTCAAGCAAAGGAAAAACATTGACTGTTATACAATTGAGTCTGAGCACGGGGAACACACATTTTTTGAGTTATGGAAATTTCGAGTTATGGAGTAAGGATTATAATAAGACATTGTTGACTGAATAGCCATAAAACCTGTTTGAGTCAAGGAGATATTCGAGTTATAGAGGTTCGAGTTAAAGAGACTCCACTGTAGTAGTTAACCTTAATCCTATTAATTTTTGAGCGCCTTTATTACGCCCACACCCGCCCTCTAAAGAATATACTTTACCTATGCATTCAGATCCAATTTTTTGATGACCTGCATCGCAAACACATCCACTTTTCACATTATAAACCCCGTTTTGTGCGTCGCATTCAGCCGACGGTTGTGTACCAAGGGTGGTAGGAACTGCATTATGGATGCATTGCCCGATGACAGAGCTTTGTTGATTGATCTCATCTAAAAAGAATTAAGCATCAGCAAGCTCTAGTTTAGACAGTCAATTTTTCGCCCTGCCTATTCTAATTGTGAATTAAAGTTGGGATAAGGTGGGCTGTCTAAAGTCGATGCATTGCCCTCTTTTGACGTTAATGCATTGAATTCTTTCAATTTTTTCCAAGCATAGATTTTAACTGCCAACTTTGTGCTCACTTTTTGCTTACTATTAACAATTATAATAGACTGGGCAGAAAGTCGGCCGTCTGAGCTAGACCTAACTAAAATTCATATTGGCTTTAAATTGTTCATGCTAACATGTGGAAACCACATGACCAGACTATAAAACCTAGTGCTCTAGAATATTTGTATACACGTTTTGTATAAGAACATCCAAAATTGTCTAAGTCTTCGAACTTTTTGAGATTTAAGCCTAAAAATGTTCTTAATTTTACCATTTTGTGAGTATTTTTGTGCAATTTCATAAGAAATCGGTGTTCTAGAGTCTGCAAAGCCTTAAAATGTTCTTTACTTGTTCTTAACATTTTGACTATCGAAGCCTTATGTTCTTATATAGTTTATTCTTATAAAAAAAACTTGTACAAGTATTAGAACTCAATGGAAAAACCTGTTCAAATCTTACAATTTCTAAATCTTGGGTTTACAGTAAACATGTTTCCGCATGAGAATCTTTCACTACTAGAGCTATACAGTTTCTCGAAGAAAAAGAAGTCACTATACAAACCTTTCAAAAAATTCGGGAACTCGGCCAATTCCAGTTGATTTTTCTTACATGCAATTTCATCAATATACAGTTTCACATTTCGGATCCGTCCGCAATAATCTATCGGAGTCATACGGAAATAGATTCCATTAATATTATCCGGGTTCTCAAAATGGTATGTCCGTTTTACGGTTTTTGATTTTGTACCGGTAATAACATCAGATAATTCCTGCGGCTGAGATTCTTTTAAATAGACTAGCAGCGAATGTTTGATTCCACAGCGTCCGGTACAACTTGTCACGTCCGGTATATAATCAAACTCTAAAATCAAATTTGTGATTTTTCCATCTGGTGTTTTGGGTGGCTTAAATTGAGGAAGTTCTAAATTGCAAAGGATTTTATCGCTTTTGGGATTGAAGCATATTTGTTTATCAGTGCTTTGTGGTGCATCCGTTTTCCATGTCCATTTTTCGCAGTCTTTTCCGTTGATTTTATCGACGTTCGATAAAGTGTATTTCTGAACGAAATCGATTGCATTGATGGCTTGAGTGCAAGTGAAAAGAAAGATGAGAGTTTTAATAAATATGTACATGTTGTCCCAGGTTGTCTTGAAATTTGTTTTGTTATCTGAAATTTAAGAATAGATTTCATCAAAAATAAGTTTTGCGAACGCAGCCGAGAGCCCCCGGAGATTTCACTGAAAACTGAGGGAGAGAGAAAAATATAACTATTTTTCTTGGTTTCTCCACTTATGCTTAATAAGCGCTTATTGTAATTGAGCAGAGTGACAATTCGAGGAAATCTATTGCAGAAATAATTCAGAGATAGAGAAACTATGAACCCTGCTTCTGCCACTAACCAAACATAATGGGGAACCTCTATTCTAATTTTGAACACAACTGTAATAGATTTTTCAATTTATCGATAGAACACCTCACCTCTCCAAAACTCAAAAACATTAAACCGTGTCAACATCATTTTAATGAATGAGTTTAACAGTGACAACTATGCAAGCCTTCATTTTTTCTAAACACGTGGGCTCACTAATAAGATCTTTGACATCTCTCAAAACACAAACTTGATGATTCACCAAAAGTAATCTTTTTCTTCCTCTAACTAATATCCTTCCTTTCCTGTATTTTGCGTTTTGAAAGGTCGTGGCTTCTTCACAATGCGAAAGACACATCTAGACTTATTTCGTACTTTTCAGTCTCTAGTTCGTAGTTTTTCTGACTTTTGGGACTTTTTGAGTTATTTTTTATGTTTATGTTTGAATGATTTTCCGGTGGGATTCGAACCCACTAAATGCAAGGTTCCAATGATCAGAAACCCAACGCTCTATCCACTGCGCCACGGATTCCTGCCAGGAGTTTGTTTCTGAAGGCTACTTATATTGTATAAACAGACCAGACTAAATCACAAAAGAGTGCTTGTTTCGAGCTTCCAGGCCTGACCCTAACTGATAATGACCCTATTTCTAGCCAATCTGATACACAACAACACCCAAACCACACTCGTACCCAACCCTACTAGGTTGTCTGCAGGTCCTGACACTATTAACGCATGCCGGATCCGAAAAATATATTTGTGTCTTTCGCTCTTATAAAGAATCCATCACCGTTTTGAAAGTCGTAAAAATTGGGAATATATAGAGACTGGTTTCTAACTTCTAAGCTCACAAAACCACAGATTTCTGTAAAGCCCGAAGGGCTAGGCGTGTTTTAAGCTTTTCCATGCAGAAAGAAGTGAACATCACACAGAATATTGTTGCTATTATTTTCGAAAGTTTCTGATTGGTCAAGTTCTGAAATTCTATTGTAATATCACGTGACCTCGGCAGGATTTCCTACCGAAATACGGCATACTTTTCAGCCAAAGCACGCCATCTAGCCCTTCGGGATTTATACATCTGTGCACGAAACCCCATCTCAATCTTTGGAGAAAGACTTTGGTTTATGAAACACCGTAGATACATGTCTTTTATGAAAATTTCCAAATTTTTGAAGTCACCTAATGTTCCTAACTTTTTGAGTTTTGAACCTAAAAATAATTGGTCTTAAAATGTTCTTATTTTTACCATTTTGTGAGTATTTTTTTCTCTTTTTCCCTAAGAAATCTAAAAAATACAAGAACTTTATAAAGATTTCAAAATTTTTGGAAAACGTCTATGAACGAAATCGTCGGTTTCATGAATATACGTCAAGTTAACTGTAACGCCTAAAAACCCGACATCGATGACGTATATTCATGAAACCGACGATTTCGTTCACCCTTATATCGCGAAGCTGCCAAAATAAATGTACAAAAGTTCTCAACAGTAAAAAACTACTTTGCGAGAGTCACAAAGAACTTTTCAAGTTTTGAGATTTCTTAACATAACAATAAACCAGCCGAGGCTGGAAGGTCAGCCAATAGAGCTTAGCTAGATAGCTTTAATAAGTGGGTTAACAGATGTAAGAGATGTACTGAAACAGAGTATTAGACTAAAAATGTTGAATAATGTACAAAATGTGAAACATTTGATAACTTGATTTAAAATTATTCAAAACAAGCCTGAGAGCTCCTCCAAGCCCCCCCCCCCCCCAACACGAGAAGATCAAAGTATGGAGACAATATCCATATGTCAGATATACGAAGTGTTATCTAGTAGAAATAAATAAGAAAATTGCCAAAACGTCAGAACCAAAATAAAGATATCCATCAAATATACATAGAAACTGTACTTTTTGTTTTACTTGATAAAACTCCAATAACACTTTAAACTAACAAGCTACAAACTTTAAGTCACAAAGCGCAAACTCCAGAAAAACACAATTTGCATCAAAATCTTTGCAAAACGTAGTTCATTTTTATAACATTTCAACAGGAACTGTATTTTGGTAGACTTGGTCAAATTACAGAAACCATTTGTCAGTTGTCTGCAAGGCCAATGAGGTACGTAAAAACTGACTGCTATTCAGTGAAAGCCAAAATTTGGCAAGGTCAGAAAAACATAATTTACATCCAGTCTTCGTAAATAAATTTTGTAGTTTAGTACCGTCAAGTTACACAACATGCACACAACCATCTTGAAGACTTTGCTGGTTGCAAATGATAATCGAAAGCAAAACTTAAAATTCATAACTATGCAGGGAAGCTCATTTTCCCCCTATTTTGCTTTAAACTCCCTTTTGAATGGTCTATGAATTTGGGCGATCGCTTTACCGCCTTGGCGGAATAAACACACGACCATAATAAATAAATTCAACAGGGCAACGGAGTAGCAATTAATTTCAACTGGGATTCCTCTCTTCTGTGCCAAGCACTGGTAGTGTTTTTTAAACTTTAAAACAATGTTAAATGAAGACCAGATGGATCTGTTTGTTATGACTGTGCAAGTTGTGACGAGAGTGTGCATGTTAAGTGTAACTTGACAGTATAATTCATTAAATTCTAGAAACCATTTTTCATAACTTTCTGCAGTCCGCTTTCTGCAAGTCTGATAAGAGATATGTATAAACTGTTATCGGCATTCATTCCATTCCATCATTCAGTCAAAACGTGCGCCAAGGTTAGAAAAGGTTAGAAAAACACTATCTGCGTCCGGAACTGCGTGAAAAATAGTTTGATCAATTTCAACAAGAACTGTATATATTAATATTAATATAATTGATCAAATTCCAAAGACCATTTGTCATAATTTTGCAAGTCCAATAATAGGAGATGTGATGTCATCATTTGGTTCCCGTCATCTGACCGCCCCTGATTTACGGTCAGTAGGTAGAGTTGGAGAGTCGGAAAGCTTTTCCGCTGCTTTGCTGGATTTCCACTGTCGACCTCTGCACGCTCTGTGTTTACAAGTTTTCAAATCGAAGTGCTAATGGAGAGTAAACCGAAAACCAGTTTATCCACGGTTTCTCAATTTCTTAATTCAGATCAGTCCACACGGGTACGGATTCCCTTTCAACAAGATGTATATAGCTGCTTCATGAAAGAAAAATATTTTCGACAAACTGACCCCCACTTTTTAAAGTAGAAATGACGGGAACCAAACAATTTTTTGCGATTCGCCTTATCAAACACGTCCAAGCAAACCAAGTCCAAAAAAGCACGATTGCATCCAGTCTCTATAAAATTTAGACAGTAGCTGTACTTTTGTAAACTTTATCAAATTCCAATAACATTATAACACCATCAATCCCACCTAGAGGCAAACAAGAAAAATATTTTTTTTTGCAAAAACTAATAAAAAGCAGCAATAAAAAGTATCAGAAAATTCAACATAAACAAAAACTTGAGCAAACGGCTTTAAACCTTCAAAAGGTGTAGAAAAAGAATCCCCTTGATGAAAATCATGTGTTTGATTTGCCGAGTTAAATCAAATAAATGACAGAAATAGAAGCTTGCAACAGATTTACACTGGAAATACTTTGGTACAACACTGACTTATCACATCTGACTTATCGCTTGAGCCGCCATCTTGAAACACCACATTATGATCTGTAAAAACAACGCACGCTAAAAGTACCCAAAAAGTTAACCCGATCGGAACAACACTGACTTATCACATCTGACTTATCGCTTGAGCCGCCATCTTGAAACACAACATTATGATCTGTAAAAACAACGCACGCTAAAAGTACCCAAAAAGTTAACCCGATCGGAAGAAAGTTTAAAAATCAAAGTGAGATCGGGAAATCGGATTTTTTTTTTTTGCCGTCTTATGATGATGGAAGAAGAAATGAATTTTACGGATTTGAATGCTCAGCTTAGGCTGACCAATTACGACAGTAAAATATTCACAGTCTAATAATGTCAACAAAGATTATCAAAGATAGCTATTGTACACATTTTTTTGATGACGGCTTATCTTAAATAAACACTTTGAGAAATCGAAACTCTCTTTGACATCATAGACGGTTTGGTATGAAATTTCAGATCAGGCACTCCCTGAGTAAAAAGAATGACTGTAATAGTTTAACTACAAATTTTCTTTGTGAAAAGCATACTCTTTGAAAGCCTCTCCAATAATCGACGACAATAACTCTCCTTCTCAGACCGTATAAGACATCCGAAAAAAAAGGGTATCTACTTTTGGCAAAGTAGATACCATTAGAGGGACGAACTCGGCGAAAAAGCATCCATTAGAGAGTATAAAATTCAAAATATTTCTCGAAACCTTTAAGAAATTTCCATGGTTTTTCGTACCCTTAAAGAGATCCAAAAAAGGGAAAATCTAGCCCGAGAGTACGGAAGTCCATTAGTGCCATTTAGATTCTCCTTTAATTTTTAATGACAAAACTAAAAAAATGAGATCGAAACCAAAAAAATTGACGACGAAACTGAAAATAAATTGTTACTTCGTTTCGTCGTCAAAAAAATCAACAACAAAACTAAAAGATATTTGAAAATGGTGGTCCTGATGGTTGCGAAATGGAAATATCATTAATTCTGGTGATTCTGAAGATGGATTTGATAGTTCTGGCGAATGCAATGCTGGTGAAGATGGTTCTTGTGAAAGAAAAGCTGGCAATGATGAGCCTTAAGGATGTGATGGTGGAAATTGCTAGAATCACCGATGTCAATGTAATCATTGGAACTAATCAAAAGTGCAAATGATGGAATCATCTTCAAAATCCACCAGGATCAATGATATTTCCATTTTGCAATTGCAATTATTTCCACCATTTTCAATTTTTCTTAGTTTTATTGTCGATATTTTTCGACGACGAAACGAAGTAACAATTTATTTTCAGTTTCGTCGTCAATTTTTTAGTTTTGTTGTCATTTTTTTCGACGACGTCAATTTTTTAGTTTCGTCGTTAAAAAATTAAAGGAAAATCTAAATGGCTCTAATTGGCTTTCGTACGAGAGATTTGATATTTGGTTGTTATTGTAATCCTTAGATAGAGTTGGAAAGGTAAAAAACAGATCCTCAACAATCCTTCACTGGATTCTTGTACTTAAAGTCATCCCAGCTGAAACACAACCTTGTTTCAACGTTCATCTAACGTTAAATGGACGTTGTGAACATTGTGTGCCAGCTGGTATATATAATAGTCCATGTAGAAACACTGGTCCGCAAGCCTTGTTTTAGAATTTTTGTTAGTTTTTCCTTTGTTAACACTAAAAGATCAAAATCGATTTGCTAAGTTTTTGGTCACGTTACTAAATACCCCTCCCGGAATATGTTCAAAATTTAATCAAATGATCAAAAAGTGAGCAAAACAAACTAATATCTCAACGTAAGCTCATAGTGAGAAACAATAGAATGAAACAAAAATGCTTCCAAACCGAGAATTTTTTATAGCGGAATATGAAGGTTCAAAAGGTTGTCGAGGGAGCAAAAGACATCAGATCAAGTGACTTAAACGATATACCATCTCTCCAAACTCTCAAAACAAATCGTCAATTAAAAAATCAAAATTTCATCAACCTTCTACTTCTCGTATATGTGACAAACGAATTTATACATTACAATGTACAAAAACACATTCATTCAAAACAAACTGATGAATTCTGACACAGTCTTATCACAAATACCTTACAAATTGACCGATCCAATTAACTTCAATAATAAAAAGGGGGTATTTTTATTGACCGCAAACTTTGATTGGATTATTAAATTACTTTTTTCCCCAAAAACTCTTCATGTGCACGGTTTTTTTTATAAGAACATCCAAATTTTTTAAAGCCTTCGCGTATTCTTAACTTTTTGAGTTTCAAGCCTAAAAATGTTCTTAACATGTTCTTATTTTCCTCATTTTTTATGTATTTTTGTCTATTTTCCTAATAAATTGACTGTTTTCGAGTCCGCGAAGCCTTAAAATGTTCTTAAAATTTTGGCCATTGAAGCCTTATGCTCTTATATAGTTTGTTCTAAAAAAAACGTGTACAGCTACATTATTTTCGCGCTCTAAAACCATTTCAAAGGTACACGTTTTTTATAAGAAAATACAAATTTTTTGAAGCTTTCGTATGTAATTTCTTAGAATTAGTGTAACAAGCCTTAAAATTAAAAGCTCAATTTCTCCCTTAAAGTAAATCTTAGAATAAAAACAGAATCCAAGTGCTGAAATTATAAGAACTTTACCAATTTTTTTCGTTTATATAGTGTGACCTTATCATTAAAATAAAGTAAAGAAAATCAATCGATTCAAACCAAATCGATTCTAAAGTGCTCCTTTTTTGGCAATTTTGAGCCTAAATGTTCTTGTATAAATTTTTTTTAAACTAGCCTGTTTCAATAACAATGTTACGAAAAGCAGATATCAATTCCCTCAAAGGGTCATAAATTCTTGAAATTTGGGCTAAAATTCGAAAATGTTGGCTTAGTCTCTCTAAGGGTGGCAAAAACGTCAAAAGATGGACAAAATTTTCGAGACTCTCTAAAGGTCGATGGGGTATCATTAAGGACATACCACAAATTGCAAGCAAAAAATAATAAAAGAAACAAATTGCAGTAGAAACTCGTACTATTCTGTAATTAATTTTCGTGGTATTATCATATAACATCTATATTACTGTAACAGAAGGATAATGAACGACTCCAGTTTGCTAAAAAAACCATCATATTCACGTCAACCATGTACATCATGAGAGAAAAACGTTAAGAAAAAAAACATGACATTTCGGAACAAGTTCAGTACTGTAGACGAACAAAAGTTGGTGTCTTGTAAAAGTTTATTTTTACTGACGGCGAGAAATGTCTTGATTTAACTAACAGAAAAAGAAGGCTTACACAAAAAGTTGAAAAATCAAAAACATCTCTACGATGGAGCGATGAAATTCTCTATATATTGATAATCAGAGTTTGATAATTTACCCTCCATCCCCTGTACTTAAGATGTCAAGACCTTAGCAAATCAAAACATACACGTTTTTTTTATAACACTCAAAATTTTTGAAGCCTTCGGATGTTCTTAAATTTCTGAGTTTTAAGCCGTAACATGTCGTTAACATGTATTCTTATTTTCACCAATTTGCGAGTATTTTTGTCCATTTTCCTAAGAAATCAGGTATTTTAGAGCCCACAAAGCCTTAAAATGTTCTCAGCTTGTTCTTAGTACTTTGGCCATCGAAGCCTTATGTTCTTATATAATTTGTTCTTATCGAAAGACGTGTACACATAGCTTAAAGAGGGTTTATCATATTACACTAACATTTATTTACTTAGATATTACAGTGACGTTAATTGCTTCATGTGTAAACATAAACCGCTACATTGTACGCTTTTGATCATAATTCACTCTCTCTAATTCGATCACAAACGGGAAATGTTTTTGTTCGAATTACAGAAAGTCTATCAAGAGAGTTTCTCCTTGACGGGGCTGGGAATAAATTCGAATTATAGAAAGTATTTTAAGAGGGTTTCTCCCTGAAGGGAACTGTAAAAAAGTTCGAATTATAGAAAGATTCGAATAATGGAAGTTCGAATAAACGAGAGTCTACTGTTACTTGATTGCCACTTCCTATTAGCCTAACCTTGCCTTTGTTTAGCCTGAGTGTCAGTAGACTGGATCAATGAAATATAGACCAAGAGGCTAGAGAGGAATCACCAAGCATTAGCGCCACATTTTAGATTGCAGAATAAATCTTGCTTTTTTTGTATCCGTCCGGCACTTTTTTCGAAATCTGCTGAATGACTTTCAATCTAACGTTTGTGTGAAAACAAAGCGGGTTACAAACGTCTGTTGAATGGGAAATAAGTTTTCACGTTTTGTTAAACAAGAACATCCATTTTTGAAGCCTTAAGATGTTCTTAACTTTCTGAGTATTAAGCCTATACTTACTTATACTTACAGGGACGGGTTAATTACCCGAACCTAAATTTAATTTCTAGATGATGGGGGGGGGAGAGGGAAGGGTTGTAGGGAAAAAATAAATAGAAAGTACTTCCAAACTTAGAAATAGAAAGTTCTGGTAGGAAAACTTGTGATCATTCAAATAGACCGTGCCTCCGACAATGAGGATATTGTATTTGGGAACATACCTAACGCTAGGGGAGAGGTCATCGTAGAAGTTAATTACATGTTTTTTAGAAGGCTTCGATGGCTAAAATGTTAAGAACGAGTTAAGAACATTTTAAGGCTTTGCGGACTCTAAAACGGCCAATTTCTTAAGAAAAGGGACAAAAATTCTCAAAAAATGGAGAAAATAAGAACATGTTAAGAACTTTTTTAGGCTCAAAACTCAAAAAGTTAGTAAGAACATCTGAAATTTTGAATATTCTTATAAAAAACGTGTACATCTTGCGTTCGCGTCTGAGGCTTTTGTTGGACTGTAGCATACGATGACAGTCATGATGCGGGATTCCCATTGAAGCAATAACGATGCGTGAAGATATCCTTTCCACGTTACACGTTTTTTTTTTTAAGAAACACACTTTTAAGAAACACAAGGCTCAGAATGCCTAAAATCTAAAAAAAAACTTCTGAGAAAGATGCTGAGGCTGAGAATGAGAAAATAACATTTTTTAATTCGTTTTTTTTAAGAACCTTCCAATCCAGCCTTCCACGAGGCTGATTATGTCAAAAAGTTTAGAAACATGTAAGAAACATTTAAGGCTCAAAAGGCCAATTTCTTATGAAACATTGAGGCTGCTTGGTAAAACTAGTTTCTTAAAAAAAACGTGTATTCAGAGATTCAAGTTGAAGGACTTAGGAGAACACCAACTCCACCTATTGTGCTGTTTCCAGAGTTCTCAGCAGCTGATGAAGTGGTTACAATCCATTTACGTCTAAGATTGTGATACATACTCTTGTCTCCCGAATAGACGTCCCTCCGCTAATTGTTAAGAGAAAAAAAATCCATCCCCAACATAGAATCTCGATTCGTCGGCACAGCGTCAATATATGATTTTGACCTGTGCTATTCACGGTACCGGTCTCCACTTGCGCGCACTGCAGTCGCACTTTTTCAAGCAAAGCTACCACGCTATTGTTCAAAAGAAAAATGAAGCAATTCCATTGGCGCGATCTGATGTAACCGTTGAAAAAAGTTGAAATGTGTTCAACTTTTTTTTCGAGCGCGCGCTACATTTTTATGATGTAATCTTTTGTCAAGTGAAGACCGGTCTTTAACTTTGTCCAGGACTGCTTACACATTTCTTTTTTATAAGCAAATTTTCAACAAAGAGTTGGAGTTTTGCTAAGGATTTTCGAGATTTCAGCCACAAAGCTGCTTATGGATTTTGACCAAAAAATGCCTAAAAACTTCAAAATTTTTGACTTTTCATCTCATTTAATGTCCAAAATACCTTAAGTTTGGTATGAAAATACCATCGGTGCACATTTTAATGCCAAATAATGCCTTTTTTTAGGTATTTTTGGTTGTTTTCCCGGTTCATGCTCAGTTTCAGGGCAAGGTTGCTAAGGCCAAATTGCTAATTTTTTTATTTATTCCCAGGGCTGAATAACCCTTAGCAACTCGGTTGCTTATACAAAAAAACATGTGCAGCTAACCACCATGTCTGGAGGTCGTTCCATTATTCGCAACTCGTGGAACCGGTGTATAGGTGTATATTCACCAAACACCAAGCCTAAAAATGTTCTTAAAATGTTCTCATTTCTACCATTTTATGGGTATTGTTTTGTCATTTCCCAAATAATGAAGTAAGTCCATGAAGACTTCAAATATTCTTAACTTGTTCTCGAAATTTGTTTGAATCAAAACATTGCATTGATGAAAAAAGTACAAAAAAGGAGTGGAGTGAACATTATATCAAAACATTTAAAGATAAAATTTTGTATAGTCTTAAAAATCAATGTTAGAAGGCTCTAATTAAAAGCTGTATGGTGATTAGCCTATCTCTATCCCAACACACGATTTTTGATCACTCTGTTGTCAAGATAAAAGCCGTGGTCGTGTGGTACAGGCAATGGAGTCGAGTGCAGTTTCGATGGCGGATGAAGAGTAAGGAGATTTCATTATAAGGTAAATAAACAGATAAATAGAATCCTGTTCCCAGTTACTGATTTTGGCCACCTACGGTTTGTAGTTAATTACTGCCAATACACAAAACATAAATAAGACCTTTTGATCTCTTAATTCAAATGCAAATCTCTCCCTAATTAAATAGCTCAGATTTATCGATTGAAAAAATAATGCCCGAATTAGAATCATTAGATGAGAGAATACTTTATAGTTTATAGTTGTCTCATCAAATTCAGGAACTGAACTGAGGGATATGGCTGTTGCATCTGACCGAAAAACTGATTTGTTCTTATCACACGATTGGGGTGAAGATGGAACAAACCATGAAAAAGTCACGAAAATTAACGAGGCGATCAAGAAGATGGGTTATGTGACTTGGTTCGACAATGAACGAATGGTCGGTAACATAAGAGAACAAATGGCTAACGGGATCGAAAACACCAAATGTTTTATTGCTTTTATTACAAAGCGATATCACAATAAAGTGGTTTCCGGTCATGATACAGATAATTGTCGCACAGAATTTGCCTTTGCCAGCACACGGATTCCAATGGTAGCCATAGTCCTTGACCCCTCAATGAAAAATCCTCGCCAGTGGAAAGGAAATATTGCCCTTTCTTTGGCACCTAATTTATACATCGATATATCTGGAGATATCAATGATGAAGAATATTTATCAAAGCAACTCAAACTTCTGGAGAAAGATTTGAAGTCCAAAGGCTTCCAGCAAAAGTTGAGAAGATAACGGAAAGTAGAGACAGTAAGTACACTCTCTCTAATTCAATCTTCAAGGGGCCAAGAATTTTCTGCAAGTTAAAGATTACGGAGAGTATTTTAATCAAATGGCAGTTTTAGGGATCAATCTTTTAGTTCTAATTCGATCTTCAAGCAGGTCCGGCGGAAGCGGGGGGACTAGGGAGATTTCAGCTTTCCCACTTTTGAACTAATGAGACATTTTTCTCAAATTCCAAGCAAATTTTATCTCATTTGAGCCTTCAGCTTTCCCAATTTAATGGTTGTTCCGCCGGGCCTGTCAAGGGGCCAAGAATTTTCTTCGAGCGAGATAGAGCATGAGGTGTATTTTATACAATAGACCTTAAATCGGAGTTTTTGATTTTTCTAAAACAGCAATGCATTGTGGGATTGTTTCGGGGGTATTACAATAGAATTCCTTCGAGGAATTCCTAAGAGATTTCTATTAATACTTCCCAAAATAATCCCACAATGCATCGCTTTTTTAGAAAAATCAAAAACTCCAATAAGATCTATTATTTTCCAGAGTTTCAAAAACAATATCCTTATTTTCAAGGTCCGCCAGCAAAACAGAAAGAACCAGTCGAGTCAACAGATGATGAGGAAAAATCTAAACAAATTGGAAGGGAAGATTCAAGGATCTCTAACGGAGGAAGAAAATAAATACCAACAAGAAACAAGACGACTTTATGGTCGAAAATTTCGCCTTATTAAAGAGATAAAATAAAGAATTAAAAGCCCGAGGTACAAGTCAGAATCGAATATATGAAAAAAATTACCCTTAGAGAGACATGTCTGGTAAAGTTCAAAGAGAGCAAAATAATCATTACAAATCTTTTTATACTTACTAGTTATACTAGAACAGAGATACTAGAACCTTAAGATTTTCGTTTTCTCTAAATTCATATACACAAAATTATCTTTCCAACAAAATACTACTTTTAATTAACAAAAAATAAATAAAATCATTCGGTTCTATTTCAGAACAGGTAGACTTGATCTACTTTATTCAAAGAGTCTGGCTCTTTCTGTTATACTATTGACGAGAGGGGCAGATAATACCTGCAGACCCCCTTCTATTAAGTGACATAATTATGAACTTTTTGTTGAAAAAATGTTTGTCTAGTGACACACTGTCATATTGAATAGACTTTTTACTACCTAGTTAGGATGCCATGTTGAATAATTAAAATTCCAGCATCAAAACAATGATAAGAAACACGAATGTACACTTAATAAAATAATTATGCATTAATGTGTCAATTTTTTATAATGCTGGAGTTTTTAATTATTCAACATGACATCCTAACTAGCAAAGGGTCTTAATATAATGAAAAACTCAAGCATCACAACATGCCTCACAGTAAGTTAGTCTAATGTCTAACTTACTGTGGGGTACTTTCTGTTTGAAAAAATAAGAAGCTCCAAATCGCTGATTTTTACTATTTATTTCTTGCTTGGCAGTCAGAGAAATAAAAGATCTTTTGTCAATAAGGGTCAATACTCCTTTAGGCTAACACGACTGCCTATTGTACTTATTACGAAAGCTTAAATTTATGATACCTCTGTACGTAAATGCAAGTAAAACCAGCAGGAAATTAGATATTCCTGATGTATAAGTTTTGTTCGTATTGGCTATGAAGTATAAGGGTTTTATTTCTGTCGTACGGAGCAAATAATTTCTGGCCTGAATGGCTGGAGTAATTTAATATGCAGAATCGGGTCAATAGGTCATAGGTTGACGCGTTTTTCCAAACAACTATCAGACAAATCAACCTTCCTGATTATTCCTATCTTCAAAGAAGGGTGACAGAATTAGATGAGGGGTGTCGACACAATAGACCAGCTTATGGTAATACACAAAAAAGCATATCTAGTATAAACACGTGTAACTAGATATTTCCTTATTATTGTTTTAATGCTGGATTCAGTGGAGTTGTTGATTATATAATCGTTTGGGATAACGTGACAACCTATTGACTCAATTCCGCATATCGAATTACTCCACCCATTCAGGCCAGAAATTACCGTAAAGTCGGGTAACTTGCATCAGTGGAGGGAAACTTGCATAGCCATCGTCAAATGACTGACCAGTCAAAGCAGCAAAACTTCAAAACAATGAACTCACAGCTCTACTCTACCATTTTTGTTTTGATTTAATTTTGTATTTTATTGTCATTCATTTGAGGGCTATGCATGTTAACCTCAACTGATTGATGTAAGTTACCCGATCACACGGTACCTGCTCCGTATTACGCGAATAAAACCCTAATATTTGAGCTAATATTTTATTGAGCAATATGCAACAGGATTTGCAGCCTTATGACGTGCTAATTTAGGAGAATGTTAGCGTGCCAATTTCCTGCTTGCTTGTTTTACCTGCATCTATGGACTTACTAAAGTGTGGAGCAATTATTCATGCAATAGACCGTCGCGTTCGCCAAAAGGAGTATTCAACATGGAGAACATTGCGTCCTACACAAAAGGTGTTTCTTCGATAGACTACATATTCTTTCCTACAAAAAATAGAAGATCATACCTGTGTTGTTGTAGTGAAGTGTAATGTGGTGGAGATGTTCGAAAAGTATACTTTAAATCTATGTCAAGATCCCTAGCACTATAATAGTTAATTGGTGCATTCACTAACTACACAAACATAAAATACTAAGTACAACTTGAAACGAATATAAATCTCTTTAAATACTCTAAAAAAAAACAAAAAACATTACATTACAATGATACACCACTCAACTCAAGCTGGAGCAGCCATTAAAAAAACTCTTACGAGGAATGTTTACAAATGCTTGGTTACGTTAACTGTGCATTTTGCCCTCTCAAAACAATGGGTTTTATTTTAGCAAGTGAGTCCATTTTTTGAATCTATTCGAGATTATTCTAGAAGTTTCTACGTTTCTACACCGTGTTAGTTATACTTTCGTTTTCTAGTTTTTTTTCCGATGACACCGCGAAAGGCTATCGTAATACTTTCGCTAGGCGAAATTAATAAAGAAAATAGCAGATAAAGCCGAAAAACTGATAGAGGAAAAGAAGTATATGGAAGCGATTCCAATAATTGAGGATATGATACAGAAAGAAACTTCCCTGCTTGGTGAAAATCATGAAAACACACTATCGAGTGTGCATGGTTTGGCATATTGTTGGATGCAAGAGAAAGAATATTCAAAGGCGATCCCTATCTTTGAGAAACTTGTTGAAAAAGTCCCCATCATTTTAGGAGAAGATCACAAATTAACAGTACCATGTATGGTTAACCTTGCATTTTGCTATTTTGAACAAAAGGATTTTGATAAATTAGCAGCGGCGGATCTGAGGGGGTTCAAATGGTTCAGCTGAACCACCCCAACCCTTTTAGTAAGCAAAAAAAACAAAGACCCTTTCTTCATGTGAAATCTAGTTTTCTGATCGGAACTGATTTTTCTTTTTGGTCATATCTCGATATTATTTTACCAGGGGTTGTATGCATGTGGCGTGAGTTTCCTTGGTGTGCGCGCGACAAACTTAGCTTTTTCCGCGCTAAAAAATCTTTAGGTTATGTGTGTACGGCGTAGCTAGCTTTCCCGCGCTGTAAAAAATCTTTGTTATGACTTTTTTTGCGGGATTAATATCTAGCTGTGTTCTGTGCTAGGAAAATCTTTGATTTTGAACCTGGCTCAGAAAATGCATCCAGTGAAATGGCAAATTTGAGGTGGTTCAAGGAAATTTCTCGAAAATACGAGACCGACCGTTTTGAGCGTAAAAGATTCTCCTACAAAAATAACTTTCAGTCGCATGTCGTCGCCGGCAAAATATTGAAATGATTTGAAGAATAGCCATTCGTACGGCAAACGACCTCACTTCTTTGCAAGCGTTCAATGCAGTGTTTTGGGAAGCAACAATTACAAGGTCTCAAAGGAAGGTTGTCTATTGCTCATTCCGACATCGACTTTTCATTTCTGCCTATCTTCTCTGAGGCTTCTTTCTGACCCACTGGGTACTTTTCTAGCTTATTTACTATGTTTTCTGACTATTCTAAAGTGTTTTAGCTTAGGGGTCACTCACATATCGATTCTTCCCACGACTAACGTCAAATTGACGCGAAGGGGTGGGTGGGTTAGAGTCTTTGACGCTAAGAAATTTCACCAGAAATATCGATTTTTAATACGTTTATTCAGTGACAAATGTTACTTTCCATATTTCTTTTTTTCCTTTTACATACCTAAATATTCGTTCGCTTCGCTATTTTACAGAAATTTTAACCAAAACAAACGGCCCGATGTTAACGTCTCGAGTTCCTTTTGTTCAGACGGTCCGCACGGCCCTTGAATTTCGCCGACGGTCGGTCTTCTTTTGTGAAATGCAGCTTTTCTGTTGATTATGGTTATGGAGATAACTAATTCCGGCAACTTTCTGAAAAAATTTTAGAAATTATCAGCGTCAATTTGACGTTAGTCGTGGGAAGAATCGATATGTGAGTGACCCCTTACCTTGAAATATCGACCCGACCGGGGTTAGTATGACGTGCCGTTTGTTTCAAAATTATTTATTGCGGTTAAAACGGAATGGCCATTTTCGCTTGTTCAAAGACATATTTTTCGCTTGTTAAAAGTCATATTTTTCGCTTATTAAAAATCGTATTTTTCGCTTGTTAAAAATCGTATTTTTCGCTTGTTAAAAAATCTCATTTTTCGCTTGTTAAAAATCCTTTTTTTCGCTTGTTAAAAATCCTATTTTTCTCTTGTTAAAAATTTCATTTTTCGCTTGTTAAAAATTTCTTTTTTCGCTTGTTAAATAGGTCGTGTTTTTCGGTTTTTAAAAATGGTATTTTCGCTTGTTAAAAATTTCATTTTTCGCTTGTTAAAAGTTATATTTTTCGCTTGTTAAAAATGGTATTTTCGCTTGTTAAAAATTTCATTTTTCGCTGTTACATAAGTCGTGTTTTTCGGTTGTTAAAAATGGTATTTTCGCTTGTTAAAAATCTCATTTTTCGCTTGTTAAAAGTCATATTTTTTGGTTGTTAAAAATGGTATTTTCGCTTGTTAAAAATCTCATTTTTCGCTTGTTAAAGTCATATTTTTCGGTTGTTAAAAATGGTATTTTCGCTTGTTAAAAATCTCATTTTTCGCTTGTTAAAAGTCATATTTTTCGGTTGTTAAAAAAGTCGTGTTTTTCGCTTATAAAAAAAACACGGTTTTCGCTTATTCTCTTTTTTCATAAGAAAAATCTGTAAGAACAATGAGGTTCAAAATGGCCAAATAATAACAACAATTCAAGAACAGGCTTGAGGCTAAGATGTCTGATATTTTGTTGACCGTTAATGGGCAAAATAGGGTAAAATAAGGCACTAAAAAGGGTCGAGGCAAAAAACGATCTAAAATGCATCAAAAAATAAGAACATTGGGCTATTCCATTTAATATCCATACAAGGGGGGGGGGGGTGTTCGAACCTTTTCAGGTCAAAAAATACCCCCTGGAAAAATGGGAAAATTTTCCCAAACCCCCAGGAAAAAAACAAAGATTTTCCGTAAACCCTGTGGATAATATAGGTAGCCATTGCTTTAACCCCTGACCCCTTGGAAAAACGCCGATTTTCACCTTAGACCCCTTGGAAATTCTTCTCCAAAATACCCCCTGGAAAGGTTCGTCCACCCCTGTATTGTTAATTTATGCTCAAAGTGCCAAAAAATAAGCTAGACTCGAGTCTACTTTCGATTGAACTTTGCCTTTGGGAAGTTAAGTTTTGATTTGAGAATAATCAGTAGTCAAAAGAAATTCTAGATATATGTAAGAACAACTTGAGAGCATTTAAGCCTGAACATTTCAAAAGAACAAGAACAATTGAGACTCATCAAAAATTTACTGGTTCACAAAATAACAAACGTGTAGACTAGATACAGATATTAAATGCATGTGAAATTTTGCTTTCACTTATTTCTCTTTCTAAAGACTAGATCTGTCATTCGAAAATGAAACAGACGTATGATAACAATATATACAGTACACTTTTAACATTAATAAAAAAATATGAAGTATCTCCTCTCGAAGGACTTTACATTATTTTAGCTGGTTTACCCAAAAAAATGGAAAAAGGGAAAATTCTTGGAAAATACTCTGACCACTATAGATATTTTTTCAAAGAGGCCACCCTATTGAATAATTATGTAGTCCAGCATATTGTAATAATTATGCATGGTTTTATCATTGTTTTTCTGCTGGACTACATAAGGCCTCTTTGAAAAAATATCTATACTAGGGAAAGTGTGCATCAATTGTGCGTTTTTGACTAGAAAGCATGAAATTTGGTACAGTGGTACCTTAGGGGGTAAGAAACATTTTAAGCCTCTGAGCCACTTCTGGAACACCTGTTTGTGTATTTTACAGACCAGAATGCCTCCCAGGGAAGAAAAAAAATGTCATGTCATATGATATATCGTTGGAAAGGTTTTCTCACACTGATTCTGAAAAACATCACAACATATATCTGCAAATGGACTGGGTCCGAGTTATGGGCTACGGAAGTAATTTACAGACCAAAAAAAATTTTGTTTTTGTTCCAAAACATTTCATATCATATACCGTTGGAAAGGATTTTTCACACTGATTCTAAAAATGATCATGATATGTATCTCAAAATGGACTGGGTCCGTGAAATAAGCCATAGGAGTAATTTACAGATCAGAACGGCTCCCGGGCATACAAAAAATATTTTTATCTCCAAACCATGGCATATCATATACCGTTGGAAAGGATTTTTCACACTGATTCTAAAAATGATCATGATATGTATCTCAAAATGGACTGGGTCCGTGAAATAAGCCATAGGAGTAATTTACAGATCAGAACGGCTCCCGGGCATACAAAAAATATTTTTATCTCCAAACCATGGCATATCATATACCGTTGGAAAGGTATTTTTACACTGATTCTAAAAAACATTACAACATGTATCAACATGAAAATGGACTAGGTCCGAGTTATGGGCCAGGAGCCATTCTGGTCTGTACAATACTCCCATGGCCTATAACTCGGACCCAGTCCATTTTGAGATGCGTGTTGTGATGTTTTTTGGAATCAGTGTAAAAATACCTTTCCAACGGTATATGATATGCCATGGTTTGGAGATAAAAATATTTTTTTGTATGCCCGGGACATTCCAGATTTAACGTCGAAAATTGGTCATTAAACTTTTTGTTCTCCAAGAGAGGGCTAGAGCTCTCTTGGCTTAATGACCAATTAATCGAAAAAGACAGCATAAATAAATTGGTTGCCGTAAAAGTAGCACAGTGGGATTCTTTTGTAAAAAATTGGTCATATGGGAAAAGTGTTTTCTTTCCCGATAGTTGAAGAGCAAACTTTCATATGTATTGATTTGATACAAAAGACGAGGAATCTTGTCACAGAAAATGTTCATTAGAAGGCTGTAATTTTAAATCCCTTGATATGCGAGTTGACGATTTTTAATAAAATTTTCTTCAAATTCAAAGGGTTGTAAACGCTTTGACAACTGTTTTGGGAGTAAGTAAACCACCCCAAGGCTACAGTATATGGCCCCCAAAACGGAGAAGGCCCCCAAAACGGAGGTTTTCATTAAAATGAAGATTCTGACTTGTAGATTTATCAGAATTAAACGATTTTTGTTTATTTTGAAAGAATGATGGTTATACTAAAAAATGAGCATGTTTTTGATGGTTTGAGACAGATTCAAAATAATATATTTGCGTCTAAAGGAAATATTTTAACACCAAAATTAGATAAAAATTGCATATAACTCACTCTACCTCCTTGGATATTGAAAATAAGTTATGAAAACGGGGTATAGGAAACTTTCTACACCTAATGCCGTTCAGAAAATGCAAATACATCTGTGACTTTAGAGGCTGGGTAAAAGATATAGCATCTTGAAGGTCAACCATTATTTTGGAGCCCTAGAATCAGCATTGACAAAACCGAAAATTCTAAATATGAGAAAAAGCAAAAAATCTTGGAATTCTATTCCTATCACCTTGAGTGAATAGTTTATAACAAAAAATTAACATTATATATAAAAATTTTCGCTGAATCATCAAAAACGGCAAATTCTGTCATTTTTTTGCAAAATTTAGGAGAAAAATATCTTTAAAGCTTAATATTTTCAGTTTCAGTTAAGCTTTTTTTCTAAAATTTTCACAGCTTATTCCATACATGAATGGAACTATTTTCAAAAGAGATTTGTTTTCAAAAACCTGATTAAGACGTTGTTAAATCAAAATTGTCATTTTGAATATTTCTAAATTTTCAGTTTTGCCTTTGCAATATTGAAAATCTTGAAATATTTCATAAAAATCATAAATTTTCCATCCATCGGGTCGTAAATTTAAGGGAAAACACAAATATGTTCATAGTTTTTCCCGCTATTACCACCGGGCTTAATAATTTGATTTTAACTACACCTCCGTTTTGGCTGCCCCAAACCTGCATTTTGACAACCAGGGGTATACTGTAAAAATTTTATCAAATAAATTTATGCCCAAAACCCTATAAATCATATTTCAAAACTGTGGTCGAAATTTTGTATTCATATCTTAGAGATATCTCGAGAAATCGCTAAAATTTAAAACCTCCGTTTTGGGGGCCATTAGAAAAAAGCTACCTATCTTTAAGCGATTGAAAAATATTGTTGAAATTGAAAATTTTGAAAAAGATCTTCCAGGAAATAAAGTAGAGATGTTAAAGGTTTTCCTGCAGCAAAAATATTTGTAAAATCTATTTTCCTCTAGATTTGAGAGAAATTTCAAATTTGATCGCCGTTTTGGGGGCCACATACTGTACTGTCTACATTTGAATAAAGATTATCAAAAAGCATTGCCAATTTTTGAGGATAACACGACGAAATCAACAGTGTGTTTTGGTGAAAATCACGAGGAAACACTTTGGAGTTATTATTTTTTGGCTGAGTGTCTATATAAAGGAAATGAATTAGACAGATACAGAGCAAGGCAAATTTGCAAAGATTTGGAAAAAAAAGTGGAGACCGTTTTGGGAAAGGACCATGCAATTGCAATTAAGACTGGTGCATTAATATTTGAATGTGGAATATCAGAGAACTGCACTGTAATGTAAATAAATTTTCATTTGTATTTATTATCCGGGAGGATAGACATTTTCATAAATTACGTCACGAACATCACTTGCCTCGTATTCAAACAATTACCATAGTGATTATGTCCATTGACACATAGAATGATTTTTTTATGAATAGAAAGTAGTTGTAATTAAATCCGCTGGGAGTAAATCACCATGGCAATAATTTCAAAACGAGGCAAGTGATGTTCGTAACGTAATTTATGAAAAGGTCTATTAGGGTGGGGAGATGTTGTGAATGTGCGGAATGGACCTCTCTGAACTGCAACCCTTAGAGAGTCTGTTTGTTGTTGAAAGGATGACCCTGCCAGGGTCACCTAAAAAGTGATATTACAGTGATATTACAGTGGGTTAAATCGTTAAATATGACCCGCGCGCCATCTCTGACGTGATTTCGAACGTTTTACCCCCGTCTTTTTGACGTTTATGATTCGAACGTCAAAATTAGGAAACCCCATTCGGTGCGATGGAGAGACTTCTGTTTTTAAATAAGAGAGATATCGTTTGCTTACTCATCAATTTTAATTTACAAGCTTTTTCACATTGGATTGATACGGATGTGGAGCAAGAATTGTCAGAAAGAGGAAAAGAAAAAATTTTTTTTGCTAATGTCAGCATAATATAACAATAGGTAGACACTTTCCTGATATGAAATATGTGTCTGATATGAAACGCAGGATATACAAGTTTTCTTATTATTAGAACACCTAAAATTTGGCTGAGCCTGAGGATGTACTTATTTTTTTAACAATTTTCAGCCTAAAATGTTCTTAAATGCGTTTTTAATTTTTCAGACTACTCTAAATCGACAATATCGAGACAATATCATGCAAAATAAAGGGCACTTAAAAATGGTAAAATGGACAATATTCGACTCTCGATTTTAGAAAAAGTTCGGTTAAAACTGCTTGAAAAGAGGAAAAAATTGTAGTTTCTTGTCATTTTTTTCCAAACGGAGGCTGGGCATGTTCTTATGATGTTCTTAATTCTTCGACGAATTTCAGCCTCAATGTTCTTATAAACTGGGTTCTAATAAATGAAAAAACATGCAACTCGCCGTTGTAAAGATCAACTTTACAAGCAGATGATCTTAAGACAAATGTTTTGAAAATAAAGATGAAAAATGAAAATGAAAAATAAAAGTGAAGATTTTTTCTACAGGACCAACAATTTTGAACTTATATTTTCCTGAGACTGAATTTCGCTGATTTCAAATAAGTTTTCAGGTAAAGGGACAGACGATTTTCTCCTTGAAAACAACAAAGAAACCTGTTCTCAGTTGTTCTTAACAGTTTCCTCCCCTCTTAACGAGACCTTTAAAATATTTTCACCAAAAAGATTATTTTCTAATTTGTACTAACACGCTAATGACTTTTTTTATCGTTGTCCCCCTTTTTCAACTCTTTCTTTATTGTTTTTTTATTATTATTTTTAAAATTTAAAAGTTTCATTTTTTCTATATATTTGTCTTTTTTGGTTTATGTACATGGATATATATATCATATTAAAATTTTAAATGGAATAATTTTTTTGACTTTTGGATAGACATATACTGCTGCTTTCTTGGTTTTTGAAAGTTGATAGTTTTTCATTTTTTTAAGTGATTGGAAACGTTAAATATGAATCTGTGTGGAATGAAGAAGGTATGATTTTTCAAAATAGATCCTACACGTTTTTTTATATAAGAACAAATTATATAAGAACATAAGACTGTTAAGAATAAGTTAAGAACATTTTAAGTCTTTTAAGGCTTCATGGACTCGAAAACACCCGATTTCTTAAGAAAATGGAAAAAACAATATAAACAAGCAAAATGCTAAATGGACCTACCTGATGATGAAAGCTAGATAGCAATAAGGAGAAAAATGAAGACAATCAGTCAGACGATATAGTGTTTTGCGAAAATGCATAACGCATTAAATTTTATCATTGATTGTTGATGGGGGAAGAGGGTAGGGGAGTAGGGAAAATAGAAATAGAAAGTTCCGGTTGCAAAAAATCAGTTTTGTGGACAATTGAATCATGCTTAATGGTGGGCATTGTTATCAATAATGTTTTTGTGTTCAAAAAAACAAAGAAATAAGGAAAAAGTCAAATGAAAATCTGCAAAAACGGCGATTTCCAGCATTTTCAACCGTAAAAAAATTTTTCTCAAAAATCGATTTGGCCAAGTTTTGAGCATTGCGAATACGCATCTTTCTGCAAAAAATCAGAAAAAACTAAGGATGAAAATTCGAGAAAATGTAAAAAACCGGTTTTTCGGGCATATTTCCGGCATTTTCAGCCGGAAAAAAAATGTTTTTTGAAAATCGGGCTCCGTCACATTTTAGGTGTTATTATTTTACAACAGTGTGCAAAATTTCATAAAAAAATATAAAGTACAGCTTGAGAAATTCAAGAAATACTATCTTTCCGGCGAAAATAGGTTGTTCCGGCGATTTTTGAATAGTTCCGGCGATTTTTGAATAGTTCCGGCTTCAAAAATCAATTTTTTGAAAATTGAAACATGCTTGATGGTGGGCATTGCTATTAATAATGTTTTTGAATGAAAAAAACAACCAATAATAAGAAAAAAATCCAATGAAAATCCAGAAAAACGGCAATTTCCAGCATATTTGCGGCATTTTCGACCGGAAAATTTTTTTCTCAAAAATCGGACTCAGCCATGTTTTGGGCATTGTTAATACGCATCTTTGAGCAAAAAATCAGAAAAAAATAACGAGTCAACATTGAGAAAAGCTATATTTTCTTATTTGGTTAAAGGGAATTTCCCCAAAATACGAAAATCCGTTTTTTTAAGGGCGAATAAGAATTTTCTGGGAAAAAATACTTCAGCCATTCTTTAGAGAATCTTGCCCTCCATCTTTGTACAAAAACTCAGAAAAAAGTAATGACAGGAGTTTGCACAAAGTCCAAAAAACCCTATTTTTAAGTAGTTTTTGGCCCAAAATTTGCCCAAATAAATTTTTTCTCAAAAATCGGGCTCCGTCACGTTCTGGGCATTGCCATTTTGCATCATTGTGCAAAAAATCAGAAAAAACTAATGAGTCAATCCTGAGAAAAGCTGGTAACAGACGGACAGACGGACGGACGGACTGACGGACGAGGGTTAATTTATAGGACCTCCACCGGGGTACCCGGAGGTAGATCCAAAAATGAGGAGAATAAGAACATGTTAAGAATATTTTTAGGCTAGTACTTTAAGGGCAGAAACTTTCACGGGCAGAAACTTTCGCGAGACCGAAAAGTCGCGAAATTTCGCGGATTTAAATTTCGCGATTTTTACTTTTTGTAGAAAATTTACGGAAGAAACTTTCGCGGTTTTTTGTGAATGTTCAATTTTAGTAGCAATAACTTTCGCGAGTGGCTAGGGAAAGTGAGTAAAAAAATATTTCTAATCTCATTTTTTTTCTTCAATCGAAAGAGTGATATGCTAATAAATGAAAGATAAACTATTTGCACTTCTTCGTCTCATTCCGAATCTTAGTCACTGCGATAATATCGATAACATCGACTCTTCTCGGCTTTTGAAAACTTTCGCAATTTTTAGGAAAATTTTATTTTTTGCGAAATTAACTTTCGCGAATTTCTTCTTTAATTTCTTACCTGGCAGAAACTTTCGCGAAAAAATGCCAAAAACGCGAAAAACGCGAAAGTTTCTGCCCTTAAAGTAGAGCATAACCATGTCCAATCACTTTTTTCTTCGGTGCCCTTACCCAAGTGAAAGACACCACTAGAGGACAACTTCCTTTTGCCATCAAGCTACCATAAAAATCTATAAAAATGCTCGCTTTTATATCAAAAGAACAGGTTAATTAAAAGGGCCTCCGAGGTAGGTCCAAAAAAATGCTCTAAAAATGGTAATATTAGGTTGTTGAATTTAACGATGGTGATATTCTTGGCCTATTCTTGATTTTTTTGGCAAATTCAAGCATAAATATTCAACCCATGAGTGGGGGGGGGGAGTACTTAGGTAAAAATAGGTTTTGGGTAGCGGACGGTAAGGGTCAATGTTTTTACCTTCTCAAAGTCGTCAGAGGTCCAGTCCACGCAAACATGACATTCTCCAACCCTAGTAGCCTCCTCTCCGAGATATTTAAGTATATTCTTGCTCATTCATTGCTTTTTTATAGGCTGAAAATTTGCAAAAACCTAAAAACGAATCAACAAGAACAATTTGAGCCTCAGATTTAGAAAATTACATCTACAGTACTGATTATAACAGATTTTAAACTCGTTTTAAGTTTTTAAGAAAAGAATCTAAGCGTAATAAGAACATCGTAAGAACACATTATAAGGGGGGCGTACGGGGTTTGCGATTTCCGAAATACCGAATAATTTTGCCAAAATTTCCGAAATTCCGTAAAAAGAAAAAAGAAAAAAGAGTCGATTCCCGCAATTCCGAAAAACCGTACGCCCCCCCACATAAGCCTGAAAACTTTATTGGTTCTTATAAAAAAAAGCGTGTACTGCAAAATAAGAAAAAACTGTAGAGGTATACAGGCTTTTTTTATAAGAATGGTGTTTTTTCCATTCCACCATGGATATATTACAGCATTCTTAGGTTAGGGTCCTAATTCAGACTAGATTTAACATTTAGTAAATACATCTTAAGCATAAATTGGCATTTTTGTGAAAGGAGTGAGCCTTCCTTGGGGGTAATTGACAATTTATAATTGAAAATGCTCTAAAAATGGCATTCTTAATCTTCAGTAGCCAAATTCCATGATGGTGATATTCTTAGCATATTCTTAATATTTTGGCCATTTTCATCATGGACATTCTTATAAAGTGTATTCTTATAAAAAAAGCGCGTATACAAGAATGCTAGATTTGCAAAAGGAAAGGAAAAAGTAAAATCTTCTTTTATCAAGGAAAAGGAGAAAAAAAAAGAAAACTTGTTCAAAAAAATCTTTTCACATAATCTGCTATCATCACAAAATCAGTCAGGATAATCAAAAAGCTTAGAAACCCTTTTTTTCAAATAAAAAAAAAGAAAGAGTTTATCTTGCAAGGGATTTAGAGGTTATCAAAAGTTAACCACCCTGAATAAAAATATTTTACCCTCCCTTTTGAAAAAGACGATAGCTTTTTTTATAAGAATTAGTAAATTATGGCTCAGCTTCAACCGTTCTTATTCTTTCGATATTTTTTAAAAGTTTAATTTATCTGTTCTTGAGTTTTGTTGATTGTGTTTCCTAATTGATTTACATTTCATTTTTTAAGCTTAGGTTATTCCTAAATATTTCGAGGTTTTGCACGAATATCAGCCTCATTGTCTCCATAAAATTATTTCTTATAGAAAAAGACATGTATAAGTTCTTTTTCCTTCATGAAAAGTTGATGTAACTTATTTTTCTATTCTTTGAAGTTAGACGACCAGATTTTGACCTGTTACTTTTTGTCCAACAAATTTTTGTCTTACAGCTGAGATACAACGTTATTTCAACGTTCAATATAGTAATGATATGACATAGAGGGAAATTAGGGATTGAAATACTTTGAAATAGCCCGCGGAACAAAGTGGGCAAAAATTTACATTATGTCCGCATTTGATGTGTAGGGTTAAGTTTACTCTAATTTCGTGTAACCAACCCAAATTGCTAAGGCTCGAGACGATTTACCGCTTGAGACCTCAAATTAGCTTCGTAAAGTAACAGTTTTCCCAATCAACCATGAGATTAACGTTGAAACAACGTTGTATGAATTTTTTGAACAATAATGTAACTATGGTCTGAAAAGTTTGAAACTTGTTCGAGTTAATAAAATGGTTCGAGTAAAGACTGGAGTCGTTTATACACCATGTAATACAGTAATATGGGTGTTGTATGATAATACGACAGCTGTCCCTTCCATTAGTTTTAGAATATTTTGTTATGTTACTTTACTATATGTGATGAAATGTCTGAATTAGTCATCTGGCGTGCAAGACTAGGCTTCGAGTTATGTTTATCGAGCAGTGAAACACCCCCTTCTCACAGACCCGGTGGAATTTTTTCACCCAGTGGGGATGAAAATATTGGACTGAAACTAGGGATTGATATTTCCGTTCTTTTTATGACTGGGGATTTCAATTCTTTTGTTTTCAAGCAAGAAAATTCAGTGGGGATGGGGAAAATAGTAAATTTTTGCATTGAGGATTGGTTTATTTGATTATTTTCAGTGGGGACAAAAATTGGCGGATAGTTTTCCACTGGGGACGATATTTTGGCCAATTTTTCCAGTGGGAAGGGGACCCA
The DNA here is from genome assembly GCF_902728285.1 of Clytia hemisphaerica. Taxonomy (NCBI): domain Eukaryota; kingdom Metazoa; phylum Cnidaria; class Hydrozoa; order Leptothecata; family Clytiidae; genus Clytia; species Clytia hemisphaerica. The sequence continues at coordinate 2,282,811 of NW_027103674.1, read as the reverse complement.
GTGGGCAGTGGCGTTGTGGCAGGGGGGGCCGGGGGGGCATGCCCCCCCCCCAGCGGAGCTTTTTTGAAGGGGCGCCAAAAAAGATTTTTTTATACGCCCCAATCTTAAAAATTATACTTTATTCGCCTTAAATTGCGCCCAGGACCAATTTTACTGAGATAATTTTAAAATACTCGCAATTTTTTTCGCTCGCTTCGCTCGCAATACAGTTAATTGGTAACTTCAATTGTAATTGCAATCTAGCTAGTTTACAAGTTTTTTTGTGTACAATATAGCATTATTAAATGAAAATCTAACTACGCCCCAAGACCAATTTGCTGACAACAATATTGAAATCATAAAACATCAATTTTTTTGCTCGCTTCGCTCGCATTACACTCTCTTTCTTTAAGTTTCTTTTCACTCTAGCAAGTGTCAAATTTGTCTATTTTTATTTAGTGATTTAGGGTATCTTGGCAGTCGATTTTTAAAAATTTTCTAGTCGGTCCCAACCATGGTTGGGCCTGTGTTTCCCTTTTCCATTCATCAAAGATATATCTACTCTTTTCCACTAAATATTTCCTTCCTAATTATGCCTAGGCAAATGAATTAGTAAAAGTTTAGAAACTGGTGGATGGGGCACCACTTTGGAAAATTGGGGGTGGGGCGCCATTTAAAAAAAATTGACTTTGGCCCCTCCAGAAAAATTTTCCCACAACGCCACTGCCAGTGGGTCTGTGAGAAGGGGGTGTAGTGAAGCCTAGATATCTAGACTTTAAAATTGTAATATTACGTTTATAAACCATGTCATACAGTAATATGGTTATTGTATGATAATACGACGATTGTAATATTGAAATTCTAAAATTACTTTGACGTTTCTGGTTTATCGTCTGGTCTTCCCGAATCAATTTGCATTCTGAAATCGGAAGGCAACACATGTGCTAAAAAATTTACCGAGGCTAAATTTACAAACATCTAATAAAAAACAGCCACAAACATCAAAATAAGAACAGTTTAAATCTTGGATATCTTGGGTATCTGTTTCATGCATTGAGTTTGAAGCCCCGAAGTGGTTAGAGAGAACCATCAACCTTTATCAAGCAAGAAAATTTGCCTTGCATTATGAAATTGTGCGAGAAAACCACACAGGTCACCCAGATGTAGAGGTTTTCACCCGACACGGTAAAGCCCTCAAGGTTGGGAAAATTTTCAACATCTGGAAAGTTTAGATTACGGAATCTTGCAAGACCACGTCAAGGATTTTGCGAGGACAGCCCTCGTTTTAGGGATTGGCGGGTCCAAACCCCGCCCAACTGAAATATTTTCAAGTTTACGTTCAAGGGAGCTTGGACCCGACTGGGGATGCGGCACACCAAAAGGCCGAATAGTAAGCCTATACTAGACGTCACTCTCGTTTTTCCTACGCAATTAACGTCTATTCCACTTTGAGACTTTTTCGCATGTTTTGAGCCCAGGTTTTCGGGCTCTAAACATTCGATCTTTCGACGCCGCTTTAAACTTTTGAAGCTCCTGCAGTAGCAAAAAACTCGAATTTGAGTCAAAACACTTGAAAGTCTTCTATTTTTCGAAAATCATCACAGTGGAACTCACCAAAACGAATGAAATCCCTTTTTTGGTGAGGTGTCGCTAGCCGAAAGTGGGCGGTCGCCAATGCGCCATTGGAATATGAGACTACCATTTGTTCTAAGGGTAATGTACTGGGGTTATTCTAAAGGTCAGTGCTAATGCTCGTCATGCGTAACCATGACAGCCGCAATCCCAATAAATCTGTATCGTTCGTTAGACCTTTCTCTCTTTAAAATTGAGTTTAAAAACACAAATGACCCCCTGTCAAGCTTCTCATTTATCCTTAAGTTACAAACTATTTTACGTATCTGTCCAGGAGGTCCAAATTTCATTTCATTTATTCTGCCTTGAAATATTTCAAGCAGAAAAAAGGGCTCAATTTCTCTTTATATTTTGTAGGACTGATTCATTCTTACTTCTTTGTTTTACAACTGATTATTTTCTCTTTTCTTCTTTTTCTTTCTTTCTGTTAAATGTGTTTGAAAAGGTTACGCAGATTGATTTTTTTCGCTTCGGCTGTGGGACCCCAAATAACAAAACACACAGTTTGCGATTTTTTCTTTCCTTCTTCTTCATTCGTTATTTTTTATTTTCGACTCTTGTTTGTTTCGGTTGGAATGTAGAAATTTTTAACATTTCAAGTCACAGGAATAAGGTAAGAATTTATTAAATAATGGAAAACTACAATATTTTGCTGTTTGAGGCCTTGAGTGCTTTCTGATACACGTCCTTTTTTTATAAGAACATTAAAAAATTTTGGAGCCTTCGGATGTTCTAAACTTTTTGAGTTTTAAGCCTAAAAATGTTCTTAACATGTTCCCATTTTTTGAGTATTTTTTGTCCATTTTCCTAAGTGTAATTGGGTGTTCCGTAAAGCCTTAAAATGTTCTTAAAATTCTTCTTAAGGCGTATGTAGTGGTGTAGTTATCAACCTTAAGTCCTTTCTTGGAAGTCATGGTTCGATTGTCAATCGGTGCTATGATTCACTTGGCAAGGAAATGTACCTTCGCCCGGGTCAACCCATGTCTTGTTACCTCATTACCTTGTTAAGGGAATTCGCAGGAACCATTACTCGCGGGAACTGGATGCAATCACACTCATTACTCTTACTTTACTCATGTGGGTCATTGTGGTCATTATGTGGTGTGGCGACGATACTCAAAAGTTCAACAACTGTGAAGATGTATGTTAAAAACTCTGTCGTGTCGCGAGCGCATTGTTCGGAGGTGACTATCTGTTTCCCATAAACCGCCGTGATGACTGTAAATTCTGCGCATATATTTTTACCCATGTTTGCTACCCCTTTAACGGATGGTAGCATCATCTATATTACATCTTGAAATATGAAAGAGGCACAGGCCACGTGATATTTACGGGCTAAAAACAGTTTTTTTTTTTCTCATATGGAAATGGATTTTAAACAACAAATTTGGTCAGATTCTTCATGTTTTGTAGAATTTTGTTGAATTTGAAGACGGAAAAGCCTCTTTTTGCATCTCGCTAAGACAGAAATGGGCTTTTCCAGAAAAAAACCCGTATACCCCCTGTTGAGGAGGTCCATTTCCGTTCCAAGGGGGTAAGGTTTGATATGTGGCGGAATTCCATAGGGAGATACAAAAATCGGTCAAAAATAACTGTAATTCCATGGGGGTAGCTTTTTAAATCCTACTAAAATTCAGAATTCCAGAGGGGTTTAAACCTGAAATTGCCTGGAATTCCAGGGGGTTACAGCATTTCCAGCCACAGAGGGATGGACCTCCTCAACAGGGGGTATACGGTTTTTTGCTAGAAAAGCCCAATCCTCATAAGACGGAAGAACTTTGTACACTGTAAAAATTATAAGTTTTAGAAACCTGAACGAAGATCGCTGCTTCGGGTGTTACTTACATTTTCTCCTGTATCCCGCGTACTAGCTGCCATACCGTTTGACCCTCTAAGCTAGTAGTAGAGGGCCAACCCTTAGCATCTGCAGCATCTTTTATGGGACGCGACCGCATGTGATTGGTTCGAAAGTAGATAGTATTTTTGCGACTTTTTGAGAGGAGGCCCGCGAAGTAAGCCTAGCAAACTTGTTTATTGCTCAAACTAAAGACCATATGGTTACCGGGGTACAAAATTAAAAATTACTACAACCTTACGAAATAAAAGATTCGTGAAAATACGCTTTTAGTTGCAGATGTTGAAATGTTCGAAACTAAATGTCTCAATGTTTATTAACCAAAACAAAAAATAAAAAAATTTTCAGCCCACTTTCAAGGTTTCCTTTCGTAAGATTATTTTTGGATGGGTAAAAAATTTAAAATAATTGTTAATAGAGAAAAATTTGATGATTAGAAGTTTTCCTTAATTAGATGTACAACTGACGCACTTTTGAGATTTTGAGATTGAGCCCCTCGTTTCATAGAAAAACATAAAGTCGATATTTTACGCCCAGTACTCTCGGACTTTAAAACAGTCTTTTGATGGTTTTCACGGGGTCCACGACCAGTCAAATCATCTATCTATGGACTGAACGGAAGTTTGAAAGGGGCGGGGATTTGAACTGCGAACCGCTGACACCCTGATCTCGTCGCTCGTTTGGACTATTTTGAAATATTTTCGATGAACCTCGGAGCTATTGGTTCCGAATCATCTTCCAAACCATATTACTACTGGTAGCGAGGTCCGGGGGAGTACTAGAGTTGCCAGATGAGGGGTATCTGCGGACGGAACCTCTGAAAACTGACCGTTTGAGAGTCTAAGAGAGACCAAATTCTTTTGGTAAAAAAGTGTCCTTAAGAGAAACTTTTTAACAACTTTTTTTCTCGAAATGAAATTAAAACCCTAAAACTCGTGACTTTTCCGACCCTTAGAGAGACTACTTTGAAATTTTTTGATTTTTGTAACACTTACAGAGACTTTGAAAGGTGAAAAAATTGATCGCTATCGTTCGCACACATCCAGATCCTATTTTTGCCAAAGTAACCCCTAGCGAGTGTATCTTTCTGCGACGGAGACGATTTGTCTAAGATCCTGATCAAATGAGGACAACGGTAAATAAGCACTTTTCAAGAGTTTCACACGACGAGCCCTTTGTAATTCAACACGTTCACTGCCAAAGATTTTTCAGATATCGAGTATTTGACATCATAGAATTTTATCAACAGAATGACTTTCAGAGCCTTCTGTGGTCTCAGTTTTGCTTCAAATGACTTTCAATTGGAATATATTCCCGCCTTTACTATAGCGAGTTTATGTATGTGTGTTTTTTCAGCGACGGAGACGGTAAGGTTCTAATTTGAGTAGATCCTGACCAGCTGAGGACGACGGTAAATCAGCACTTTTACCGTCCTCGATTTTGCGGGGCGGAATTGCGGGTTTTTCCAAATCGCTTCAGTCACTCTACCGTCCTCAAAAGTGCAAATACATAAACTCAGTTATCACTGTGTAACGGACAATAACATCATCTACAAAAAATCTTTCACCATAAGCTCACAATATCTTGACAAACATGTATACTTTTTCTTGACGCACCCGGTAAATGTGTGTCATTTGTCTGGAAGATCTTACATCTTTAAGTTTCGACTGTGGTACTAGGGTAAAGCATCCGGTTGTGGGTTCAACCCCTGGTCAGGCCATACCAAAGACTTCGTACTTAGAACAAAATGTTAGTCTATGTCTCTCTGCTTGATGCTCAACAACAGCAATAAGAGAATGATCAATGATGAGTGAAAAAATCCAGGGAGAAAAACCCCTAACTGAAAGATCTGTAATGAGAGCGGTTTATCTGAAAATAACGGGTGTCCCAGAAAAAAGTCGCCCTCTTTGAAGTTGATTTTCTCGAGTTCTATGAACTTTTTATAAAGAATTAATAATTTTTCATGGGAAAGAGAAAGGATAAACTTAAATTTTGAGGGGCTATTTGTCAAATTTGGTCAACTAGATCAAAAATTATGATCTAAAACATATACTTTTCAAAAAAATCGAAAAAAGGCAATGTAAGGCCACGCAAAATGATTGATTCTTTAACAATTGATAGAATTCGAGAAAATTCACTTCAAAGAAGGGGGCTTTTTTATGGGACACCCGGTATCTTTTCCAATAATATGTGCTGGGTTCTGATTAATATCTATTAAAGACGTTTGATTTTGAATTTGGTTCGAATTTTTCGCTTTAGCCTAAAATGAGCCCCCCAGAGGACCCTCAATCGGAAAAATTTCGGGAAAAATCAGGGAAACATTGGAAAATCGGGAACACTGCACACAATCGGTGGAAAAAAGGGAAAATTCACGTATTCACATACAAAATAGCCCAGATTCAATTCACGCATTCACGCAATCAAAAAGTGGATTTTCACGTTCACGCAAGTTTTTTCAATTCACGCATTCACGCATATCTTTTTTTTTTAATTTTCACGCATTCACGCAAAGCGCTGGGGGCCCCTAAAATGGAGAGATCCTAACAAAGTCATATTGCTTATCATAGTGCGAATGCGTGCCGTGCGCGGAGTAATCACGATCTATCGGAGAGACTAGTGAACTATATTCTTATACAAATTCACAATTCTTATAGAAACTAAATATTTATGTTTCTTGATTGGAATGTTTTGACTTTTATTCTTCCAACATTGGCGTCAAAAAAGTTTCAAAATTTCTGCTTTTTTTTTCTTTTTTTTCACAATGTTTCAATTTTTCTGTTTGGTTCAAAAAAAAGTGACTTGTTTGAGTCTTTCAATGCAATAAAAAGTTCTATTTGAAAGAAAAATAAATTTATATTTTAAGGATTTCTATTTTTTAGTACTAGTTGGTCTACGAATACTAGTATCTTTTTCTTATATTTTTATTTCGAGGTCAAAGAAATATTATTGAGATTATGGATATGGAATATTAAAATGAAAAGTAAAAGAAATTTCAGACTGGATTTGTCTGATGAGTTGAGTAGTAATAGTGGTGTTTGAAATTGCAAGCCATACAGCGTTATACTTTTACGGGATAAACTTTCACGGTGATTAAATTTTGTGGATGGGCCTATCCGCTAAATTCAAAATTTTTGCGGGGACTTCATTTCGCGGCTGAGGAGTTCCCTGATTTTTCGCATAATTTCGCGGATCAGGATTAAATCTAATTTTTCTAAAGTGATTCCAAATTTTGCAAAATTTGGGTAGCAAACAGAACAAAATTTTGATATTGTAGTGTGCTGGTAGTTGGTAAACGCATTAAGGCCGGGAAAAATTTTCGTCGGGGAAAAATATTCGTCATTTGGCCAAGATTTCGTCACTTTTCCCCGACGAAGTTTTCCCCGATAAGGTATCCAATTTCTTCTAAATTACAGGGAAGTTTAAATTTCAGTCAGATTCGAATTATAGAATTTTATGAGCTCCCTTGACGGGGACTAAATTATTTTTCGAAAGATAGAGAGCAAATGGCTTACTACTTGTTAGCATTGACAATTTTTATACCCTTCCCACAGCCCCAGTGAATCGTTTTTCCCTAAGCAGGGAGAAAATTTTCCATCAGAATACCAATTTCCAGGCGTGTCTGTGACACAAGGGTATATATTTCTAGAAACTCCTTCCTAAGCTAACTATATGAACAGACGTCTAAAGCGTTATGAAATCAAAAATGCCTTCGGATGTGAACTTATTACAAAACAAAATAAAAGAAAAAAGCTCCGGAATACCTTTTTTTCCTTCCCCATCGCCATCTTGCGTGTTTCGTTCCGTTAGTCTAGATTTCCATATGACGCACAAAATCCTCAGATTCCTTTGAAAATACGAGAAAAAGAAAAGAAATATTTACATCTTCCATATTACATAATCGTATATTCACATTTAACGAAAAATCTCACCCTAACGAGTATGTCTAAGCCAAAGTTCAGAGCACTTGGAATCCTTACAGAGACTCAATTGCTCTTTGATGATTTTTGTACCCTTTTCGAGGGTGCGAATTAGGGTTCGCACATACCCGGCAAGTACCCCCCCTCTCAGGACTCAAATGAAATACACGATTTTTTATAAGAACAAACTATATAATAACAGGCTTCGATGGCCAAAATGTTAAGAACAAGTGAAGAACATTTTAAGGCTTTGCGGACTCTAGAACACCGAATTTCATAGGAAAATGGACAAAAATACTCAAAAAATGACGAAAATAATAACATGTTAAGGACATTTTTTAGGCTTAAAATTCGAGAAGTTAAGAACATCTCAAGGCTTCAAAAATTTTGGATGTTCTAATAAAAAACGTGTAGGAACCCTTTTGGCTCGCACATAACCGGTACCCATTTTGCCTAGCCCCAGCCCCCCCCCCCCCGGGACTCAAAAGAAACAAAAAGCAAGAAATTGAAGTTGAAGAAGAAGGAGAAGAATCAAAAGGAAAAAACAATCGAACAAAACAATATCATAGAAAATGTAACAAATATTTTTTTTGTGTTTCATAATTTATTATTCCCGTTTGTCTTTTATTGTCTTTTTAATTATTTTTGTAAAAAAGTTTTTCTTTACATGTTGGATACTTTTTTACCCGAATACATATTTTTTTTATAAGAACAATTTTATGAGAACACGAGGCTGAAAATTGGCCAAAACCTAAGAAGAGATTAAGAACAGCCTCAGAATTTACTACCAAAGTATCAATTTTAGTAAAATTTAACTGATTTTAAACGCATTTAAGAACATCGTAAGAACGTTTAACCCTGAAAATCTAAAAAAGTTAAGAACAACCTGAGCCAAAATTTACTGGTTCTTATAAAAAAGGCGTGCATGTAATTATGTCTCAAAATCCCCCTCTTAGGGAAAAAAAAAAAACACACAAGGGTGAAATTGTTACATTTTCAAGAAGTTCTCATTCAAAAAATAAAAAGCTTGAATATTTTTAATATTTCGATTGACTTTTTGGGGGCTTTTTCTCACTTTGATATATTTTGTTTGTTTGAAAATGAAATGATTATAATATTGTAATATATTTTTCGGTGGCCGGCTTTTAGTTGTTCATTTAAAGTTTTAGTTTTTGATTCATATATTATTATGTTTGTTTGGCTTTATTAGCTTGTGAAAAATCTTTTCGTTTTTTTTTATGGCCACTGTTGTTGTTTGGTGCTTTTCGACATGTTGAAAGTATAGTTGACGCTCTCTCATTCGATTTTCAAGTGGAATTGCATTTTCATCGAATAAGGGAGAGAGATTAAGAGAGTTGCTTGAGGTTTCTTGTTGACGGTGACTTTCAATATCATCAACTGATGGAGCTAGACAGTCTGGCTGGTAACTGTTTTAACGGATATTAATACCCCCTTCTCACTAGGACCCCTTCCCACTGGAAAAAATTGTTCCGGTGGAAAATTATCCTCCAATTTTTGTTTAAATTTAATTTTTTTAAAAATAATCAAATAAACCAATCCTCACTGTAAAATATTCCGCTATTTTTCCCATTCTCACTCAATTACCTGACTTAAAAACAAAAGAATTGACATTCCTAGCAGTGGCGTTGTGGCAGGGGGGGGCTCCCCCCCCCCCCAGCGGAGCTTTTTTGAAGGGGCGCCGAAAGAGATCTTTTTAAACGCCCCAATCTTAAAAATCATACTTTATGCGCCTTAATTTGCGCCCCAGAACCAATTTTATTGAGATAGTTTTGCAAATTTTTTCAGCTTGATTCGCTCGCATTACACATTGTTTCTTTAAGTTTCTTCTTACTCTAGCTAAGCAAGTGTCAAATTTGCCTATTTTTATTTAGTGATTTAGGGTATCTTGGTAGTCGATTTTCAAATTTTTCTAGTCGGCCCCAACCATGGTGGGGCCTGTTTTCCCTTTTCCATTCATCAAAAATATATCGACTGTTATCCACTAAATGTTTCCTTCCTCATTATGCCTAGGCATTGGTAAAAGTTTAGAAACTGCTGGGTCTACTGGGAGCGTCATTTAAAAAAAATTGACTTTGGTCCCTCCAGAAAGATTTTCCCACAACGCCACTGATTCCTAGCCATAAAACATATGGGAATATCAATCCCCATCGAGTTTCAGTCCGTAATTTTTATCCCCACTGTCTGGAATAACCCCACCGGGTCTGTGAGAAGGGGTTGTATTAATAGCAAACACCAGGACTCGAACAACCATCGTAATTCGTTGTAATACGATGGCGATTTCTTAGCAAGCCCAGTGCATGGATTAGCTATAATATACACTTGAGGCGGTGAACCAGATATTTAGACCTCTGAAATTCTCCGTTCGCCGAGTCAAATAAGATGCTTGCTGAGCTAATCGGTATAGGTTTTATTGAAAGATATTTTCTTTCATGAAATCAGAGTTCGCTCTCGCTAATTCGACCTTAAAGAGTCTAAGATGTTTTTTTCGAATATACGATTTTGATTACGGACAGTATCTTATAACTACTTTTTAGCTTAGGAAACCGACTTTTATTTCGAACAGTAGGTTTTACTTTCAATCTGGCGTTTGTTTGAAAACCACGCGGGTCACTCCTATCCAGGAGTTTTGGATCTAATATGCCTTCGCGGCTTTGAAATCAATTTCTTGGGTCAATTGCTTGCAGTCGAGGACAACCATGAGACACCCTTTTCAAAGGCCAACCTTTTCTCTGGATTTCTCGACTCAACCTTTACCGTCTCTTTAGGTCCTTTAGTTGCTGAGCATCGATCAAGGAGGCATCAACCATTTTGTGAGTCTTTGGTATGACCAGGCGTAAAAGAATGCTCTACTTTTGTGCTACGGTAACAGTTACAGTGATTTTGTACATAAAACAAACTACTTTAAATATTACGTTGCATAATTCAGATGTCCCTGTAATTCAAACAGATTATCATTTGTACTGTTAAAATTTAAAATAACGAGAGTCCAGTCAATTGTATGCTGTCTATACATTTAAAAAAGAGTCTATAACACGTTCCCCGTTTGCTTATTCAATATTCGTGGATATTTCTAGTCTGAATCGTAGACCTCTATAGATATACTTCCTATATAGAAACTTTTTCGCTAGAGGATGAGCAGAAGCTTAGGATATTTTTGAAGGATACGCTATAATGGACTGCATGAAGTGAAACATCCTTTTAGGGAAATCAAGAAGAAAATTTTCTTTCGTTCTGAATAATATTACTTTAAAAAATCTTCTGTGAAATGGGAAAAAGTTATTATCTTAGGGACCCATAATGAAAAAGGGTTAATTAAAAACTAAAAAGCAATAATCATGTTAAAGCTAAATTTAGTATGTTGTCTTTAAATCTATTTTACATGGTTTTGTTATACGGTTGTTACAAAAATCCCAGGTGTATTTTGGATATGGTTTTTTTTTCTCTAAAATCTTATGCATAGGCGGTTTTAGACCACGTCGAACTTACCAGAAAAAGAGATCTGTAATTGTAATTTCATTGTCTTTTAACGAGCTATGCACTCCTTTGCATGTTTCTGACGTACTTGCTCTATTGTCTTAAATCCGCCAGTGTTATGCAGTCATTTTTAGAGTGGTTTTTAATGTTCGTTCTAGTACCATTACTGTACGTCTGTACGAAGATTTGGCGCTGACCCTTTGACCCCCTGATGGTGAACTACGTCCACTTTGTAGTAGATAGGTAGAGTCGACGATATATTTTACGTGGATAGCTCAGTAACAATCTAGAAATTTTAGACAGTCTTTTGATTGTTTTCACGGGGTTCGAGGCCAGGAAGTACTATATTTAAAAAGGTCTGTGAATCTCACTTTCTGATAATTTTCATTAAAATCAGAAACCATTAATACAAAAGTTTAACAAATCTTAAACTTTTCGAAACATAATTTAATCGAAAATATATTTTTTTTCTTGTGAATGAATAACGTACTTAGCAATATTGAAATATCATGTTAAAACACAGTTGCGGTCTAGGCACTGTACTTGATAATCTATTTTCGTTTTTTCTTCAGACTTTATTCTCCATATTATTATATAATAAATCTCGCCATGGGTTTTCAAAGAAGTTTCCAAGATTTCCAAATGAGCATTGAAGGAAAATTCATTATGAGGTTTATTCTGTTGTTTTTTATAGAAAAAACCTATTCCACTTTTTTTACGGACAGTCTGAAGTCAGTTATTTGCATTGCTTGAACTTCATAGACAGAGGTGTATTGCTAAATTTTGTTTATAAGAACAAACTATATAAGAACATAAGGCTTCGGTGGCCAAAACATCAAAAACAAGAAGAGAAAATTTTCAGGCTTTGCGGACTCTAAAACGCCTGATTTCTCAGGAAAATGAACAAAAATACTCACAAAATAGGAACATATTAAGAACATTTTAGGGCTTGAAGTTCTAAAAGTTAAGAACATCCGAAGACTTCAAAATTTTTACATGTTCTTATAAGAGAACGTGTACGCATCATAGTATTTGTGTGTCGCGTGCATAGAACTTTTAGTGTCTTGACAGTGCTAAAGCGTTCCGACTTGAAAAAGGAGTGGTTCTTACTTCGTAAGGCGGAAGGCCCGTTTGCCGATGGAAGCGAGAGCTCATATCATCATTATAATGATGGCAGAGTCTACTTCAAGTGAACTTGAACTTGAAATTCAGCAATGTCGTAATTTTTACCCCCTTTCACGATTTTCTATTTGTTTACCTCAGGAAAGGGACTGGATCTAGGTAGGAGATCAAGCAAAGCCAAAAAAGAAAACTCCTGATATTACACCGGGCCACTTACCAGCGCCATCCAGTCCATCAAAGAGCCATAATTGCCCCCCCAGGTTAATGAGAATCGGGTTAGATGGGAACTATCAAAATCAAAATTTCTTTCACAGAAAAATGAGGTTTCCACGGGGTCTGTAGCGATTAAATACGATCGCGCAGGATGCGGGTCAAAAAATTCCCGTGAGCAATCTCGTTATTTATCAAAAAGTGTTTGTAGTGCAGAAACGTCATCGTGCCGCCCAAGAATATAGTACCCCTTTCCATATTACGTGGACTTATGTAATAAGAAGTAAAATAATCTTTAAAAAATAACTATGAAATATTTGTAAACCAATCACCAAATGACAGATTGGAAAGAGAAACAGACAGAAAAAAATACATAATGTCTTCAACCCCCACCTGCTAAGAAAAATGTGTAAATTGGCAAACATATTTACAGTAATGTAGGAGTTTAATTGAAAAATAGAAACATTTCGTGACAAGACTAAAAAAATGTATGAATATTGTATTTATAAAAATATTAAAAATTTTCTAAGTAAACCTGTGAAGGAGAGTGAACCAAATTTAAACGCCGTCGTTGTGTTGATAAGTTGAAATATAGAGATATTTGCACTCTTCCTTTGAGAGTTTTTTTCAGTACCACCAACCTTTACAAATATTTCGCAAACTTATTTTCAGTCGAATATTAACAAAATGAAAAAAACTGATGAAAAAGTTAAACAATGATAAAACTTTGGTTGAATGAGAGCAACAGTAACTATATAATAACTTGAAAAGTAAGTAGCATTTTGTATTGGCACGTTCTTAAGTTTTAAGCCTAAAAATGTTCTTAACGTGTTCTTATTTTCCCCATTTTTTGAGCATTTTTGTCCATTTTCCTGTGAAATTCGATGTTCTAAAGTCTGCAAAGCCTTATAATGTTCTTAACATGTTCTTAACATTTTGGCCATCAAAGTCTTATGTTCTTATATAGTTTGTTCTTATAAAGAACGTTGTAATGGGAAACAGGAATAGCCTAAAAATGTTCTTAACATGTTCTTATTTTCCCCATTTTGTAAGCATTTTTGTCCATTTTCCTAAGAAATTGGGTGTTTTAAAGTTCTTATAAAGTTTGTTCTTACTAAAAAAAAACAGTGGGTCCACTTAAAGCTTTTTGATAGACTTGATTAAGTGACCTGGTAGTATTATGGCAGTTTGGACTGTAAAATATAAATTATGAGAAAGTAAAGCCTGAAGTAGACGCTAGTCTGAGTTTGTATTTGATGTAACAGAAATTTAAAATAGTTTTTCAAATACTTCTGTCATTCTCTCTGATAATCAGTTATTTCACGTATGAATTTTTACCTTTTTAAGATGTTTTTGAGCCATATTGTTCTTATAAAATTGTTCTAATAAAAAAAGTATTGTTAGTTTTAGTTTTTAAATCTTACATACAGTGGAGTCTCCATAATTCGAGCCGAATGTCTCCTTAACTCGAGCGAGCTTCCTAGCCCCTTCAGTTAAGCAAGCTTTATAAACCTTACTCCATAGCTTGAAATTTACTATTTTCATAAGAAACCAGGTGTTTAAGAAGTTCTTTAACTTGTTCCTAAATATTTTGGCCATCGAAGATTCATGCTCTTGTAAAGTTTATTCTTACAAAAAAACGTGTATCAGCCATCAGACGAATAAATACTGATTTTAAGTCACTTTCAAGTCAACTTGTGAACAATGCAAGCATACACGCTTCTTTTTTTTATAAGAACATCCACAATTTTTGAAGCCTTCGTATGTTCTTAACGTTTTTGAGTTTTAAGCCTAAAAATGTTCTTAACATGTTCTTATTTTCGCCATTTTTTGAGCATTTTTGTCCATTTTCCTAAGAAATTGGGTGTTTCAAAGTCCGGGAAGCCTTAAAATGTTCTTAACTTGCTCTTAACATTTTGGTCGTCGAAGCCTTATGTTCTTATAAAGTTTGTTCTTATAAAAAAAACATGTATTAAGAACATTTAATCCTTGAAATCACCAAAAGAAAAGAAAAACCGAGCCTCAGTCAAAATGTATTGGTTCTTATAAAAAAACGTGTGTGAGGCAGCTCATTTTGTTGCAATAAAATGAGAGACGAAATAAATCCCTCTATTTCTCTATAAAACAGTCAAGGCCAATCTTCCAAAACATTTCCTCAGGGAATATGAAATTAGGGCGGCATTTTTGAAAAAGAATTTTTGAGTTGCGAAGAAATATGTGAGTGTGTTTTTCCTCTATGTTAAAAAAATAATAATATCAAATCCAACAGTACAAATTATCTTTTGATTATTATTATTGTGTTGTTATTATCAGATAGAATGGAAAGGATTTATATATTCATCATAAAAGTTGTTAAGTACCAAGGTCAGCCAGGAAACCGCTTTCTTATGGAAATGCCAGGCTGTAATCATAGATCGCTGTTGAGAAATGATTTTTAATTGATTTTGCAATGGTATACAGATTTTACACAGATATTTTAAAAATGATAGATTTTCAGGAAATAAGGAAGATACACGTTTTTTTATAAGTACAAACTATATAAGAACATAAATCTTCGCTGGCCAAAATCTGAAGTCTTAACATAACTTAACTTAAGAACAAGTTAAGAACATTTTTAGACTTAAAACTCAAAAAGTTTAAGAACATCCAAAGGCTTCAAAAATTTTGGATATTCTTATAAAACGTATATTTGATACACGGGCATTGAATTAAAACTTCCTTAGATTGCGTACGAGAAAAGTCAATTAAAACCATGAAAAACGAAACCATAAAATGGGTCGTGCTTTTGTTCTTGAGTTATTTTTATTTTTTAGCATTTTTGAGGCCAATTGTTCAATATAAAATTGTACTTAAAGAGAGTATTTGTTTTAGAATTATAGAGGTTGCGGGAGATATTTATTAAACAAAAATGACCACAGTTTTTATTTGCTAGTCGCATCGTTTAAATACAAAGTTAGCTACGCTACAAGAAAGATATTGCATATTTTAAGGGTATGTATGAGTCAGTCTAGTAAAATTCTTTCATAAGTAAGTTAACCCCTCGAGTATCTTCCTATTTCTTTTCTAGGGGAAGTATTCCGGGGGGTACTAGGGCTGCGAGCTGACAGGGGGGGGTGCCGCCCGACTTTGGACCCTTACCGGGACTAAAAAGGAGAAAACAAAGGAAAATTTTGACAAATTTTGATCTTTCAGGGGGTAAAAAGTTGAAATTTTCCTATTTTTCCGACCCTTAGTGGGACTGAAATTAGATTTTCTGATTTTTCCGACCCTTAGCGGGACTTTGGAAGTCCAAAAAAGGTACATACCGTACCCTCCATTTTCCTAAGTACTCCTCCCCCCGGGGAAGTATCTTGTGAGGGGGGGGGTGTCGAGCCCGTTGATTTCAAAGCCCCGAAGGTGCTAGATTCGAAACTCCTGAATGGGAACTGAAGCCACTTATTTCCCAACCAGAACATGTGATCCGTGTGTTTTTCGAACAAATATGGGTCAAACTTAAGGCTTCACTTTCTTGTTGCTTGAGAAAGGTTGATGATTCCTCTCTAGCCCCTTCGGGGCTTCAAACTCAATGGTCGAGTCCCCTTTGAAATCTCAAGATTGACAAGTGAGGCCGTTTTACTAGGGGAAGTATCTTGTGGGGGGGGAGGGTGTGGTCCACGGAGTCCGCCTCAAAATTTCAAGAGGCTGTGACCTCGAAATTTTGACTGGTGAAATGTATGGATATTTGTAGATGATTTGTAAAATTTTGGTTAGGCCACATGTCTGATTGGTAATTTGCAGATCAGAATAAACTCATTGTTTTGACTGGTTGACTCGTTCATTTGGACTGAAATTTTTCCCTGATGGCTAATTTGTTAAATCAGTGACGTTGTGGCAGGGGGAGGCGGGGGGCCACGGCCCCCCAGCGGAGTATTTTTGAAGGGGCGCCGAAGAGCAAGGGGCGCCAAAAGAGATTTTTTTTAACGCCCCAATCTTAAAAATCATACTTTATGCGCCTTAAATTGCGCCCAGGACCAACTTTACTGAGATAATTTTAAAATACTTGCAATTTTTTTCGCTCGCAATACATTTTAATTCTTAACTTCTTTGCAATCTAGCTAATTTATAAGTTTTTTTTGTGTACAATATAGCATTATTAAATGAAAATCTAACTGCGCCCCAAGACCAATTTGCTGACAACAATATTGAAATCATAGAACATCAATTTTTTCGCTCTCTTCACTCGCATTTCACATTGTTTCTTTAAGCTTCTTTTCACTCTTGCAAGTGTCAAATTTGTCTATCTTTATTTAGTGATTTAGGGTGTCTTGCAGTCGATTTAAAAAAATTTCTATTCGGCCCCAACCATGGTTGGGCCTGCTTTTCCATTCATCAAAGATATATCTACTCTTCTCCACTAAATATTTCCTTCCTCATTAGGCCTAAGCAAATGAATATAGTAAAAGTTTAGAAACTGGTGGGTGGGGCACCACTTTGGAAAATTGAAGGGGGCGCCATTTAAAAAAATTGACTTTGGCCCCTCCAGAAAATTTTTCCCACAACGCCACTGGAAAGAGAACTCAGGAATGAAACTTCAACAACTGATAGATACTGGTTAGTAAGATAGTGTACAAAATTCCAATTTGGTCACGTGCGTGGTTGGTATTTTACAGACCGGTCCGTAATTTACCCGAAAAGGTCACTTTCAGCATAACTACTGGTACGATTTTGCTGAAACATTAGATTAAAGCTTTTATCCAATACCTAACCGTTGTCAAAATTTCATTTCATTTCAATTTAGCATTTTCCAATCTTAAGATACATAACGTAGGACTAATTTAGACAAAAAGGGCAATTTCGGTCTGTAAAATATGCCGGCCATTCTGTAGCAATATTCAATCTTTTGAATATTTAGTTCAATTCAATCTTTGATCCCGATATTTGGTTCAATCCAATTCTTCATGTTCAAATTCAATCTTTTTCATTCAAATTCAATCCTTCATGTTCAAATTCAATCCTTCCTATTCAAATTCAATCCTTCTTTATTCAAATTCAATCTTTTCCATTCAAATTCTATCCTTCATATTCAAATTCAATCCTTCCTATTCAAACTTCTTTATTTAAATTCAATCTTTTTTCATTCAAACTTTTCGAAATTTCATTCAATCTTCCTGGGTACGAGTGGGTTCAAAAAGAGTTCGTCTCCAGACTTCCGCCCAGCCGCGTACTTTATGTTTTTGTTTTTTTTCGGAGATAATAATAACTGATGAATATTTATCTTCAGCGTGAATTTGCCTGTATGCCACTAATCTTATTATCTCCTTAAGATTTAATAGTTTAAGACTCGGAGTTCCTGTCATAAACATAAACCAACATGGCGTACAAAAACAAACATGCTGCAGTTGCAAAATTACTTCAACAAGCAAGTGAAATTTTGGTGTCTGATGAATTAACAATAGAGCCTCCAACTTCGAATATTGGAGAAATTCAAAGGGCAGCTAGTAATGCAAGTAGCATGTTAAGTGATAAAATTCATCAGTTATCATTATCTCCGAAAAAAAAGAAAAACA
The DNA here is from genome assembly GCF_902728285.1 of Clytia hemisphaerica. NCBI lineage: Eukaryota > Metazoa > Cnidaria > Hydrozoa > Leptothecata > Clytiidae > Clytia > Clytia hemisphaerica. Next base: position 2,265,055 of record NW_027103674.1, on the reverse strand, counting down.
TAAAGTACGCGGCTGGGCGGAAGTCTGGGGACGAGCTCTTTTTGGATCCACTCGTACCCAGGAAGATTGAATGAAATTTCGAAAAGTTTGAATGAAAAAAGATTGAATTTGAATAAAGAAGATTGAATTTGAAAGATTGAATTTGAATAAAGAAGGATTGAATTTGAATAGGAAAGATTGAATTTGAATATGAAGGATTGAATTTGAATATGAAGGATTGAATTTGAATATGAAGGATTGAATTTGAATGAAAAAGATTGAATTTGAATGAAAAAGGATTGAATTTGAATAAAGAAGGATTGAATTTGAATAGGAAAGATTGAATTTGAATATGAAGGATTGAATTTGAATATGAAGGATTGAATTTGAATATGAAGGATTGAATTTGAATGAAAAAGATTGAATTTGAATAAAGAAGGATTGAATTTGAATGAAAAAGATTGAATTTGAATGAAAAAGGATTGAATTTGAATGAAAAAGATTGAATTTGAACATGAAGGATTGGATTGAACTAAATATTAGGATCGAAGATTGAATTGAACTAAATATTCAAAAGATTGAATATTGCTACAGAATGGCCGGCATAGTAAAATATACGATATCGGCAAGTGGAAAAAATTAACCTTGTGCATCAAAATAAATGCTACGTGGAGTTGCCTCAAAAACTTTGAGCGAAATGTTATTTGTTCGAATTACAGAGTATTTTATAAAGGTTTCTCCTTTGACGGGGACTGGGAATCAGTTCGAATTATAGAAAGATTCGAATAATATAATTTCGGATAAACGAGAACACCCATAATTACTTTATCACAGGATTATAAACGGCTCAAGTCCAGTGAACTTAGTATGAGGAATTCTTCAAAGCAATATTTTTGGAACCTAAGGCGTGTCCCTATTATTTTATCTTAATTCTTATATCAAAACCTGAACAGCAAAGTGACTTTTAAAAATAACATATAGCATCTTTAAGATAAGATTACTTCAAATAAATATCAAACGTCTACAGTTTCGATTTCACAATAAAGAATGATTAGACCACAAATTTGCCTTATCTTATGTCTGAGTGAAATTCTTGTGTGATTTCAAATTATAGATTTAAAAACCTTCTAAAAATAATATGATCATAAGAATTTTATCATTACCGGTATTATGTATGAGCAGTCATGAAGGATCCAAAATGATTCCACGACAGACAGACAGACAGACAAACAAACAGACAGACAGACAGACTTAGTAGTCTAAGGTCTAACGCACAGAAGACTTAGACAAGTAACTAGGTTGCAGTACCCAGGGCGTCGCCCGTGGTAAAGAAGAATTAATCAGGTTACTTCTTTAGAAATCTTAGTATGAAGAATCTAAAACCTTTTGGGACTTGTTATATAACATCAAAGAGGATTCAGAAAAGTTTTACTGGCCATTTTCTATCCACCTCCTTCACTCGTTTCCAGGACTTTTTAGGATTTCATGACGTCATTACCAGGGTTTTGAATTTGAACCTCCACAAATATGGTCATATTATACATTGTTGGAACGGAAACTTATAGATTTAATAGATTTCAAAAGAGATTTGAATAGAAAAGAAATCATGAATTTTAACTGTAATACTCAATCTCTTTGTAGCTCAAAAAATTAGGAAGAAGGAAAAAAAAGCAACATAATAAAATGAAACTAAAAATATAGCAGTAACCAAAGATTCTAATATCAATCAGACGTCAATTTCACATACCAGATGGACCCGTTTAGCATGCAGGATAATGAGGACCAAGAAGCCGACCGAGTGATTCTTAACGTCGGCGGTGTACATTTTGAAACGTACGTCACGACGTTACAGAATATCGCCGATACACGTCTTGCGTGGCTGATTGAAAACGTGGAGGAAGAGACGTTAAGAAAACGTGAATTCTTTTTTGACCGACATCCAGGAGCTTTTGTACACATATTGAATTTCTATAGAACGGGTGAGTTTACATTTTAACTTTGTATTAGTATAGGCCATTTCACAGTCGCAAAGCGTAATGGGTACGAATCAGGACCATTGCGCACTAATAACAACTTACTATTAGTCCAAAGTTTTGAATTTTTTTTAAGATTTTTGCGTCTAACCAACGAGAAACCGTTATCGGGGCGCAATCAGTCCTGATTACCCATGATCTATTTCGACTTTTAAATGGCCTATGGATACCACAACTCGGATTCAAGAGTGTGTGTGTGGTGATACTCATGCCCTTTCTACGCTCGGGATGAGCTACTCTCGGGTACCTTATAAGAGTCCCCCCGCTAATTAATTTTTCGAAAATTTTCCACCCAGGACTTTCTTATTCACCCCCCCTCGCTTAAAAATATTTTTGAAAGTTCTCTCGTTTACCCTAATTAGCCTCCTTTTCAAAATTTCTTTAATTCAGGACATTTTTATTCCAACTCCACTCGCTTATTAAGTTTTAAGAAGTTTCCCATCCCGCTTATTACAAATCCCTCGTTTATTAGGTACACGAGAATATTATGCTCTACAACGTAGTCAAGTGTCCAGAACCAGCAGTCTGAACAGCGCTATGCATTTTTACTAGAAAAAGAAGGAATTCCTACTTCGCAAGGACCCATTCCCAATGGGGAGGACTCATACCATCGTATCAACATCTTTTTAGTGAAAAGTGCAGTGTAAAAAGTGTCCTCTCCGGAAAACGGATATTTATTATCCGTTAATTTGAGAAAATTGTTTTAGATTGTTTGTCTCGCTAAGCCCAGTTTCCAAATCCATCCGGTGGGATACCCGCACACACTGGAATATTTGGCTAAAATTTCGTCACCGGTGGAAAAATACGCAACAATTTTAACCCAATTGGGAAATTTACTTTCATCCCACTAATGTTTTTTTTTAGATAGGAACTAAATAATTTCTTTCCCCATCGGGATTTTCATTTCAAACGGGGGGAGGTTTTCCACCAGGGTACTGATACAGGGGTGGTATTTACAACATTTGGTTTCGTTTTATATGGTCCCGTTACGGCAGCTTTTTTAGTGTTTTGAATGGCCCATTGGGGGAAGGAAAAGAAAGGGAGTGAAGCTAGATTTCAGTTAGCTGAAAATTGATCTTAAACAGACTAGACGTCTAAATCTTCACAAATCACTTTTTCAGGGAAACTTCACACACCTACAGACTTATGTGGCCCAGCATTTGAAGAAGAACTTCAGTTTTGGGGAATTGACGAAAAACAAATGGAACCTTGCTGTTGGGAAACGTTTACGAAACATCGGGAAGCAGAGGTGAGAATACTTAGTTCTGATTGGTTGATTTGAAGGAACAGAGGACTCTGATTGGTTGATTTGAAGAAATAGAGAGCTCTGATTGGTTGATTGGAGGGAAAAGAAGTCTCTGATTGGTTATTTAGAAATTAGTTTAAGTAAAGTTCTTTTTTGGAGAATTGTTATATAAATTTTATAAAGAATACTTGTTAATGTGTAATACAATAATGTAAGACAATGTGTTTTATAAGTTTTTAGCCAGCCTGTGGAATCATTTACTTGATCTAATTGTTTCATGGTATTAGAAAAATAACTTAGTTGATCTTTTTTTTAACAGTGTAACCACCAATAGATAGAAACACCACCATGTAAAAGACTTCTCGGATTTCTAAACTATCTTATAGCTTTCTAGTAATATCTAAGAACATTTTATAGACCACATTTTCCAAAATTTCATGGCTAGCTTCTAAACTTTCTTCTTTCATTTTTAGTCGAACTTACGAACATTTAAAGGACCAGGTTTCGAGAATTTACGAATTTTCATGTCTAGTTTTTAAATTTTCTCCCTTTATTTCTAGATGAACTTACAAAAATTCGAACTTACGAAAATTCGAACTTACGAAAATTCGAACTTACGAAAATTCGAACTTACGAAAATTCGAACTTACGAAAATTCGAACTTACGAAAATTCGTTTTGAAGACTCGCAAGAATTTCATATCTAGTTTCTTATAATTTGCTCTTTCATTAATAGTCGAACTTACGAACATTCGAGGGCCCAGGTTTCGAGGATTTACAAGTGACAAGACGTCGTAAATATTCGAATTTCAATTCACACGATGATGAGAGCTTCATGAAGCGCAACATGAGACAAATATGGGATTTGATGAATGATCCGCACTCTTCCGAATTAGCAAAGGTAGGTGTTCTAATCTCAACCCAATACACCTTTTCGACCGTAACCGCCAATTGCCGCGCGGGCATTTTTTGTCCGCTTTATCCCACTAACCCACTAAAACCGTCCCAGTCCTTTTTTGGCACTTATAGACAATAGAAAAAGGTGTCAAAAAAGGATTGGATGGAGTTTAGGGGATGATTCAATAATTAAGTGGCACGCGCCTGACCGCGCGACTACGGTCGAAAAGGTGCATGATGACATAATGCTTTCAAGAATAAGACAAATATGTTATTGGGTTTACACAATACAGTTGACGCTCTCTAATTCGATCTTCAAGGGGAATTGGATTTTCATCGAATGAGGGAGCTTATCGAATAAGGGAGCGTGGTTTATGAGAGTTTTATGTTGACGGGGACTTTAAATTTCATCGAATAAGGGAGCCTATCGAATAGTAGAACGTCGAATAAGAGAGCGTCAACTGTACATATTTTAATCCTCAACAGCCTGGTAGTCTTTTATGAGGGCTGGAAATGAATTTACAAGGAAATTATGCCAAATTTTTTTGTCTATGAGAATGTTAATGTAACAATTTCAGATATATTCAAACTTTCAGGGTTAATAGTTGCATGGTCTTCGTAAAAAAATGGAAGAAAAACTTCTGTTCTATAAAATTCTACCCAAATACCAAAGACCTTTAAAAAATCATTCTGGGAACTAAAACAGCTAAAAACACTATTCACGGTATTTATTACATATTGCTTTCCACAGAAAATACCCAAGTTTTTACAAATAAGGTGGCAAATTTTAAACCATTATTCTAAAGTTTAAATTTGCCACTACTGACAAAAATAGCCGTAGTGTTTCCGTACAAAACATTACGTCATAAAACATTACGTCTTACAGTCTTACTTGCCGGACATGGTGTCAGATAAATTCTTTCAAAATCAAACATTAAAATGATAATCAATCCAAAATCATCTTTCTTTTTTCTTTTTCAGCGTTTTTCATTGCTCTCATGTGGCATGATTATAATCTCATTATCAGTCTATTGTTTGTTAACAATGAGGTCGTTAAGAGAAGATTCCATCTTGAAATGGATTAATAAAATATGCTTGGTATTCTTTACTATCGAGGTGAGTCAATAACTAGTCTAACTCAATAGAAATGCTTGAAAATGACATGAAACTATAAAACATGCTATAGTCAACGATCAAGAATAATTTGTCGATTAAGAAACAGATTCGAATCAACAAATTATGGTATACTTAAAGACTCTAGTCTTTATTCTTCCTCGTTCTTTAGTTAATCTCAAAACTGATTTGCGGCTTACTAATACTGTATGTTTTACTATGAGTCAACTACTACTGTACTACAGTTAACAAATCCTAAAATTTGAAAAACCCCGTAGAAATAAGAGTTTAGAGCCCGAGGGACATGATCCCTTCACTTTTTTTCGAATTAAAAGTAATTTTAAAATATCAATAGTTTTATTACTAAGCAAAATCAGTCAGAAGGGGGTCTAAATCGGAATTTTCTTCCGTTAGCGCCAACCGTTTGAGCCTCCTTAGCCACAATATTTTTGGTCCTCTACTTTCCAGATCGTGGCGTGGGCTCTTAAGTGCTTTGTACCTAACTGTATCTCCCGTATAACATAGCGTAGTTTGGCAATGGTTTTTGAAATTTCCGGTACATATCGGGTCTGTTTACAGAAAAGCTCTTTTTCTTTATTTTCACCACAGTTTATCCTTCGAGTGATTGTTTGTCCACGAAAGATACAATTCATCAAAGATTACAAGAATTGGATAGATTTTCTCTCACTAATACCTTCCTTTCTTATGATTGCTTTTCCTGGAAGTAATTGGATATACAATTTGGTCATCATTCGATTACTTCGTGTTTTCAAATTCTTCAAACTTTCGTATGGGCTACAGGCGAGTAACCTTTTTTATAAGGACCATTTTTTGAAGCCTCGTTGTTTTTATAAGATATGTTATTTTTTTTAATTATCCTGAAAAAGAGTGGCTGTACAGTGATTCGTGGCTTGCTTATTTAAACTTTCATCTAAAAAAATAAACGTCCATCAATTAGAATTAATGCGATATAGATTCAAGCTAAGAATATACAGTGGAGCATAACTCAAACACCCACGGAACACAAATTGTTCGAGTTAATAAAATTTCGAGTTATGGAGTAAGATTTATAAAGCATTGTTAACTGAGGAGACCATACAACTTGTTCGAGTTATAGACACTTGAGTTAATGAAATTCCATTGTAATATTTTCTTGTTTCATTTTTAGGTACTGTTACATACGTTAAAGGCTAGTTCGTACGAGCTAACATTACTCCTGCTGGTTCTCTTAATTCCTTTGGTAGTCTTCAGTAGTTTGGTATACGCTTTCGAGTTCAATATGACTGATGGCGAAACTGATTTTGATTCCATTCCCAAGACCTTTTGGTGGACCATTGTCACCATGACGACCGTCGGTTATGGCGACATGGCGCCTAAGACGTGGATCGGTCAAGTCGTAGGGTCCATATGCGCTATCATAAGTGTATTGATTATTGCATTACCTATATCCGTTATAGGCAATAATTTTAACTTGTATTACGCCCATGTCAGGGCGCGATTGAAATTACCGAAGAAAAACCGCCATTTGTTGCAAGGGCGTTTAAGGGGATTGCTTAAACAGCCTGCTATGTTATCTTCACGTGACCGAGATCGAAAGAATATTACGAGACGAAATGGTGGCAATAGTTTGAGTATGCCACCCGCTGGGAATGGGCGGCTGACTGTAGATACCCTCTCCCCATCACCTAATTTTATGCTGAAAAGACGGGGCGCAGCTCAAACAACAAGTCAAATCTCTTTAAGTTCCTCTAACGAAAGTATAGCGAATGACGAAAAACAAGAAACTTTCGTCAAAATTGATTCTAACTCACCGAAAACGAGTACCAACGAATCAACACCAATGATAAACGAAAGACGATCACGACAATGTTCGTTGGAAGTAAATCACGTGACAAAAGAAAACGACCGACGTTCGCCAAACACTCGTCGAAGACGATTAAACATACAAGAAGAACCACATAATCATTTCTCGGTAAACAGTCGAGGATCAGAAGTCGGGATTCAGTATTCCACCGAAGATAGTAACGACAATTTATCGGGTAGTTCAGACTCGATAATTTTACCATCCGTGAGCCTTACAAAAGAAGAACTTGAAAATCACTTTAACAACGCATACAACCAAAATAACGAAAATGTCACCGAAAGTGGAGACGAGAACGACGACGAATTCTCGTTATCACCGACAAAGAATTTACTACATATTGTCGGTAATAATGAGGAACCGAATATAAGACGAGAATCTATGAAACGTATGACGACAGTTGATTATAACCAGAATACAAAAAACACGAAAGAAAGACTAAGATCCAATACTCTCAACTCTGATGATATGAATCATAAAGAGAAACTCCGAAAGCAAAATACGATAGCTAGTTCCAGCCCCGGAGGTTTATTACGCAAAATCAGCTCTCCGCCTTTGTTTTTAAATCATCTTTTGGGGAATGGAGATGGTGGGGCCGAGCGGCGAAAAAATAGCCTGGACCGTGATAAAATACAAAGGAGTTCCTCTAAAGAGCTCAACGGTGAAAAGCCTGCACAAAACAATGTAAATCATAATTCATTAGAAGACCACATGGATGGAGAGAAACTTCACTCAAAGAACACAGGAACTGAAAACTGCATCCCTGCCAGTAGACCATACAAAAGACCTCTACAAAGGAGTGCAACCGATCACAACTTTTACGTCGATCAAAATCATCGGGACGGAGATCAAAAACACCATTTGCCAAATTTTAGCTTGAGCATTGATAATATCTCCTTGAATAAATACAAACTGACTGACGAGGAGAGAAAAATGTTGCTAAGGGAATCTGGAGTTTGAAATTTTAATTTTTATTATTTCGTTCTTATATAATTTCTAATTAATTAATTTACTTCCAATTTACAGACCTGCTGTTGAAACACTCTAAATCGAGATTTTTTACACTGTGTTTATAAGTGATTGAGGCTACTATTATACCAAATCGCAGGGTTTATAGGAGTTTAAAGGGTAACCAAAAAAAAACGTTTTCAGCATTTAACCTTTTTTTGTCAACATTTTCATAACATTTTTCTAACTTTAGCTTTCATTTCACATACACTTTGAAATTCATTAAAGTTTAGCAAAATAAGTGTCTCTCTGTAATTCCAAATTTCTAAAATTCTACACAAAAATGCATTTCCGTCAATTACCTAGAAAAAAAAAATCAAAAACTCACTGCAAAATCACTGTGAAAGCTACAATTCAAATTGTTCTAGTTTTTCACTTAGACTGGCACGCCAACCGGGCTGGAAAGATATCACGCGGGTGAAGGAGAGCGTAGGAATTAGGTAAGCGTAGGAATTAGTTAAGCATAGGAAGAAAGTTTCTAAAATTTTCTTCGCTCTCTTCAGCAAACACCAGCCGCTCTTGGATTCCTATGATTAATTAACAGACTAGATTGCTAGTTCACTCACCAATGTGCATAATTGAGCTTTTGAAAGTGAATTCATGAAAAAGTCCAAGCTATAAACTTTGTTGATACTGTACCGTCCTATGTCAATTCATATCCTTATTAATGACTTTCGGTCCATTGAACTCTCTATAAAACGTACAAATGTTCTACAAAACATTCCAGAATTGCAAGGAGGGAACTGTATTTTTTCTTTAGACCAGCTATTTATTATTATTATGTAAAATTTGTATGAGATTTTAATTCTTTTTTACAGAAATATGAAATCTTCAGCCAAAAGTCATTTCAGCAAATTTTTGGTCAGAAATGCTACAATTTGACCAATTAAACCAAACATATTTTATTAGGCATCTGCTCATCCTGTAATGAATGAAAAGTTTCTTAGATTCTTGGTTAATACTGTTTTCTGCAAATCCTCTTTCCTATAAAGTATCGCTTTTCGCCGAATTTCGGCAAAGAATCTTTTTTAGCTGGTAAATGTTTATGGAGAAGAATTTGTGAAGGTAATCTCTTCGTTAAGATTTCTAGAGCTGTTTGAATTTACGATAGTCCATACAGGAAGTATACCAACTATAATACATATCTGCGATTCAAACTCACATATTTTATTTTTCAGACATTTCTGAAAAGCGTGCATGACAATGACGATGAAGCTCAACGATTACAAGGGTTCTTCAAAATGACATTGAGAAACAAATCTCGCGGTCGAGCAAAGCCACTGACTCCACGAGAAATTCAGATTTTCAGTGTAAATTACAATCAAAATTTGCTACTTTTGGCGTTTTAGAGACCTCTTTATAAAATAGATTACTTTTGGATAGATTCGGAAAGTTAAATCCATGCGAAATTTGATGATTCGCCAAAATAAATCAAGAGATGTTCGCAATTCATTTAGCTTGCGCAACTCTCATGAAAATTAATCAAGTAGTCAACTCTCATGAAAATTAATCAAGTAGTCAAAGATCAGGAGGCCTGATCTTACATAACCCAGCTACCCCCCCCCCCCCCACACACTGCTTTCGTTAGAAAGTTTGACATCATCTTGACTTAAGCATATTAAAATATGAAAACAAGAAAATACCTTTTATTAATCAGGTGTGAAAATAATCGAATACGTTTGATATATCGAATCCATCGTTTAAGATTTCCCTCAAAAAAATGAACCAATCACATTTTTAAAGCTTGAATTTTTCTTTTTCTTTTTCTTTTACTTCTGAAATGAAAAAAAAACATCACTTAGCAATTATTGAGCCTTCTCGTGGTGTCCTGCACAAAACCTCCTTTTTTACAGCCATTCTCACAGACCCACTGGGACCCCTTCCCACTGGCAGAATTGGCCAAAATATTGTACCCAATGGAAAATTATGCTCTGATTTTTGTCCCCGCTAAAAATAATCAGATAAGCAAATCCTCACTGCAAAATATTTCTATTTTTTCCATCCACACTGAATTTTCTCAAAAAAAAACAATCCCAATGAAGTTTTTATCCGTTATTTTTACCCCCACTGGCTGAAAAAATCCTATCAGGTCTGGGAGAAGAGGATGATTATATTCCAATCGAAGAATTGTCAGCCAAGCAATTCACATAAATTTTTCTAAAACCCCTCATTTGGCTAAGCTCCCCATCAAGATGAATGTTGAACAAAAGTGGAAAAAATGGATGCAATTAGCTTTGTTTCAAATTCTAAAAAGGTTAAAACAAGATAGTGATCATGAATCTCTAGAACTTGAAATATTTGAGTTTGAAATTTTGCTAAGAAAACTTTCTTATGCGTTTTTAGTCCTTTTCAGCTGAATCCGCAGAATTTCAAACTCAAATATATTAAGATCTAGCCATGGAAACCCTATAAACTATACCTCTTATCAATAGTGCTCTTCGAGAAGCAGATGCTGAAAGTAACTATTTCAAAAATGTTCTCAAAAAAGCTGACATCAGCATAAAAATTAGCATTTTTGAAGACGTAGCGTCCATTTCCAAGGATCTTAGTCGACCAAATGAGACAAATGACCCCATTTTGGAGATCTACTCTCCAAGCTGGAAAATTTCGAAAAATTAACAAGCGGGGGGAGGGGTCTGTTTTTGGAACCTAAGAGTACTACTTTTCAGTGTCAACCACGAACCGTCTCCAGACATAAATTTTAGAGACAATTTCTGTGTGTTTAAAAATGATTTATCAATTACATCAAACTTTTTGTCAACAAAAAGACAATCATTTAATAAGTACATTTCTTTGCTATAATATGTGTTATTCCTAAGTATAAATTCATAGCTACCGTGTATGCTTTGGATATATAATAAAATACTTGATTTTTATACAAAAAATGTTTTTCAAGGTTCCTCCTCAAAAAAAACTACTGATAAGAAATAAATATAAAATATTTTGATTCTAAAAACTTTCCATAATCAATCATAATAACACCAAAATACAAAAAAATTAAAAACATCAAGAATTACCTAATTATGCACCTTCTATAAAGTATCAAAAACAATAAGCTAGTAAAGGGTGCATGCAACTCTATATCTATCCCTTTAAGGGTGACTTGCTAGCTAAAACCTGGAAGGGTGGAAAATTTAGAAAATTAAAAATCTCAGTCCCACTAAGGGTCAGAAAAATAAGAAAATTTCAACTTTTTGTTTGCCCCTTGAAAGATAACTTGGTCAAATTAGTCCTAATAAGGCTTTTTCCTCCTGTTTAGCAGGCAGCACAAACCCATCTGCTTACAACTTGACCCTTGGGTTGTAAGCAAAGAGTTTGGTCTAACTTTAGGTTGCCTCATATGAGCTACAAAAGTTATTTTCATGATAATATTTACCTTAATTTAATTTAATTTACAGCAATAATATTTCCCAGGTCTATCGACCTCTATGAAATAATCATGCTTAACATTTTACAATTTACCTTAAAGACTCCAACCTCAAATTTTGTAATAATTCATTCTAAAGAATTAGTGCGACATAAAAACTATAAATGACAATCAGTCCCAACTAGCTTGATCAGGAAGATTCTTCTGTAATTTTTTCGTAATTTCTTCTGACCCTCTAGAAATATTCTTTCCCATTGGAAGTCAAAAGATGATTGAATGTTATGCAAGGCTGTATGAGGACAAATAAAAACTCTTAACTATCTTTAGGCAATAATGCATTGGATCTCAAGGGTTTTTCACGAGGGAAAAATCACAGGAGTGATCTTGCTTATTGTCAAATCTTCTTCCCGAAATTGTTTAAACGGGAAGGTTAAACTCGATTGGGAACCACTGAATGGCAGAAAAAAATCAGTTTTTAATGAAGCCTAATTGTAATTTGAAAGATCATAATTTGCCCGATTTGGGAAATTCTACACGAAGAATCTTCCTGGTACAGTACTGGGACTAAAAACGACAGTTTAAATCTCACCAATTGGTTGGTAAGAGGAGCCAAACCATACTGTTTGGGGCAGTGATGGGACAGAAAATCATAGTTTTAAAAAATCACCCTAAGTCGTTTGTAAATGGAGCCAAACCATTTTTACCTTTCCGATTATACCGCTTCCTGCCCTTCTCTCGAATAGGTATACAATGATTATGGTAAACTTTCAACTTCAAACATGGATTTGTAACACGGTAATTTAATTCCTTTCGAAAATACCATATCAATACATTTTCCATACCAGCAGAACTAGGAATGATATCAATCTCTTTGAGCATTTCTTTGGGAAATGTTTTATCTGAATAAAACACGAAAGTGTCATGTGAGCCCAGATATATAGAACCCGCGTTGCAAGAAGCAGTCTGTGCAGCATTGCATGGGAACTTTTCAGTTATAGAGTATCTCGTCAAAGCATACATGATTCTTTGGTTACGGAGGAGGTTAAAATTAATATCCTCCCAACCTTCTCCAAGAAAATTGTCTTGATGAATCAACATAACGTATTTGTTTTTCAAATATTTTTGAATGTAATCTAAGTTAATAGCAACAGTAGGGTCACGTCTTGTCAAATGTAAAACCATTTTTTTACTATTTTTCATTTTCAAACGATGTAAATAACTCATCACTGCAGGATGAAAATATAGAATATGAACAGCTGCTACTTTTGGATGATTCAAATTAGCTTGTAAAGATGTCTCTATTTCATGTTGCCTGTCTGATAGTTCATTCATGGTTGGTGGTCGCAAATTATTATAAAGAAGATTAGCAGAATAAGCTTTGTGTTGCACCAAAACAATGTTTGTTACCAAATGGAATTTTCCTTCATCTTGTATATCAAGCTCTGCATCATTACTCCATTTCTCTGAGAGTTGAGCTTGGTTCACAGACTGGAAGAAATCTTCTTGTATAGGCACATGAGGTGGTGGCCCCACATGTCTAATAAAAGCTAACCATGACAAAACAACAAACGATAAAATAACTGTCAATACCAAAAATATCTTCTTGAAAGACCAAAACATTATTATTTTGTAACTAAATATAAAAAAATAATATCATGTAGATAGACAGTTTACGACTTCCTTCTTTCTTTTCCAAAAACGAAAAATGCCAATGCATTCTTATCAGGTGTAAACCAAATGCCAGAGGTTTAAGAAAATCATGTTTAGCAGTACTAAGTTTGTGAAGTAGAATAGTTTTGTGTTTAGTTTTTTAATTCCGAACAACCATCTTTAGAGCTGGGAACGACCTTGTTGACATACCAGACTGATTGAGGCACTGGAGCAAAAGCGAAATATTCGGTGTCAAATGAGAAACTTTATTTCACAAGACAATCCAAACACCAGACATGTCTGGTGCGTGCTAAAATGCTAAAGAAAACGTTCTAGTTTTCGTTAGGTGTTAAGAAAGATTTGTAATGTAGTAGGACACCGGACAGTTTTATCTTGTGTGTAAGAATTAAGATGAGGCCAATTTAATTTGTTTTTTTACGTGCCAAGCTACCCAAAAAAGAGGGTCGGTTGGTGGCAAAAAACAAAAATAAAAGTACAATTTCACCTATGAAATATCCTAAAAAGGCAGCAAAACTACTACATCTTGACAAAAATGTGAAATAGAAAATAAAAAGATACAAAAAGCTCGAATTCATGGATGATACAAAGAATTGAACATGAAACCCTCAAAAAATTGGAAAAACTACCAAAATTTTAAAATTTGGCAGTCTGTATGTAAAGCAATGAAAATAAAAATGTACAAATAAAATCAATTTTATTTTGATTTTGATTTTTGGAATTTCTGGGGCGGTCGTGCCTGTAAAAGTTTAAGTTAATAATAATTTTTTGCAGTGGATAAAAACATTAAACAGTCTGGTGGGTTGGCAGGGGTGTAGCTGTAATTAAACTCTTGTTGGAAGAGAGGAAAACATCTTTTTCAATCATTGATTTTGACCTTCCAATGACAAATCCAAATCTCCGAAAAAGGTGTAGGAACTAGACAAGGGATGTTGACATTACATATTAGACCAACTTAGAGTATGTTGGTAAGGGATAAACGGCTTGACATTTGGTTAAAGATAGACAATCCACCGTATAACCCGAACATGCATACCCCAAACATTTTTGGGTCATGTTCGGGCCAAAAAAACCCAAAACATTCTAATGGCCTAGACATTGGTGGCTAAGTTTGGGCCACAAAATTTTGGATTTTCGTCTCAGAAAATCTGGCCTGAACACGTCCTGAATATGTCCAGTTTGGGTCATGTTTAAGACTTTCGAAACTACTTTAAACTAGTACATCAAAACATCAGCCTTGATTCATAAAGGCTCCCTCCCTGCCATTATTGTTTAATAAGTTCAGAAATATTTTTCATTTTCGTATCTTTTTTTGCAATGTCCAAGGCTCGAAATAACGATTTCATGTGGGTCAGACATAAAATCCGATCAGGGTTGCTTTAGCTTGAAAATTATGATTTTTGGGTCGAACATGAAGCTATTTGGGTCGAACAATGTCCCATGTCCGACCGTTATTTCGAGCCCGGAATGTCTACTTTTTCCATAAACTATGTGTGCGCATAGAAAAATATCGAAAACCCTGTGAATGTTCCGATTAGTGGCTGGGCACAATTCGACCAATTAGACATGCTTGCATTGCTTTGTCAGCTCTACAGATAAGTTACAGAATATTTCAAGGTTTGTTTATTATGTATATACAGTACATTTGAAGTAGTTATATTTCCAACATTACTTCTTACTTTATGTGATTTTACAAAAGGGGTGTTGTTGTTTCCTTGTCATTTTTCTATTTTTTAGTTTGGCAGTGTGCTCCCTCTAAAAATTTGTAACCATCGAACCTCAAATTTGCTTAATTTGGCACAGAAACCCTTGAAACTAAACTCTATTGGCTTCCAATAGTTTCCAATTCCAAAGATAACTACTCTTAAATAATTCCTTTGTTCTTTTGCTATTTTCTTTTGTTCTATGTGACGTAAAGACGCTTCACAAATCGAAGTACTTCCACTAACTGACAGATTGAAACAAATATTTTATTAAGGATGAGATTTTATGGCCGCCTGTCGTGCAAGGCACTGAGAGGCCACGGGTCCCAAAAATAATGGCTGTGTGAAATGCGGCAATTTCATTGGTGGAAATTTGATAAACAACTGCGAATGAGTGCCGGGAAGCAATCAATAGAAGAGCAGACTTTCGTTTTTGTTGCAGATTTCAACATAAACTTCTCTCAGGATTACTTGTCAATGTGTTGTGTCAACTTGTCAGCATTGTATTGTTTTTAAGGGATAAAAGAGGTAAGACTAGCCTAGCCTAGTTTCTAATCCTGATATAGGCAGTCAGGATTTCCTTTCACTCCATCGATATTACGCGAACAGCAGTGTGCGCTAAAGTATTTTTGCTTTTAATTTCAAGCAAAGGTCTTAGCAACAGGACGCGACAGGCAGACAGGGCTGGGTAGAAAAATCTAAACATAGAATTGAAAAAATACCAATCATCGTATAGAGCACTGAAATATACCCCTTTCTATATTTCGTTTGTTCTACCTTGGATTATAACTGAAAATATCTTCAAAAAACCTTTCTCCGCCATCAGCCTGCGTGGTTATCTTTGCCCGTTTCAATTCTTGGGTAATGAATAAGAGAGGTGCGCTTAGCTAAGATCTGCTCGCGAGCGATAAATTTATGTTTACTTATCTTGTATAGTTTAGTGAAATATACTGTATCCCATTTAGTTTGAGCTCATTAAATTTGGCAAATGTAAAACTTGTTGATTTGTTACCTACCTTACTGAAGATTTAATAGGTAGTATATATTACTTTAAGTTGATTCCCGTCACCAATATTTTCATGGGCAAAAATATAGCGATTCGGTACCTACCGTCACCAACCTTTTCACAGGCAAAAAAATGGTCATTCAGTACGTACCGAATTCCATCTTGTTAAAGCAAAATAACAAGGATTCGGGACTGGTAATATCAATACATCTACCCCACACTTCCCTGACTTCAAATTCAAGCTTCCGTCATCCATCTTTTAGATATTTAAAAACCAAAAACGAAAAAGAACTAAAATCATTATGAAAAAATATATCAGTTCCTATATATATATTACTGTGAGTGGTCCTAAAATCCAACAGCCCTGTCTAAATCCGATCCCCCAAATAGCTGCTATGAAAAAAATTCTATGCTACAAATGTTCCCTCTCTAAGTTGAACAATAAACTATATTGCAAGAACTCTAGAAACAAAACATTTAACAAGATGACCAAAATGTCAAGATGTCAATTAATGACATAATGTGACAAAAAAAGTGTGAGTTGTAAAAATAATTACCTCTATTATTCTGAATCTGTTGCTCGTGCTTAAAACGTTAACAATTTTGTAATAAAGAATTATGTTTTGTATAAGAAGCAATTAATGTTTTGGTTCAATTGGTTCAGTGTATCAAATATCTCAGTTTAGTTGACACTTTGGCATCTTCATTGCGTCACAGTGAATGGTTTATTTTAATTTTAGTTTGTATCTTTGAAATAGCCCATCGGATTTAGGCAGGGCTGTCAGATTTAGGACCACTCACGGTACTTTAAGTTGAGTCCCGTCACCAACCTTTTCATAGACAAAAAAATAGCGATTCAGTCAGGGGGGTGAAGCAGTTAGTACAAGACATCATGCCGGTTAGTACCGTGGTGGTGTGCCATATGAATTGGATAAAATCACTTAGTACTCAGATGTACTAACTGCAAAGAAGGGTGGTCCCCTGCTAAAAATTTGCCAAATTTTGGTACTAATTGTGTAAAAAATAGGATTTTGTGAGAAAATTAAAAAAAAAAGACCATATTTTACCAAAAAATTTTTTTGGGAAGTAGATTTTTTTTTCAAATTTTCGAAATTTTTTTTTTAAATCTTAAAAACAATTTGCTGGTTGCAATAGAAATTTGATTTTCTAAAATGTTGTTTTTTCCTATTGAAAGCTATGGATATTGAATCATTTTTAAGATATTAAATTTGATTTTATTTGATTTTATTGAATTTATGAAGGTCAAAAGCCTTTTTCAAGGCTAAATTCAGTTAGTACTAACTGTACTAAGTGTACCAAGGTGGTGGTGTTACTAACTTCTTCCGAGAAAGCAGTTAGTAGGCATGATGTCTTGTACTAACTGCTTCACCCCCCCCTGATTCAGTACCTATATACTGCCTCCAACCTTCCGTACGCACCGTCCGGTACTCAACCAGTTAGTCACAGTTGGCGTCCCGCCAAAATGCGTATCAAAGATTAATGCTGCGAAAGCGCTATATTGTTTACTTGACTCTCAAGCAAAAAAATGCGCCGCAAAACTTTTAAAGGGATTCATGAAAAAATAACCTGGCGTTTTTTAATGAAATTAACATTTTCAAAAACTTTGAGAAATTGCCTAAAATTTGAGCCATAGCTGAAAAAATTTGAGCCAAGCCAACCTTGAAAACTAATTTGAAGATCAACTTCACAAGAAAAAGATCTACGGGGGAGGCAAAACCCACCTAGATCCGAGCACCACCGGATAGGCTATTTACCGGAAATTTTGCCGGACCTCAAACATTAACCCATTTACATGTGCGGAATTATTTTTACTTTAGCGTATAAACAAGGCCTTAAAAATCGAAGCGCTGTCTCGGGGAATTGAATGACAAAATTTGGTTGGTTGATATTTGGCTGCTGCACGTTTTATTTTCAGTTAGTCACACTAGCGTCCCACCAAAATGAGTATCAAAGATTAATGCTGCGAAAACGCTATATCGTTTACTTGACTCTCAAGCAAAAAAATGCGCCGCAGAACTTCTAAAGGGATTCATGAAAAAATAACCCGGCGCTTTTTAATGAAATTAACATTTTCAAAAACTTTGAGAAATTGCCTAAAATTTGAGCCATAGATGAAAAAATTAGAGCCAAGCCAACCTGTGAAAACTAATTTGAAGATCCACTTCCCAAGAAAAAGATCTACGGGGGAGGCGGAATCCACCTAGATCCGCGCACCGCCGGATAGGCTATCTCCCGGAAATTTTGCCGGACCTCAAACAATGACCCATTTACATGTGCGGAATTGTTTTTACTTTAGCGTATAAACAAGGCCTTAAAAATCGAAGCGCTGTCTCGGGAATTGAATGACAAATTTTGGTTGGTTGATTTTGGCTGCTGCACGTTTTATTTTGTTTCCAACTTTCAAGTTTTAATTAATATTGTCTAGCCTGGGAATCCAAGCTCATAATTTTAGAAAAAACAAAAAATACCTCACCTCACAAAGTTCTAAAATTATAGAGCTTGGTGCAGGTAGATTAGTCTGACACAGAATGTTATAAACAGTCTGTGTGTGAACCCTTGTTGACAGAGTTTCTGAACTTTGGAAACCCAGGCAAACACACATAATCAACTTACCATAAAACTCCTCCACAATCTATAAAGACTTTCAAAGCTACTAATAACCAAATAAAAACATCAGCCACATGTATCTAAACTTCCAGCCAACAGCCATTTTGATTTGAAATGAATCTATGTTTTCATTTTCATTTGTTTTCCTTTTTTCTGCAGAGTCAACTTTTTCCATAAATTATGCGCGCGCATCGAAATAATCAAAATGCGCGCGAAAGTACTGCTAAGTAATACGCTGAAAGCTGGCCAATCAGGCCGAACCTGCATTGCAGGGAAAAATCTCCCTGCAGGCGAGTTACCTGCGCCAAGCGTTAAACCAGCAGCAAAAATATCATAAACTAGACTGTGAAAAAAGTTTAACGCTTGGATTCCCAGGCTAAATATTGTCTTGCGAACTTGATTCAGGTAACTTTCATCCTTGTTGTTGAAATGTATCCTGTAGATGACTGATGTTGTTTTTTCTAAAAGCTTAATTTCCTAGTGTGACTAACCGATTTTGTTTCAAACTTTCAAGTTTTAATTAATTGTCTTGCAAACTTGATTCAGGTAACTCTTATCCTTGTTGTGCAAATACATCCTGTAGATGACTGATGTTGTTTTTCCTGAAAGCTAGATTTCCTAGTGTGACTAACTGTCAACTAGTAGTAAGAAGGCCATTTTGACAAATTGTGTGAAAATTCCACAAAGGTTCAGGTGGAATTTCCAAAGCACTTTCAAAAATTGACAATTGACTGGATTTCCGAGTGCTTTTTTTATCTCAGTGTTGGTTGTCCACCCCCTATACTTTTTTTTTTTTTTCTATTTGGTTGAGTTACAGGAGGCTTTGAGGCCTATTTTCGCAACTATAGACGCTTTCAATGAGCGCCCCGTCAGCACCTTGGACTGACTACCCAATTCCCCCTCATATGGCATGGGTTGACCCGGGCGAAGGTTCATTCACTTGCCAAGTGAACCGCTGCGAGTGGGAATCGAACCTCAGTTGCCTGTGCAGTAACCAAGGTCAATGACCACTATACCACAGTGCCTTATATTGTTACCGCTCCGCACGCGACCTTTCGGCCTCCCTCTGCTTATATCAAATTTTTTCTGGAAGAGCCCCCAATAGTTTCCAATTCTAAAGTAAAAGTAAAATTAATCAGGCGGTCATCGAAAAATTGTTCTATTCGCGTCACCCGCCCGCATCAAATTTTTCGCTGATTTTCCGGTGCGGAGATGCGGAAAAAAATCTGGGAAAAGCAATTTGTTCTTTTATAAAAGTATACCGTAGAGTCGTCTAATCTCGACATACGTCTTGCAATCTCGACATAGCTGTAGGCTGGTCTTCGAAATAAAAAATCAAACATAAACAAATACATACCAAAGTTATCAATCAATCACTAAAATGTACTCTCTCTCTATCACGTCACAGATTGTTAATATAATATGACAAATGTGAAGTGTTATTACTTATATTTGAAAAGAAAACTTTAACGATGTAGTAATCGCTAAAAACTAATTAGCATACTTTCAACGAAGATGTCCAAATCACAACATCACAACATTTTGCACGCAAGGAATTTTTTAGTAGACATTTTTACCGTGAACCGAAAATAATAAAAAGAACCCGGTTTCCTTTTGAATTTAATGTGACCGCCATACTGGCAATCACGGCGTGCGGCCTGTTAGCGCCTAGTAGAGCGTGTGTTTTTATATATAAGGAAGGGGAAACCAGGCTAAGCGCGCGAATTATTTTTATCACGTGACTTGAAGCGTAAAAAAGTTGTAAAATTTTAATGATGGACACGAGAAAGTTACGAGGAAGTTTGCATGCGTTTCGTACGTGTTGTGTAAAACTGCTTATAATTTGGCTGTTTTTTTAATTGAAAGGATTGCAATTTTACTGAACTTCTAGTTTGATGGATGAACTTGTTCGATAAGAATGATACCAAGAATTTCATTCAAGGTTTGTTTTGATTATTTTACAGATCCGGTGTCGAGATTGCAAGACGTATGTCGAGATTAGACGACTCTACGGTAGCTTTTTTCTCAATTGCTCTGACGTTACCACCCGCCCCTGAGTTACTGGCGTGATTAAAAAAAACCCGGGAATGTTTTTGACCGCCCGTCCGCCCGCATGCATTTTTATCACCCGTTGCGACGCGAACAGAGCATTTTTTCGATGTCCGCCTCACAAGAACTTCAAAAAGCTAATGTAATTTAAGAATATCAAACAAATATCAAATGCACATCAAAAGTCAAACGTAGAATATCAAAACAAAAACGAACTTCAACTAACTTTTAATTATATTATACCAAATCAAATCCAGACCAGCACCAGATCCAGAGCAGACTAAATTTGCCTGCACCCATGCAGCTAAAAGATGTTAGAACTTTCTGTCTGAGACATATTCTTTTAATTACGCACGAGCGAGCGCAGCGAGCGAGTGCGATTCTTTTGGCAAAAGCGCGGGAAAAAAAGCTGATATGCGGGGTGATAAAATCGATTTTTCAGCTTTTTTAGCCTCGTTTCCATTCAGACTTTCGTCGTCGTGTGCAACTGTCTTAACTCCGAACATGGAGAATTGTCAGTTACACCCGACTGTCTGTTGGAAGCATTACGTAATGGATTTTTTCCAAATCGAGCTCCGGCGTGAAAAACAGTAGGATGTTTTTCATACGACGATAAATACGTCATTTCTTCGAGAAACGTCGCAGGAAAATATAAGTATCCTTCTCGATCGGGAAACGTCGCTCGGTTCGGAAGCGTATTGTTGATCGGACCATACTGCCTTTTAACAGTCAAAACAAAGATGGCAGCAAAAATAAACAACTGGTTGCTACCGCTCTTTCGCTATTTTTCTTTGGTTTTTATGCTTTAATGAGTTGAATTGGTTCATGATTTTTGTGTGATTGTTACAAGAAATGGTTGATGATGAACTTTTCTTATTATTCCTTCCTGAATTTGATGTTTCGTTTGGTTTGGCATGAGAGATTGATGCAATCTCTTTTTGAAAAACAGGATATTTTATCCGGTCGATATTTTATCAACTTTCACAACAAACTAACTTCAATTTTGCCCGTATATTTACACAAATTCTAACAAGGCAGTTGACTGAATATTTGTGGATAAATCTGACCATATGCTATATTTGAAAAATTAAATACTTGCGACAGCTCAATGCGACATCAAAAAAGTTTGAACTCACTTTTTTATGATGGTCAGATGGTAGATGCGGTCACCCAAGGAAATGGTTGTGGTTGGATATGAACTGGTTGTGGTTGGATATGAACTGGTTAGCTTTAATGTAAAAATTTAAACCCAGAGCAAAATTTACTGATTGATGATTGATGTTTTAAAAATGCAACGTGGAAAACTTTTGGTTGTGAATTTGGACATTTTCTTGCACGTGTGTTTAAAACGTGGAAATTTTTGCTGTGAATTTGGACATTTTCTTCTACGTGCGTTTTAAACGTGGAAAACTTTTGGTTATGAATTTGGACATTTTCTTCCATGTGCGTTTAAAACGTGGAAAACTTTTGGTTGTGAGTTTGGACATTTTCTTGCACGTGCGTTTTTTAAAACGTTGAAACTTTTGCTGTGAATTTGGACATTTTCTTCCATGTGCATTTTAAACGTGGAAAACCTTTGGTTGTGAATTTGGACATTTTCCTCCATGTGCGCTTAAAACGTGGAAAACTTTTGGTTGTGGAATTTGGACATTTTCTTTCACGTGCTTTTAAAACGTGGAAATTTTTGCTGTGAACTTGGACATTTTCTTCCCCGTGCGTTTTAAACGTGGAAAACCTTTCGTTGTGAATTTGGACATTTTCCTCCATGTGCGTTTAAATTGTGGAAAATGTTTGTCGTTAACTTGATATTTTCTTCCACGTGCATTTAAAAAATGTAGAAAAGTTTTGTTGTCAGGCAAAAAGAAAAAAAAATGTAGTGTTTCCGGAATGCGGGTGAAGGAAAAAAGCTTTGATGCGGCCGGCCAGAAAAAAAAAATTTATTTGATTTTTTTGATGACTTAAGTATATAATATGTAAGATCATTGAAATAGAACTTTAACAATAACTTTTATGTACAAACAGTATGAAGTAAGCCCTGAATATTTTTTATATAAGAACCAGTAAAATTTTTCTGAGCCTCGACTGTTCTTTTTTCTTTTTTTTTTTGCACTTTGAGCTTCTATCATGTTCTTATTAATAGGATGTAAGTCAGGTATTTTAGGAATTATACCCAATTTTTATTACTCTGACTCCTAAATTGATTGAAATTGAGTAGTTTCAGGCTCAGCATTGTTCTTAAATTGTTCTTATTTTTTGGCGATTTTGAGCCTCGTTGTTCTTAAATTGTTCTTATATATTAAAAAAAGTGTATGTTTGAAATTATGATATTGTTTCCCTGTTTTGAAAGTTTTTTACTTTTTGACATGCATTTCAAAAAATATAACTTTTGGATGCTATAATTTTTTACCTTTTTTTCAATATTTTATATATTTTACCTTTTCTCCAATTTTTTATATTAAACCTTTTTTCCAATATTTTATATATGAAAGTATATGCAAAATATTTCATTATATTTTGAAATATATAAATTTTCCTTTGGTTTTCTTATTGTAAAATATTCTCAATTTTTGATGAACAAGATCAATTTTTGTAGATATTCATTACCCCCTGATTTAAGAAAACGAGAAAAGAGAAAAAGTATTTTAGGTTGAAATTTTAACATATTTGAGTTAAAAAAAAACTTCAAAAAAGCAGTTTGTTTTGAAAATAGAATATCAACTTTCTTTTGGTTCACCAGAGTTTTTTGTACATGTTTAAAATGCATTGATAGAAATTTTCCTTGCTCTCGTGACGATCATGAAAATTACCAAAAAAGGTTTGTTCACCATGCAAATATCGCGAAAATAGCCCAAATCATGCCTCGAATTATTTCCCGATCACGCATCACGCAAACGGCTAGGTACAACTTTTTAAAATTGTATCATAAAATGGCTAACTTTCTCATTTCCGGAATAACATATCTGCCCCGTCTCAGGGATCTTTTTGCTTCTAGGCGTCTCTGGCTAAAATCGGTGTTAAATCTACTTTTGTGGCGTTTTGGTCCTTTTCCGTTGTACACTAGCAATCGGAAAGTTTCCCTGGGAATAAGGAAGTTTAGCAATCCTACGGTATGTAGTGTAAAAAACCTTTCGCTTGCGAACACGAGATTTTCGTATCGTGCGTAACCCCTTTTACAATTGATTTTGAGCTTGAATTCCAAGGCTGAAACTGAAACTTTACCTGCACAGTCTGACTGTTTTCTGTTTTGGTGTTGGATTCCTTTTGGTGCTTTAGCTGTTGTGTCAAGTCGGGCCTGTCTATGGTATACATGTAAATGGGTGTTACATCTTCTTATATAGAAAGCAGACATATTTATAAGTATTTCTCGTTATTGTAATATATCTTGTATGAACCCGACTGTGTATCATTTCCCACCAAAATGAGTAATCGTTTTCCTACAGCTACATCAAATCCAAACGCACAACGCTGATCGGACACATCCCCCCCCCCCCTTAGGCCGGGGGAGACTTAGGTTAGGCAACATTGAGTACGACGGGGACGTGTTGCTGGTCAGAAGGGTCTCTTTTTAGGCTCTGAAGATATCATCTGAGCTGACAAAAATTCACAAAATTTGTTTTCTCATTTTTAGTCCCGGTAAGGTTCCAAGGGTCGAAAGTCGAGAGGCATGCCCCTCTCTCTCAGGGTCACAAACTTACCAAATATTCATATCTGACAGGGTCCATTTTTCAAACTCTAGCGGCAGGTCCCCGTCGACCGTCCAGGTCAGTGCCCCCCCTGCCCGAGCCTTGGAGAAATAACCCGGGGGGGGGGGCAGTGGGTTTTCCAACTGACGGTATGTGTGGCGAAAAAATTGGCTTTTAGAATCGCACCCTTACAGTGCAGAAAAAAATCGGTGAAATTCGCATACCCTTACAACAGTGCACTTTTTCAAATTTAAAAAAATCAACATTTTCGAGCAAAAATTTGCAATTTTTCCCAGATTTGCTGAAATCTCCTCCCTTACAGTGCATTTATCAAAAGTCCACCCTTTACAGTGCATTTCTGATATTTTGAAAAACATACCCTTAACCGCCGCACACCCCGTCGGTCAATTTGCCTGACTGCCCCCTCCCCTCGGGAGAAATAATCAATCTGCAAGTGCAAAATTAGATGCTCGCGTGATGAATGCCTGTGGGAGGGGATATATGGTAAAGGGGCATACAAGGTAAACAACCTACCGGACCCCATACGTGCGACCTTAGGGTCCAAGCTACCCAAAGTGTACTGTAAAGGTCGAGATGAGCAAATATGAAAAAAGTGCACTCTAAGGGTGTAAAATTTGGAAAATCTGACCATTTTTTGCCTTAAAAATGGTCCAAAATTTTAAAGAAAATCCACTGTGAAAGGGTCAATTTTTCGCCCAAACTTACTCAAAATTGGCTAAACCTTCTCTGCACTGTAAAAGTCCCATTTATTCAAAGGCCGAAGACGTGAGGAGATACACTTTGGTACGGAGTAGGGGTTTAGTAGAGGTCTGCTATTCTCAGACAACTCTCTGCTCTAAAAAGGGTGTGGTAAATGTGAAAGTGCACTCTTACGGGACCGTTAAAGTGCATACGTGCCAGCGAAGAGTAATTGGAAACTGCTCGGAGATAACTTCTTCTTTGCATTTTATTCGACAGTAAATCAAAACAGGCAGGCTACACATTTTTTTATAAGCAACTCCATTTTTCGGCCCAGGGGGCTGGAGTTGCTAAGAAATTTTCCGATTTCAGCCAAAAATTTGCTCATAGATTTTGAGCCAAATTAATCCCAAAAAAAAGCCTCTTTTTAGATACTTTAGTTGCTTTCCCAGTTAAGGCTCACAGTTTCAGGGCTAGGTTGATTAATCTTTTGGCCATAATCTCAATGCTGGACCCTATAAAATGTGTTCGTGACATGGTAAAGATATCTTTAATATCTAAAGTTTATCCTAAATATCTACAGTAACAGAAACAAGGATGTAACTCTTTGATAAACGTTTAGTAGTAAGTAAGTTTGCGACCGCACTCGAGGCGACGACCCGCAGCTCTCTTTTCTCTAGCTGTCTACCCGAAGGCAGGGAAGGGCGCCACTCCTTTCCCTGGATTTCTCCACTTACCCTTGATCTGTCTCTTTAGTTGCTAAGCATCAAGCAGAGAGGCATCAAGTGCTATTTGGGGAATCTTTGGTGACCCGGCTGGAGATCGAACCCACAACATTGCGTTCCGTAGCTGGATGCTCTACCTTCATGTCTACGTCGTTTAATTGGATTGCATGTTAGCGTTAGCAGATATTGAAGAAATTTACACATTCTTTTAATGAATAAACTTTGATTTATCAATGTTATAAATATTCGAAAATAATTTTTTGCCAATAATAATGCAAGTGTAAAAATTACAAATACATAAGAAATTAACTGAAAGAGGAACAATAGATAATTATTTTTTTATAAAGTCTATTTCGATATTCCGAAAAAAAATAGCAATCCATATTTTTGAACATTACTTTCGTGGGGAAAAAAGACGCAATTAAAAGTAACATTTCGTTGGAAAGATAATAGACCTGATAAGAGAATTCTATTGTAATACACTCGAAACAATCCCACAAAGCATCGCTTTTTAAAAAAATCAAAAACTCCGATAAGGTAATAATTCTTAATTTAAGGGAGGTTATAAAGATATTCAAATTACCATCATTTCTTAAGATCTTAACGCGTCCACTAAAGCAAAAAGATCATGGAAAGATATTCCCATATTCCGCCCGCTATGTAGCAAACAATTCTATTTTGACAATGAAATACAAAAAAATGCAAAAAAAAAAATTATAAGAAAAATGAAAAACAAAAAACAAACAAGCAACATGCTGAATGGACCTACCTAATGATTAACATCAGATGAAAATAAGAAAAAAGTGACAATAATTGTACAAAAATTCAGAATGGAAAAATAAAGCTTGTGTGTTGAATAATGTAAAATTGTAAAAAGGAATTTCCCCAAATACGAAAATCACTTAAACAATTCCAAAAAACCTTTGAAGCTGTTTTTGGCCCAAATTTGCCCAAAATGATTTTCCTTAAAAATCTGACTCCGTCACATTTTGGGCATCGCCATTTTGCATCATTGTGCAAAAAATCAGAAAAAAATAATGAGTCAACTTTGAGAAAAGCTATATTTTCTTATTTGGTTAAAGGGAATTTCCCCAAAATACGAAAATCCGTTTTTTAAGGCGAAAAATAATTTTCCGGGAAAAACCACTTCAGCCATTCTTTAGAGAATCTTGCCCTCCATCTTTGTACAAAAATTCAGAAAAAAGTAATGACAGGATTTTGCACAAAGTCCAAAAAACCCTATTTTTAGGCAGTTTTTGGCCCAAATTTGCCCAAATATATTTCTTCTCGAAAATCGGGCTCCGACACGTTTTAGGCATTGCCATTTTGCATCATTGTGCAAAAAATCAGAAAAAAATAGTGAGTCAACATTGTTAAAAGCTATATTTTCTTATTTGGTTAAAGGGAATTTCCCCCAAAATACGAAAATCCGTTTTTTAGGGCGAATAAGAATTTTCTGGGAAAAACCAGCTCAGCCATTCTTTAGAGAATCTTGCCCTCCATCTTTGTACAAAAAATCAGAAAAAAGTAATAACAGGATTTTGCACAAAGTCCAAAAAACCCTATTTTTAGGTAGTTTTTAGCCCAAATTTGCCCAAATAAATTTTTTCTCAAAAATCAGGCTCCATCACGTTCTGGGCATTGCCATTTTGCATCATTGTGCAAAAAATCAGAAAAAACTAACGAGCCAATCCTGAGAAAAGCTAGTAACAGACGGAAGGACGAACGAACGAACGGACATGGGTTAATTTATAGAACCTCCACCGGGGCACCCGGAGGTAGGTCCAAAAAACACAATAAAATACAAGTAACAAAACCATAAAAAAGTATACAAAAGATTATGTCCAAATAAATTAGTTTAGTTAGTTTGTAGTATAAAAAAAATAACTAAAAATTTCATTAATAATGCACCCCTGTGTCACAGACCCGGTGGACCCCCACCCCGGTGGAGAAATAGGCCAAAAAATCGTCCCGGTGGAAAAAATATCCTACAATTTCAACCCCACTGCGAAATTGCTCTATGATTTTATCCCCATTGAAAACTGAATCTAAAAAATTGCACTCCAAAACCATCCCCACTGAAATTTTCGAGCTGGAAACAATAGATTTTCTATCCCCATTGGCATTTTGATAGAAATTTTCATCCCCACTGAGGGAAAAAGTTCTACCGGGGCACTGAGACAAGGGTGTAATAATCTAAAGTCGATTACACGCTCATTCGTGAGCACTTAAAAGATAAACAAAATCCCACATCACCGTTTGAGAACTTTTGGCCTTTTTTATTAGGTCATAAGTCTCAGAATTTTAACCATCCTGAACGTGTTCGCCGTATCCAAAATCGACCGGTGCTAGCGATTCTTTTGATTCTAACAAGACCCAACAAAGAGTCTAAGGGGGACTGAGGTCACGAGCACAACGTTTCAGGCATTTAATTCTGAGTGTATGGTGAAGTAACCCTGTTGAGAGCGTAACCCATGGATGGATCACGTTCTTATATAAGAACATCCAAAATTCTTAAAGCTCTCAGATATTCTTGACTTTTTGAGTTTTGAGCCTAACATTCTTTTTTTTCTTCACTATTTTATTTTTGTGCATTCTCTTAAGAGATTGGTGCTTTGAAAGTCTTAAAATGTTCTTAACTTTATCTTAATATTTTGATTATCGAAACCTTGTATAGTTTGTTCTCATAAAAAAGAAGGTGTAGTATCAGAACAAGTACAAAATAAAAATTCATAAAAAAAGTTTTGATTTTAGTGTCGAATTCTTGATGAATCTGCCATCTGTCCAACCAGTGTATTTTGAGGCTACATACCTACGCAAATGAATTCCACACATTCGTTGGTGGCAATCATTGAATGGTGTATCTTGACACGGGTGCACTGATTTGCAACACAACCAACCAGAAAAATTGTTGTCTTGATGTTTCGTAGATAAAAAAGTGAGCACAACCAGATACCAGACCAAAATTAACCTAGAAAAAAAGAAAATTACCAAAAAGCAAACTAAATGATATTCAATATCACATTCAAGATGGTGAAGCCCTGACACCCCCGTGTCACAGACGATGGACAAAATATTCTTAAATTTCAACTCTATTCAACTCTATTACTCGGGAGAAAGTAACCAATGAGTTTATCCAAATCGGGGATTGAATGGAAAAGGTAGTAGTAACATTACAAAACCATCCCCGTTTTTGAGCTGGAAATTTTCATCCATCAAAAGATTCATCCCCTGCCTCGGGCTGTGTCTTGAAACAAAATAAAACCATTTAATATGTTAGAAATCATGTAATTAATCCCAAATGAGGCAATACTCTCCATTCTTTTTTATGAGAACATTTTCAGAACAACGAGGCCAAAAGAAATGACAAAAATAAGAACAGTTCAAGAACAATGCTTAGCCTGGAATGACTGAATTTTAGCAATTAAGGGATCAATCTAGTAAAAATAAGGACTAAAATCTAAGTTATCACATAACATTTGAGGCTCTCGAAGTGCCAGAAGTAAATAAGAACAGCTGAGTCTCAAAAAAAAATTTGGTTTTGTAAAGAAAATAGTGCATAACCTTTCCAAGTCACTCTACAGGCGGGCACGGCCTGAAACAATATATGTCTACTAATTCTATAAAAACGGATACCTTTTTCTCACTTGTTAAAATTGCTACTCCTTTCACCAAGATGTGCAGATAAAATAAAACCGTGCATGCATTTCGGGAGTCAGGGAATTTTCGTGCTTAAAGAAAACCTTTAGAGGGGGAGGTGAAAATGTTGGGGATTGCAAATAGGGGTCCAATTGATTGAGAAGCGGTAAAGAGGGAATATGATTGGAAGGTATCTTACCCTTAACAAAACGGAGAGAATAAGATATCAACAAGGTTTAAAACTTAGTCGCCACTGTAATCTGGACCTTGAGCTGCTAGAAGGCGTTCCATGATTTCACGTCGTTGGCTTTCTGATAATCTGTTGGACTTTAGCAATTTTAACAAGCGAGATAAGGTCTCTGTCCGAGAATCCGAGGTGCCCGTGTCTATTTGAGAACGGTGGTTACTATGTCGACTTCCGAAGGGGTAGCTCTGGTCACCCCCATCCTGAGGGTCCGTCCTAGACTGATGCCGGCTTCCGAATGGGTAGTCCTGACCATTATTACTGTCAGTGTCAGTGTCAGTCCAACTTTGGTGGTGGTTACCTCTATTTGTAAATGGGTATTCTTGAGGGTTGGATCCCCCTTCCTCCTCACCTTCGTTAGGAAGCTGACTACCATCGCCAGGGCTTCTTCCATCAGTGTCTTGGTCTCCAGGGTTCATTTGTCCACCTTCTGAACGTTTTCCCTCCGGAGCTAGCATGGTATCATCAGTAGTAGCGATGGTTGTCTTTCCTACAGAAATTGAAGTAGGAGAGAATGGTGTTGATTTGGAGGTCGATTTACTGACTGTCTTGAAGCCACTGAAATCAGATTCTGTTTGGTTTTTGATTGGCTTTGGCTCACCAGGTGATGTATGGTTACTTGTTACGGCGGTAGTTTCATTTGCTTGACTGGTAACTGTGGTAGGATTGGCAGTGACAGGTTGGTCTGTTTGATGCAGAGTCGTTTCGTCTGGGAGATTAGGACCTCCAGCCTGCAATTTAACATGAAATTCCAATTTTTTTTAAGAACCAAGGGGTTTTAAGAACAGAAAACAGAGAACAGAGAAAAAATTGGAGTTCGTACATTGCTGATTTTGACTATTTTTTCCTCAGTTGGATAGAGTTAAATTATAGAGATAAATTGTACATTTACTTACATTATCTGGCGTTTGGGCGGTAGTTAGCACTGCAGTGGCGTTCAAAACTATGTGTGGCGCTGTAGTAGGAGTGGAGTGAGGTGACGCCTGTGTGAATTTCACGCCTGTCACGGTTTCAGGTAATGTGTTGATAGTAGATTGTGTTGTTGGCCTCGTTTTCAAGTGACGTGGTTGGTTTGTTATGGACGCTGTATGAAGGATAAAATATGGCGGTTATGATTGCTTTGGTTGAGAGCCACCGAATTTAGAGTTACCGCTAATTCTATTTAGAAGTGAGTTAGCTAAAAACAATGAAAACAAGCAACATGCTGAATGGACCTACCTGATGATGAAAGTTAGATAGCAATGCGAAAAGAAAAATGAAAAAAATCAGTCAGAAAATATAGCGTTTAGCGAAAATACACAACGCAATAAATTCATCATTGATTGTTGATGGGGGGAGAGGGAAGGGTTGTAGGGAAAAAATAAATAGGAAGTTCTGGTTGCAAAAATCAGTTTTATTAACAATTGAATCATGCTTGATGGTGAGCATTGTTATCAATAATATCTTTGTGTGAAAAACATAGAAATATAAGGAAAAAATCCAATGAAAATCAGCAAAAACGGCGATTTCCGGCATTTTCAAACGGAAAAATTTTTTTCTCAAAAATCGAACTCGGCCATGTTTTGAGCATTGCGAATACGCATCTTTCTGCAAAAATCAGAAAAAAACTAAAAATGAAAATTCGAGAAAATGTCAAAAAACCGATTTTTCCGACATATTTCCGGCATTTTCAGCAGGAAAAAAATGTTTTTCGAAAATCAGGCTCCGTCACATTTTGGGTATTGTCATATTGCATCAGTGTGCAAAATTTCATAAAAAAATATAAAGTACAGCTCGAGAAATTCAAGAAATACTGTCTTTCCGGCGAAAATAGGTTGTTCAGGCGACTTTTAAAACAGTTCCGGCTTCAAAAATCAATTTTATTGAAAATTGAAACATGCTTGATGGTGGGCATTGCTATTAATAATGTTTTTGAATGAAAAAACAACCAATTATATGGAGAAATTCCAATGAAAATCCAGAAAAACGGCGATTTTTTCTCAAGAATCAGACTAGGTCATGTTTCGGGCATTGTTAATACGCATCTTTGAGCAAAAAATCTGAAAAAACTAATGATGAAATCTCGAGAAAATGCCGAAAAACCAGTTTTTTCTGCATATTTCCGGCATTTTCGGCCGGAATTGAATTTTTTCGAAAATCGGGCTCCGTCACAATTTAGGTATTGACATTTTGCATTAGTGTGCGAAATTTCATGAAAAAATATAAAGTACATCTCAAGAAATTCAAGAAATACCGTTTTTCCGGCGAAAATCGGCTGTTCCAGCGATTTTTAGAAAGTTCCGGCTTCAAAAATCAATTTTATTGAAAATTGAAACATGCTTGATGGTGGGCATTGCTATTAATAATGTTTTTGAATGAAAAAAACAACCAATTATATGGAGAAAGTCCAATGAAAATCCAGAAAAACGGCGATTTCCGGCATATTTCCGGCATTTTCGACCGGAAAAAATTTTTTCTCAAGAATCAGACTAGGTCATGTTTCGGGCATTGTTAATACGCATCTTTGAGCAAAAAATCAGAAAAAACTAATGATGAAATCTCGAGAAAATGCCGAAAAACCAGTTTTTCCGGCATATTTCCGCCATTTTCGGCCGGAAAAATTTTTTTTTCGAAAATCGGGCTCCGTCACATTTTGGGCATTGCCATTTTGCATCATTGTACAAAAAATTAGAAAAAAGTAATGAGCCAATCTCGAGAAAAGCTGGTAACTAACGGACGGACGGACGGACGGACAAAGGTTAATTTATAGGACCTCCACCCCACCGGGGTAGGTCCAACAAGCCACAGGCTAAATGGACCTACCTAACAATGAGAATCAGATAAAAATAGAAAATTTCCAAAGAGTAAGAAAATGCAATGAGGAGCTTGAAAAGATAGAACAGAGATGAACATTATATATAAGTTATATCCAATTTTTGTTGACTAAAGAATTCATGCCAGGCTAAGACTTGAACAACGACATCTTTAAAATAAAATAAAAATCTATTTTATTGAAAATTGAAACATGCTTGATGGTGGGCATTGCTATTAATAATGTTTTTGAATGAAAAAACAACCAATTATTAGGAAAAAGTCCTACGAAAATCCAGAAAAACGGCGATTTCCGGCATATTCGGCCGGAAAATTTTTTTTATCAAAAATCGGACTCGGCCATGTTTTGGGCATTGTTAATACGCATCTTTGAGCAAAAAATCAGAAAAAACTAATGAGTCAATCTCGAGAAAAGCTGGTAACAGACGAACGGACGGACGGACGGACGGACGGTTAATTTATAAGACCTCCAGGTAGGTACAAAAACTAATTTTTGTTTTTAGGGTGAAATGATTTAAAAAGTTAAATAATCAAAAGTAATTGCCTATTGGAAAGACAGATTTGATTGGATGAGTTTAAGGGTTCGAAATCTCTAAAAAAATTCGAAAATTGAGATTTTTCTTACTGCGACAAAAATCGTATATTAACTTTTTTAAACATTTTTTTGCTGATTTCAACTGAAGTTGGCAAAGGATGTTCGCAGAATAAAAATATTTAGAAATAAAAATAGACAATTATACCATTGACAGCATTGATATCAGTGTAAATCGTCCGTATTTCTTCTTTCTGATGAATAAAGTTAGTAAAAAAGATTTTCAAAAGGCTGCTGTTCCTGACTGTTCCCAATGTGTAACACTTCCAGAGAAGATTAACTATCTATGTTGGGAGTTACTGATATCATGATATGCACCACTGGAGAGTCTTCTGAGAACTTTTAAAATCTCCACCCAATACGTCACTTAAACGATAGAAAAAGTGACGTATTGGGTGGAACAAAAACAGAAAAGTTGTATAATTTCGTGAAGTCATTGCAGCGTTGCATATCATGAATTACCGATATCATGATATGCACCAATGGAGAGTCTTCCAAGAATTTTCAAAAATTTCCACCCGATACGTCACGTTTTCTATTTTTAAGTGATGTATTCATGATATGCACCATTGAAATGTTTTCCACGGAACTAGCAGCTGATTGGTTGTAATTGACGTATTGACTGATTTTACGTCTACAACCAATCAGCTATTGGATCCGTGATGTAATAAAGGCTTCTTGAGACAGAAATTTGAGTTCATACCAGTTCGATGAAAGTTTGATTGTGGTTAACGAGTTGACCAAATACATCTTGTGTTGCTTTCCTCAAATCACCGATCACTGGTTCGTACTTTGATGTGAATTCAGCCTGTGAGGACAAAAAGTACAAACATAATATGGTTAGAGTAGGACCTCCAATTAGCGGACGCCTCTAATTAGCGGACGCTAACGTCTCCCCGATGGTGTCCGCTAGTTAGAGGTTAGACCGTATTTCTTTATTAGTATTGATTTTATATACATATCTACCCTAAAGTATATTACAAAATTTCTTAAGTCCGTACTTTCTCAAGTCATCGATTAAATAGCCTATACTAGACGTCACCCGCGTTTTTTCCACACAATTTAGAAACGAGATGAAAAATCCCAGTTTTTGCTTGAGTGGTGAAAGTTTTGGTTACAAAGTATGGATCTCCAGACTATCACCAGCAATGCAATGATTTCAGACATTTCAGACCTTGGTAACTTCGCAAATAGTCCTCCAATCTGCAGCTTTTGCCACAAGAGACACCGAGTATTAGTACACAATTCCTTTAAAACTACCGTTTGTTTTTTATCATCCCAAAATTTTCGAAATAAAAACACTCTTAGTAGATAGTGGTAGATGGATAAATAGAAAAAAGGAATACACGTTTTTAACATGTTTTTATTTCTACCATTTTGTGTGTATTGTTGTCAATTTTCCTAAGAAATTCGGTGTTTTAAAGTCCCCAACTAGCCTTAAAATGTTCTTAACCTGTTCTTAATATTTTGGTCATTGAAGCTTTATGCCTTATTAGAATACTTTGTTTGAAAAAAAAAACGTGTAGATTTTACCTTAAAATCAGTCAACCCTTGTTTAACATTGAGCATATTTTTGGCCAATCGTATCAAGTCTTGGTTGTGTGTCACATTAAAGGTGTGAAGTTCTGCTTGAAGCGATGCAATTTCCTAAAAATTTAATGTGTGATAAATAAGTGTAATATGTTTGCTTAGTTTTCTGCAGCTGTGACCCGTAGAACAATAAATTGAATGTGTCTCGCCTAACAGTATTCCTCCATTCTTGAAAAGGGAGATACATAAACTTCCGGGAAAAAAAACAATCCTTGGATCGAAAGCCTTTAGCATTCTCTACTGACTGAGACATCCACTCACAGGGAGCCGATTGTATTATAATCGAACTTACTTTTGGTAGAGAAACAAATCCAGTTGGCGAAGATGCGCCATCGTCCCCAGTGCTTGTGCCTTCGACCCCAGTATCTGTCTTTTTCAAAGAATAATCTTTAAGCAATGCTTCGACTTCAGTACGTGTCATGTAGCCAACTGTTCGTGGTGTAGGGTTTGGTAAAGCATTGTCTGTCGAGCTACCTTGTTCCTATAGAATTTCAAAATAAACGAAATCTTTCATTATTTACACAGTGGTTGCCTGGGT
Organism: Clytia hemisphaerica; assembly: GCF_902728285.1. Classification (NCBI taxonomy): domain Eukaryota; kingdom Metazoa; phylum Cnidaria; class Hydrozoa; order Leptothecata; family Clytiidae; genus Clytia; species Clytia hemisphaerica. The sequence continues at coordinate 2,229,977 of NW_027103674.1, read as the reverse complement.
TACCGGGTGCCTGGGGCAAGGTTTACGACCATGTTCGCACGTAACGGTTCTGTTCCGCTCAAAAACGAAATGAAGCTATTCTATTGGTCAGAAGTGACGTAAAACTTTAATTTAACCAATAGAATGGCTTCATTACGCTTTTGAGCGGAACGGAACCGTAACGTGTGAACGTAGTCTACGTTGCCGACACTCTCTCATTATTTCGTGTGACTCATTTATTTATGCCACCAGCAGTATTGTAGAGGTCTGTGGACCAGACAAGGTAAGGTTAAGCTCGCAAGCTCAAAAAGATTGACATTACAATATCGACACCTTTTGACAAGGAAGATGCAGGTTGTGGGGCTTCTACAACGTTGCACCTTTTTGGAAGATTTTGACTTGAATTTTAAACCCACATAAAAACAATGGAAAAAATGTTGTTTTAACAGAATATAAGAACGCAGAAATAGCACAATACTCACTATTCAAACTGAAACATCGGTCCCCTAAACTGGAAAGTACTGGAAAATACTATCCGAGTCCAAATCTTTCTATAATTCACAGAAACATCTTGATCCTATTAAGGTCGTATTAGAGAAGGCCAACTGCAGCCTCAATTTAGTTCATTTATTACACATTCTATGGTTTAGTTCTAACTGATGTGAATCAAGGACAATTGCTTCAAATTTTTAGATGTGACTGTATCTTATTCAATTCAAGAATTTTCTATGTTTATCTCGATCCGTTGTCAAATATGATTATTTAGCAAGTTTATGATATGCACAACTTTAATGTCTTCTAACATTACATCATGGACCCAACAGCTGATTGGTTGCAAGTGACGTATTGACTGATTTTACGTCACTTACAACCAATCAGCTATTAGGTCTATGGTGTGATGTCGAAGACCTTGCAGTGTTGCATATCATGAATTTGCAATTTTGAGGACGGCGGAGTGACTGAAGCAATTTATAAAAACCCGCAGTTTTGACCCGGAAAAATCGAGGACGGTAAAAGTGCTTGTTTACCGTCGTCCTCAGTCAGTCAGTCAGTCAGTCAGTCAGTCAGTCAGTTAGGATCAAAACCTAACCTTCCCCGTCGCAGAAAAACGCACATACATAAACTCACTATTCATTTTCAGCACTTTGAACAAATAAAGATAATTTGCTTTGGAAAAGAAATAAATACTAGCTTAATTTTTGTTGAGAAAATATCTTATTTATACATGGGTGGACAAAATCGATGGTATTGGAAAATAAAAAAAACTTGAAATTAACTAATACAGTTATACGCTTTCTTCTTTTTACATGTCAGTTCGGGGAGCCAGTTATCGGGGTCCGGTCCGTAATTTTTATTCAAATAATTGATAATATCTTTGGGAACGAAGGTGGCGACCCCTTCAATGGTCGTCCGTACGGGCGGTAACATTTCACGCATCCTGAGCGCCGTAGTGCCCGAATGGTATACAAACGTAAGCCATTCTCCGGGAACAACCTCTCCGTAATGTTGACGCAACTTTATATTGAAATAGGGCCAAATATCAAGTTGTAATGGGTTGCTCTTTGAATATCTCAATCTAGCTTTAAAGTCTTCCGTTTGGTTATACACGTAACCGTATTTCAACGTAAGATTCCCAAAAATCTCGTCCCAAACCTGGTTACGGTAAATACGTCCGTCTACGTACATATCAATATCACTGTCATACGGAACTAACTTTTGATTACGGTACCATCCAATAACGGAACCATCCGATAACGTATACGTAATGTTACGTTTCACAAGCTCGACGTCAATATGTCGTAACATTTCAAGTAATTTTTGACGGCAACACGGCGGAATATTACGTCGTTCCTTCCGTTCCGTATTATAATAAGGCAACAGTGAACAAAGTTTATCTTTAGTACACCCTTGCCAAACGACAGTTTTATTCGGCATAATGACTTTCTTAACGATTTCATTCTTTGGATATGAGCACGGGTTTTTCTGGAATTTTTTCGTCGGCTTATAAATCAACGTGTAGTCGGCCCAATTATACGACCAGTCGTAACACTCATTCAAACCAGCATGAGGTTCAGGGAGGATAATACGCCCATAATAATCTTTCTGGCCGCCATCATAGTTCCAAAGATTATTCAATTTAGCGTAGACGGGTTTCACAAAATCTTTCGCCTTTTGTTGCGTTTCTTTCATATATTTCAAGAGGTCTTCTTTATTTTTGAAATCACTTCTCAGTTGAAAAGATACACCGCCATTTTTAACGCCCTTTTGAGTTGACATCTGGGCGGTGCTTAATGAGGCAGTTGAGGGCGGTTCCGTGGTAGTTTTTTTGGGTTTATTTGAAGGTGTGTTTAGATTGGATTCGGTCTCAGTAGAAACAGGATCTTTAGCCGACTTATTGTTATTAGGGAGACTACTTCTCGATTTTTCTGTACTACCAGCGTCTTTGGTGGAAATATGGTTTCCATTCTTAGAATCTGATGTTCGAAATTCGATTTTTTTCTGTTCGCTCTCCTTTCTCTTTGAATCTGAAGAATCAAAGACATTTTTCAAAAGATCGTCCATCTCCAAGTGATTTTTGTTGCCATGGTTACCGTCGTGGTTATCAAAATGGCGTCCTTGGTTACCATCAGAATCGTCATTTAAATGACCCTTGATAACGTTTTTCAAAGCCTGCATCAAATCTTTTGATTTGGAAGCATCAACATCGCTTAACCTAGCAGACAGTCTTTTCTTAAGATAAAGTTCAATAACGTTTTCCATCTGGTCTTCATTATTGACGTCGCTTTCTTCAACTAAAAGACCACCTCTATTTAACAGATTGTAGACTGTAAACACACAAAAAATGATGACCAATATTTTGAATGTGCTACTTCTGAAAATTGGATTTAAGAGATGCATCGTCTCTGTATTTTCCTCTCCGGCCTCAGGGCGGACACTTTGAGCTTGTTACTTCTTCAACCAATGAACTTAATTTTTGAAATATTATTTTCTATCTAAAAAGAAGAATGTTCTATCATTTAAGATTCAAAATTTACCAATAATATGTTTACGTTCATCGAATTAATTTCCGCCAGATTTAATTTCGCAAAGTTTTCCAAATCAGCATTTTCAAATATTTGGCGTGGTTTTGATTTTGCAAATCAGCTAAAAATCAGTTGATATTGGCCCTGAACACACCTATTTTTGTAAAAAATAGCAAATTCATTCACAGAGTATTTTTAGCTGACCTTAAAAAGATTTCGCGTAGATGTGGCATCCCAAAAGAAAGAACTGGCGAACCTAAAGAGAAATCTCAATGAAGATCCGGGTTTCCACACCATAGAGTACGTTGAGCAAAAGTTTGAAGAGAAACTCGAGTCACTCAAACCGACTATCAAAGAAATGATTGAACAAACAATCAAAACAGAGTGTAAAGCACTCTCAGAAAAAACGTATGCTTCCGTTACCTCCTCCAACACCACTAATCTTGCTACCCCAAATCAAGACTCACTAAAGGAAGTTATCAAAGATGCCTGGCGCGAAGAGGGAGCAGAAGAGGCAGACAAGAGAAGACGTGCACCAAATGTCATCGTTCATGGTTTACCAGAGAAAGATGAAGAAAATGACAAAAGTTGGGCATCAGATTTTATCAAGGATACCCATGCCCGAGCTAACATTCAGCGTGTCAGAAGATTAGGCGTAGCAGATGGAAATAAAAAGCGACCCTGTTGTTTTATCACTCAAAAATGAACAAGAAAAATGGACCGTTATCGGAAATTTAACAAGTTTAAAGGGATTAGAAAACTACAAAGGTATCAGTATTACAGAGGACCTAACACCCGCACAACGGAAAGTATATAAGGAATTATCGAACGATGCAAAGAAGCTAAACTCTGAGGAAAAATCTCAAACTGAAATTTATCGAGTCAGAGGTGATACAAAAAACGGTTTCGCTGTAAAGAAGCTGAAAATCAAAAAACAACAATAGAAACAAACCACTATAAACAAGCACTAACTAGCAATAAAGCAAACCCTACCCCAAGAACTATACCTGAAATAAGAATCCTATCAACAAATGCCGATCAATTTACGAAAGCAAAGAAAGGAATATTAAATAAGATAAATCAACTCGAGAAACCGCACCTAATCGCAATTTGTGAAGTAAAACCCAAACATGGTGAAAAATGGCAAATCCACGAATACGAAATGAAAGATTACAAAGTTGTTAACTCCACTAATACCAATAACAACAAAGGTCGAGGAATCGTTATATTGGCACACTCATCAATAGACCATCTAGTTGCTGACATCGAAAGTCCTGTTGAATTCGAAGAAACCTGTATTATCGAGATTCGTCTAGCAAAGAAAGACAAACTGGTATTTGCGTGTATATACAGAAGCCCTACGAAGCAAGCTAACTCGCACGAAAACAATTCTATGATGAACAGCCTGTTGAAGTCATTGAGTCAAGACAAGAGATATTCACACAAATGTATAGTTGGAGATTTTAATCTACCAACAATAAATTGGGAAAACTGGACAACCCCCCATATTGAGGACAGTAAAGAAGAAAAATTCTTGGATGCACTTCGAGATTCATTTCTTTACCAATACGTCAAAGAGCCGACGAGATGTAGAGGAACAGACGATCCGTCTCTAGTAGACCTCATTCTAACCAGTGAATATAACCAAGTCAACAATCTCAAATATCTTAGTCCACTTGGAAAAGGTGACCACAGTGTACTTGTCTTTGACTTCAAGTGTTGTGCTGAGCAGAAGCCAAGTTGCCAAAAGTATTCCTACAATTCAGCTAACTTCCAGGAAATGCGACGCTTTCTTCGAGCGGCTAATTGGACGCAAGACTTTATCGCGACATCAAACGGAAAGACAGTATGTGAGCTCTGGGAACAGTTCAAAACTGATCTAAACGATCTAAAGAGCCGATTCGTCCCGCTAAAAGAAGTTGGAAATTCCTTCTGGAAGAAAAAAGGAAATATACCGATAGGGGAAGATATTCGAAATGAAATCAGGATAAAAGATCGCCTACATAGGAAGTGGATTAATTCTTCGGATGCTGACAAGGAGTTCAATAGAGCAAAATATGTTTCAGCGCGAAACCGAGTCAACAGTATAATGAGACGCACGCGTAGAAACCATGAACGAGAAATTAGCAGATCGGCAAAGAACAACCCGAAGCGATTTTGGTCGCATGTAAGAAATCAATTGAAGTCGACAAGCGAGTTGCATCTCTTCTGGAGTCGGAGGACAACAAAGAATCATTGAAGCATGAAGACATAGAAAAGGCAAATATCCTACAAAAGCAATTTTGTGGTGTATTTACGAATGAGCCAAACGGTCAATTACCTTCATTTGATAAAAGAACAGATACGATGATCGATATCCCTGAAATTTCTCTAGAAACAATAATAAGACAGATCAAGCAGCTTGACCCCAGCAAATCATTTGGACCAGATGAGATTCATCCGTTGATGCTGAAGGAACTAGTTGACTTCGTTGCAGAACCGCTGAAGATAATCATGAACAAAACATTAGAAGATAGCGTATTACCTGAGGACTGGAAGATGGCGCATGTCACGCCAATCTACAAGAACAAGGGTGCTCACAACCTAGCCATAAACTACCGTCCAGTCAGTTTAACATCTATAGTATGCAAAATGATGGAGTCAGTGCTACGAAAAGCAATTATGGATCATCTTGTGGAAGAAAATCTTTTATCTGAAAAACAGTACGGTTTTATTGGTAAGCGATCAACAGTCACTCAACTTCTTTACTACATGACCAATGTTGTGAAACGATGGCAGAAGGCAAAGTTGTTGATTGCATCTATTTTGATTTTGCAAAAGCGTTTGACACCGTCCCTCACAGGAGGTTAAAGAAAAAACTGGAATGTTACGGGGTAGGTGGAAGTCTACTAAACTGGATAACATCGTTTTTATCAGATCGCAAGCAGCTGGTCAAAGTCAACTCAGCCAAATCAACAACTAACCCTGTCTTAAGTGGGATTCCTCAAGGAAGTGTACTAGGACCTCTGCTATTTGTCATTTACATCAATGATTTGCCAGACAAAGTAGTTTCGGATGCATTTCTCTTCGCTGATGACACGAAAATAGTGAAGACTATAGATTCGGTAGAAGACTCTATCGTTGTACAAAGAGATATCGATGAAATGGAAAAGTGGTCTCAGGATTGGTTACTCACGTTCCATCCTGATAAATGTCATGTCTTAACAATAGGTAAATTCGCCAACATCAAGCATGCACACAGATACCAGCTTGGAGGGTAATGAACTTGAACATGTTTTGAGAAAAAGACCTCGGCATCTTGATCGATTCGGAACTAACTTTCGAGGAGCATATATCCAAACAGGTTAACAAAGCAAATTCAATCCTTGGAGTCATCAAAAGAAGTTTTAACGACTTGAGTCCTTCGGCATTTTGTACTCTGTACACCACCTTTGTCAGACCTCACTTGGAATATGCACAATCAGCATGGCAGCCAAAATTACGTCGTAGTATAATTTGATTGAAGGTGTTCAAAGCCGGGCGACAAGACTGATTCCTCAATATCGTAATCTCCACTACGAAGAACGTTTAAAAAGACTCAAGCTTCCATCTCTTGAGTTCAGAAGGCTTTTCAGTGATATGGTGCAAATATAAGCATATTCATTTTTACGACCCACAGACAACTCGGAACAAGTTTGTTAAAAAATCCCGTCCAACCAGATTCCATGATCATGAATTTGTTCCAAACTTTGCTGATGATGGTTTTCGTGGGGCTCAGACGAAATCTTTCTACTATAGATCGATACCAACATGGAATGCACTACCGCGATTTGTCATCGAGTCGACCTCAATCAAATTGTTTAAAGAAAGCCTAAACAAAGCGTGGGAAAAACACCAACTAAGATACTTGACATATTAATATTGTAATTAGAAATCGGTTCGTAGAGGTCCACCTCGGGCCTGTGAGCTTGTATACATCATAATAATAATAATAATAATAATGTAATTTCGCAAGTCAGTGATTTCACGCGATTTCACTTTCACGAAAAAGGCTAAAATTCGCAAAAACTCGAAATTAAATCTCGCGTGAATTAATCCGCTAAAAAAAGGTTTTGATTTAAGGATTTTGAAAAAAATCAGGGGGGGGGGGTCAACATTTATAATACCAACTCATAGCCCAAAAACCTGACTTTTGACCTTTTGAGCTAAGTTAACACCACCACCCCAAAATTGGTATCGATACCAACTTGAAAATCATAATTTTCAAAAAAAGGGGGGACCCACCCCCTTATTTTGGTATCGATACCAGCTTGAAAATCATAATTTTCAGAAAAAGGGGGGACCCAGCCCCTTAATTTGGTATCGATACCAACATGACTCTTTGAATTTGACAAAATATCATGGGACCCACTCCCTAATTTAGTACCAATACCAATCTGACAAATTTGAGTTTAAAGCTGTTTAAAGGGGACCCACCCCCTCCCACACAAACAGGGTACTAAGAGAAACTTCAAAAAAACTCATTTTTGAAATACTCTTTCTTCAACACAACACAAAAAATGTTATATGCTAAAATAGAAAATGACTGAAAACTGACAATATAATAAAAACAAACCCAATGAAGCTAGCAAAATCAATATGAATCAATATTATCTGAATATAATAATTGATGTGCAAAAACTAGGAGAAGCTATTATTGGTACATAATTTTAGAACAGAATAGATTCACTCATTACCAAATGCTATCACAGAAAAAATGTTTTTGCCTCAGGCTTGATCAAAAATATCGAAAAAGTCCAAAATAAACAAACTTCAAAGTCATTTATACTTATTACTCATTTACAGTCATTATACTCAAAAGCTAAAACAAATCCAATTGAAACCTGTTTAGACTGATATGTACCCCGGGGTATTTTCCAGCTATAAGGGGAAAAATTAGGAAAGTTTTGCTGTCATTTTGATATGGATACCAACTTTCTGAATCATATTATTTAAAAAAAGGGGTACCCACCCCCTATTTTGGTATCAATACCATCAGAGGATAACTCTTTTTTTCTAAAAAAAGGGGGACCCACCCCCATCAATACCAACTTGACTTTTCAGACTTTTAAAGGAAAAAAAGACACCACCACCCGGCTATGGGTCTGGTATCTGGATGTTGACCCCCCCCTGAAAAAATTCAGAAAAAAAAAATGTTTCAAACAAAAACTTGGATGTAACTAAAATTGAAAAATGTCAAAATCAGAGAAGCCACTGCCTTGTCACATAAAACACGCACACCGCTGAAGAAGAACTTAAAATAAAAAAAAGTGCCACGAAATAAAAAGAATCTTTATGTAACCCCCAATAACAATTAATTTCAAGAACAAAAGAAAATGACTTCCGCGTATTTCTAATTGCTTTTTGTATAAGAAAAACAAAAAGTGGAAACACTCTAAGAAAACAGTGTTCATATAATCATAAATCATTCAGACACTCAACACTTACAATTTTCTAAACTTTAACTAATTCCTTGTAATGTGCCATCGAAAGTACACACATAACCTGGGTATCCAGGCTGTACAGGCCATTTCACAGTCGCAGTAATCAGTACCACTCCGCGCTAATGACGACTTACTATTGGTCCAAAGATTTTTGCGTCAAACCAACAGAAAGCCGTTATGGAGGCGCAATCACTCCTGATTACCCATGATCCATTTCGACTGTGAAATGGCATATGTAAACTTTTTATTTCAATGTTTCTTTTTATTATGTTTTTGGTTTACCACCTGGTCTTAAAGTCCTAAAGTGTTTTGAATTCCAATATGTGAAGGCAGCACATGCGTACTTTGTCGATTTAATTATTGCACGGAGATTATATAAAATATGCTGACCCTGGGTTTACGCAAACATCTAATAGACACAGCTATAAGTAGAAACATCAAAATTTAAAAATCATTTACAGCTTGGATATCCAGGCTAGTACACACACAGAAACCCATAAGCAGCATGAAGATCCTTAAAAACATATAAAGAACCATAGATTTTCTTATAAAAAACATAATGATTTTGAAATAGGAAGTAACGTTTAATTAGTTTAATTAGTTTAATCAGTTTGTTGATTACTAATTGCTTATTGAAAACTACATGTTTCTTTATAAGAACATCAACATTTTCAAACCTTCGGATATTCTTAACTTTTTGGGCTTTAAGCCTAAAAATGTTCTTAAAAAATGTTCTTATTTTCTCCATTTTGTGACCATTTTTACTCATTTTCCTAAAAGATCGGGTGTTTTCGAGCCCGCAAAGTCTTAAAATGTTCTTAACTTGTTCTTAGCATTAAGTATACTTCTTAATGAAGAGAAAATATTGCCAAGGAACAAGTATTTTATTAAGAAATTTTACCACCACAAGATGCTTTTGCTAAGAGACACATTGGTACAAAAAAAACAATATCGCCTAAACAGGTCCGTCTCATTGAAAAAGATGTCTTCACACCTATTCTTGTTTTTTCAAATCGTTCTTAACGTGTTCTCATTTTATGTGCAATATTGAGGTATTTTATTTAGGCTTCTATTTTATCGAAAATCTTTTCTGGAAGTTCAGCAATTATCTAGGCTCAGCTTTCATCTTTTTAAATATTTTTGAAGATTTTGAGCCTCATTTTTCCTTTTAGATTGTTCTTAAAGCTGTCAAACAGAATACCGACTTTAGAGAAAAATATCAACCCAGCTGGCACACAACGTTGTTTCAACGTTCATCTAATGTTCACAACGTCCATATAACGTTAGATGAACGTTGTACCAATGTTGTGTACCAGCTGGGAAGTTGAGTGATACGTACATTCTAGTCAATTAAATATCATATTCAATGTGAAAATTAAGGATCTTTGATTTCCTAAGATTTTGATCTTAAAATTAGTTAAGATACTAAATTACGCAAGATTTAGGAACGAGTTTAATACTATATTTTCTTCTATGAATTAAATTTGATGTTTGTTTTAGAGCGCTGAAATTGTATGATTATCTTAAGCTTTTGGTAAGAGATTCTAGACATGTGTCTAGAGAAGATGAGACAATGAGTTGAAAAAGTTTTTTCTCATTGGCTGTTAATTGCTTTGTTACAAGTGTCTCGATGGTTCATACAAAGTATAGATAATTGTGATGCAAATATATGTAAAAGATAAGATAAGTAAAGTTGTCTCTGGCAAGCAAAAAATACCCATATTAATACATCACCAATTTCCATTGAACAAACAATAAATTTAATCAATTTCACAAACAATTGTCTCGTTTATTCAAACACAGACAAGAGTAATTTGAACAAAAACTTTAATTAATTTTACACAACATATTCAAATAGTCAGCCAAAAAGATTAATTAGCATAACGAAGACATTGTTAATATACACTTTTTTATAAGAACAATTTCATAAGAACACGAGGCTGAAGATCGGCCAAAACCTAAGATAAAATTCAGAACAATCCTAACCTCAGATTACATAGAAAGTACTGATGTTAACAAATTTTCAGGCATTTAAGGGAGTGGTCAGAAAGTATCTACTAGGGGGGGGGGTGGAGGATTCTAAGGGGGGGGTTCCAAATTTTTTTCGAGGGTTTAGGGGGGGTTTCAAATTTTTTTTGAGGGTTTAGGGGGGGTTCCAAATCTTTTGGGCAACTCAAGAGAAAATGTAGGAAGTCTAATTTCATAGTTTTACGTTTCAAGATTTCAAAAATTTGTGACAACTCATAATTGATTTTATTGCCTATATGTACATGTCACAATTTGGGCATCATCGCCTTGCCCTTTAGGTTTGTAGCATTGAGCTAAATGAGGGAAGTAGATTAGTGGCTTTCACAGCTCATCAGAGTGGTTGGAAAAAGTACTTTTCAGAAAGCAATTTGTCAAAACGAAGTGTCTTTTAGCTAAAATGGTGGTGAAAAACATCGAAATTTTCTCCCGTCGGCGCAGCGGATTTTTTTTCCGTCAACGAACGAAGACCTACGCTAGCGGCCGAATACCTTTAAAACTTTAATGCGCGGTTTTCCAGCGGCCGAAGACCTACGCTAACGGCCGAAGACCTACAAATTTAATGTGCAATCAGTCTTCAGCGGCCGAAGACCTACACAAACGGCCGAAGACCTGCAAAACTTGAAATTTGAGAATCTAAATCTGAGCCAGCGGACGAATACCTTTCTTTGCCGCATGAAAGTTTTTCGCACCAAACTGCCGTTCAAGCAATAGATTTTTAATATTTCGTGAAATAAATTCTTTTCGTGATAAGTCACATGAAAATATAATGGTACTCTTGTAAACATGGAGAGGGATTTGATTGCTGATATTTTTGAAGAAATCGAATCAAAGTACGAAATTGTTAAATTTTCTTGTGATGAAAATCATGAATGTGATATATCTTCCAGCACAGAGCTCAAAAACTTTATTGAAACCTACTCAAAATACACGGGTGAAACCTTGAAAATTAAAACACGAAAAAAGATCACTGAGAAGAGTATCTATTCGGTGCGAGCGTTTTATAGATGCTACCACGATACAAGGTACGAAAAGACAAGAGATGTCAAGTCAATATTGGAGAAGAAACCAACCAAAAGATTCAGGAATACTTTTTGTCCCTTTCAGATGTCGGTTAAGATTCTTAAAAGTGATTCTAATGAACAACCAACTCCATTTAGATGCACCATAGATATAGAGCATAAACACAATCACCCCGTGAATTCTCTTCATGCTTTAAGCTTTAAATCGATTTCAGAGGAAACGCAAAATGATATCAAAAAGCTATTTGAATCTGGTATGACTCCTTCACAAGCATATGCTGAGTTTCTAGGTGAATTTCGTAGGAAATGTGCTACCGACCTCGAATTTCATCATAAAAAAGCTGACCGTAGCTGTTGTCCAAGACGCTTTGACTTCAATGTGCTGTATGCAAAATTTTGTGTTGAGCAGTTTGGCGGAAAGAATGGTCCAGATATGTTTGAATTATTAGAAGAAAAGATTCAGCTGCTCAAGGAAGAAGACAACGATATGCACATCGAATACAAAATTCATGACAGAAAAGAAAGTTCATCTTTGATCATTGCAATCTTGACACCTTTGATGAACCGAGTTCACAGAAAGGTTAGTTCTTGTATCTGTATGTCTTCAAAGCAGTTTTAAAGCAAAGTTGTACATTACAGTGTACTTACTCAAATCTCACTTTACATTTTGAAATAATCTCAAATGTTGTGTTTAGCATTTTTCAGGGTTTTACTATATTATAACACCCTGTATCACAGAACCGGTGGGACCCACTGGAAAAATCAGCCAAAAAATTTTTTTCGGTGAGAAAAATACCCTGAAATTTCATCACCATCGGAAAACTACACTGAAATTTTGGCCATCCCACTGGATTTCTTAGTCGTAAACAATAGAATTTGAAATCTCCCCATTATAAGCACAAGATTTCGACTTTAAGCTTCTTCATTTTATCTCCATTGGATAATAAATTCTGAGGCAAGGGTGTATTATAGCAATTTATAACAGTGTATAATACCTATTATATTGTAGCCATCTAAAACGTTTGATATAACATATCTCTCTCATCAGGTCAGACAATCGTCAGAGCTTATGTTTATCGACTCGACTTCAAATTTGGACGAGCACAATCTACGTTTCTTTCTGCTTTGTACACATTCAATGGCAGGAGCATTACCTTTAGGTATTATATAACAGATTTATTTGTGTGTTTGTTTGTAGTCTAATTTGTTGTTATAACCAAATAAGTAAGAGCTTCTTTGAGGGTCTAAGGATATTTACTTGTAAGATTGAAAAAGCAGAACCTTGAATAGTTATTCTTGTATTCTTCACACAGGAATTTTGATAACAAGTGATGAGCAGGAACAAACACTGGATGAAGCCTTTTCAATGTTCAAGGGTCTTTTACCCGAAAACTCCTTTTATGGATCGCAAGGACCTCAAATGATAATGACAGATAACTGTGATGAGCTCAGGAATTGTCTTCGAAGAGCATGGCCAAACGCAGTCTTGTATCTTTGCACGTTCCACATTTTACAGCAAGTTTGGCGCTGGTTATTCGAAAAAGAACACCGAGTTAGCAAAGAGGATCGAGTGGTCATAATGAAGTATTTTAGATCAATTGTGTACGCCCAAACAACAGAGGAATTAGATGAAAAATTTGAAGAATTTATGGAGTTGGACATGATTGAACACAATCACTCTTGTAAAAGTTATTTTGAAGACCTTGCAAAAATCGAAAGGGCCTGGGCTCTTTGTTATCGCAAAGATGCTTTGACTCGTGGATCACATACTAACAATTATGTTGAAGCGCAATTTGGTGTTGTTAAAGATGGCATTTTGCGAAGACAAAGACAATTCAATGTGAATATGCTACTAGATAAGCTGATGAGTGAATTTGAACAACACTTCAAGATCAGATTATTGTCAGTGGCAGACGGAAGTTTTGATGGTACATACAGCAGCCGATATGGAGGAGGGAAATACCAAATACCAGGTGAGGAAAATCATTTGAATCGAAAAATGAATTGTTTAAAGAAATCCCCTATCTATGTAATCTCTTTTTCGGATATCGTTGAGTTTTCAACGTATCTTTTGTTAAAATTATGCTTCTTTTTTATTTTTCCACCCTTTATCCTTATCAATTTTAAAAGTCTCACCCTGGAGATATTCTTTCGTTTTGGTCGATTTTCACTCTGGTATTCTTATAGGGACCATTCTTATAAAAAAGTGTGTAGTGCACTGAAGACACCAATGGATGGTTTAACAAATAAAATATCTGTTTCTTTTCTTTTAGTTGACTACAATGTGGATGAGAATGTTAAAAAATTGGCAGCAAATCTTTTTACTGTTGCTAGCAGACGAGATTCAAATACCGTCTATTGTGTCGATACGTCGATAGGTCGATGTGAATGCCCTCAAGGAATGAATGGTTCAACTTGTTGGCACCAGTTTCTCCTATGGTCAAAATTCAAAGAGTCGTCTTTCAATTTTCTTCCAGTATTTGATCCAGAAGCCAAGAAAGAGTTGACAGAAATCGCAATAGGATCCTCCCTTGAGACACACTTTTACGACTCCATTCATTGCTACGCCATGGGCACTATTGACACAATACCAAACAGAAGTGCAGATTTAATTGAGGAAAGAGAAATTGAGTGTGAAAAAAGCACAGCAAATTCTTATTCTGAGATTTCTATTCCTAACCCTACGACAACGACTGATATTATTAAACAGTTTGACGAGTTTCATCATAATGTGAAAGAAGAATTGCTGAGTGGAAACCAAGAATTACGGAAATCTATGGGAAAGTTCTTAGGTCGTTATGAAAAATTCTCAACAAATCAACGCAATTCCGCACTACAAAGCTTTGGAACAGTTTTTGTAGGTAAAAGTAAGGGAAAAATAAAAGTCCAACCAACGGCAGTCTCTAGACGTGTTTCTCAAATTGGTAGTCGTCAAAGACAAAGCAATAACAAAACAAATCCATTACCTGGTCGAAGAATCACATCGAAAAGAAAACACAAGCTTACTGAAGTTGTAAATTTAAATGTTCCCTCTGCAAAAAAGGCAGGAACTACTATGAAAAGCAACACAAAGTATCCTAAGAAAAAACTAACAAAATTAGAACAAAAGAACAACTAGAGTGATTTTTTTTTTCATTTGGAAAATGTATTTAAAATCAAATTGACCTAATAAAAGCCATTGTTTCAAAGTCTGTTTTTTCAATTTTAGTTCAGAAATATTATGGGAGAAGCCAATATATAGGGGTGGCAGGGTTCATTTTTTAATAGAATTATTAATTCTGAAAATTTGCATCGAACTTATGGAAACTTTGGCATCGATAGTTTTGAAAATTCCAAAATAATTTTGCATGTTACTATGACAAGCCTTAATGTGTCTATGCTAAAAGTACTAGCATTGTTACTGTTACTATGGAAATTTTGGAAATTTTGCTTCTTTTCATGTAGTACACGTTTTTTATAAGAACTGAAATTTGGTCAAAACTAGGAATAAATTAAGAACAATGCGGGCCTCACATTTCAGAAACAACTAAGGAAGTACTGCATTTAAAACCATTTTAAAGTAAATGGGTAGTCTTTTTTCCAAATATAATGAGCTTCAAAGAAATTTTATAATGTTTTTTTATACATAATGTTTAGTTATTGCTGCTGTGTTTCTTCTTCTTGTGTTGCTTTAGGTTATCTTTACGACTGAATGGCTTGCCACAGATTTCACAAAGAAATGATTTTGATTTTGTGTGTGTTGAAATATGTCTTTTCAGCTTAGACGGGTTTTCAAATGCCATATCACATTGTTCACATTTGTGTTGGCGGATGTGTTTTGCGTTTTTGTGTCCTTTCAAGGCTTTTTCTGACATATATTTGTTACCACATTCATCGCATTTGAATATTTCACCACATGAGCTGACGTGTTCTGTCAGTCGTTTCAAAGACGTATAACGTTCTCTACATATTGCACAGGGCTCCAGCTCTATCATACCAATCTTTGCCTTTTCGTTGTAATCCTAAAACAAAACCCGGGACGCCATGAATATAAGCTATAATCGAGCTATACTCTATTAGTAGGGAAACTGACAAATTAGGTTCAGGTGGGACCAAATGGACCAAAAGGAAACAAAAGATTTTATTTGTCAGGCTATCTATTATCAACTGTTGATTTATAATCTCAGATTTAAGATGGACCAAGATTGAAATATATTTCCCTTACCTCTCTTTGGTCTGTTTCCAGATCTCTCCAGCTATTCCTCAGTTTTTTTGATCCTGTTCCAAAGTTCTCTTTCAGCTCTTTCTATAAAATAAGAAGAGTGTAAAAAGTAATATACTGTAGTAGCATATCAAGGGTACTGATACTGAAGTGTACTAGTCTACACAATAGACAGATCCAGGCTTTTAGGCCTTACTCTTGGTCTATAGGCACTGCTATACGCGGCCACTAGTGACCCCCACCGGGAATTGCTTATTAATAGGTTTAAACATAATAGACAACATTCACAAAAGATGTTTATCAATAGAGATTTTAATAATGTTTAAAACACAGCTGATTGGCTTAGGTTTCGAAACTCTCTATTGTTTCATTAAAACCTCAGTGCGCATGCGATTTATCTGGAGAATTTCAATATTCAAAACAAGAGCAGTGCTCATAGCCCGAAGAGTAGGAATTTTACGCTCGAAACAAAGGAAGATATGACGTAGCCTAAAGTGTACAAGTCTTTCAGCTAAAGGGCAAAAAAACAACTCAGCGAACTGAAAAAAAAGCAACTGAACCAGAAATAATGTGTTACCTTATTCTCGTGCAAGTAATTTTCTCAACCACATCAGTCACGCTAGATGTCACATTTGCTTAAAAATAAACGAAACGAAAAATGAAATATCTTGTGAATATCTTATCAATTTTATTCTTAAAATCCTTCTCGACCAATAAAAGTTGAGATTTTAAGCATTCAATATCAATACTTTTGGGTGTTGTGTGATCGGGATGCCAAAGCCAGTGTAAACAATGTAATAAAATAAAGAACATCCTAAGCCTCAACTCAAATTTCATATTTCTTACAAAAAAGCTCATCTTCTTCTTTTGAATCACTTTGAAATGCACTTGTCTTGATATCTTCACCGTAATCAACATCCATTGGTTCAGCAGTGGGTTGCTCGAAAGATTTTGTAGGTTTCTGAGAAAAAAGTGTACTGGTTTAGAAATCAGCACGCAGTCTTTTTTTATAAGAATCACAAATTTTAAGTATTTTTTAAGAATAATGCTGTAACGCCATAATGAAATAATTGGTTTATGTTTCCTCCATCTTTTTCTCACGTTTTAGACAAAAAAGGGAAAATATATTTCGACCATTAATTCGACCGAAAATTTCCTTGCTTAAAGGAGGCTCACCTTTAAAAGGATCTCTTGAATCAAGAGTGATACATGGAAGTAAATATGATAAATTATCTTACTCTTTCACCACTTAACCAAATGTCTTGAGCGTTGATTTCTCTTTGCATGTACCATCTGATCATTATGCAGCGTGAAAAATCATTGAATTGGTTGATACTTGTCAACCATGATAGTGAAGGAGGAAGTGTGCTTTGTTCTAAACCTTTTTCACTTAGAATGACAGCAGAAAACAAAGCAGCTACACCACATATTGTCCCATCTGGTCCTTGATACGGTAGTGGCAAACACCCGTCACTGCATCTGTGGACCTTTGACGGAGGTGTTGGGGTTTTATGAGCATTTGTTACCACATATGGTTTATCTTTGTTCACATTAAATGTCGTGTTTAGAATATCCGTAAAAAACTTAATCCTATTCAAGAAATCTGTAGGAAGACTCCAAGCAGAGGAGTCACAATATAGAATTTCTTTTGATGCAATGTTGATGCAAAAGCAAACCCAGTGACAACCGAAGACATTTTTGGTCGAAATGAAAGTCTTTCCTTGCTTTTTACCAACATTAGCAAGAACTGAAATAGTTGAAGCCTCTGACTCTGACCATCTCTCCACCCGTTCTGTCAATGTACCTGCCGAAAACTCATCTTCCAACTGCCTAAAACATACCGTAGGTTCGTGGTTGTCATTATTTCTCATATCCGAAAATTGCTTCATAACTGAAATATCTATCCATCTTCTACCCACCAAATATGCAAGACACCCGGTCACCGACTTCTTATTCTCTCTCTCTCTCGCATAAACATGATCACGGCCGTTGAAAAGAATATCTTTGAAACCGTTCAAAGAATCTTCAAATCCAATCCTCTTTAAATTCGGGGGTGATTTCACACCCTTTTCAAGCTTGCCAAACCACTTTTTCTCCTCCAAAACAGCCTCTTTCACTCCCTTCATTTCATGAACCACCTGCAGAGCGTAAAGATCATTCAAATCGAAAAAACACTTTTCATCGAAAATGACAAATTTACTTTTCTTTGATTTTATAGTGTCAATCATTGTTTTAATGTCGTTCAAGGATGGTAACAAGCTCATTTTTAGTCCGTTCTCTAAACTTTCGATTTTCGAGTGCCTGCTGACATACTCTGTAGTTTTTCCTCGTCTCACGGTCTTAGGTATTTCACAGTCAAGGAGTTCTATCCTTTTGATCGAATAACGACGTTCTGTGTCTTTGGCGAGTTCCTTAAATTTTAAATTTAATGAAGTGCATTTAGAACTGAAATTTTTCTCAAGTAATCATAGGGCCAATTATGAGTAACGAAAGAAAGTATATAAGAAATAAAACATTTAACATTTTATCTAATAATGTTACGACTGATTAATAATGATGAATTGTACGAAGACATAAGCATTGAATGGCACTCTTTCGTGCCAAATTGTAGGGGGAGGGAGCTCAAATTGCAATTTTTCTGATTTTTTACCTAGATATCACTTTATCTCATCAAACCCCCAAATTTCATAACTTTTTTGCCCAAAAATTGCCAAAAAATCTCAAAAACTTTATTATTTTATTAGGGAAGATGAAAACAATCTCCCCACTAATAACAGCCCCTCTACAATAAGGCACAAAAGAGTGCAATAATCGTGCAAAAAAGTAAGTGCACCCTCGATCTAATCGGATCAATATGATGTACTATGATATGGATAAAATAAATTTCCAATAAAATGTTTTATACAAAAAAGGGTACTCACCATTGTTAAAAGTTTGGAGCACATGTTTTCAGCTCTAGCAATACAACAAGAAAGACTTGATTTGTTACTTCGCAGAAAAAAAAACACAACATCGAACGTTCGAACGTTCGAATTTTACAGTGCACTCCCCCACAGTTATAATGTTAACTTTCACATTTATTCAATACAATGTATGGAATTTCAACTTTTAACATCCCGATGTAGAACAAAAGGATGCCTTACTTTTGTAGGTATTCGGCCGCTTCAAACAAAGACTTTAATAGTTTGATAGCCAAGACGGTGTGAATAATTTTATTTTTAAACATTTCAGGAATTCGTCCGCTGGCTCAGATTTAGATTCTCAAATTTCAAAGTTTTGCAGGTCTTCGGCCGTTTGTGTAGGTCTTCGGCCGCTGAAAACTGATTGCACATTAAATTTGTAGGTCTTCGGCCGTTAGCGTAGGTCTTCGGCCGCTGGAAAACCGCGCATTAAAGTTTTAAAGGTATTCGGCCGCTAGCGTAGGTCTTCGTTCGTTGACGGAAAAAAAATCCGCGTCGGCGCAAACCTTGGTTGTGCCTCCTTAGCCTCTACCAATATCTTATAAATTATATAGCTTCACAGAAAAAACACACACGTGTACAATATTTCGACGTTTGTCTTTGTCAAGTCAATAAATTATATACACAGAGCTTTGACAGACCCTGGAAAACCTGAAAAATATAGGTTTATAGGGAAATTTCAAACTCAGAGAATTTTTTTTGGACTCCTTTTAACAACAGAATAGCTTGTATTTTAGGGTCTCGAGTACCTGATCTTCAAAATTTTCTTCCTTCAGGGCCAACCAAGGTGGCCCCTCAGGATATTTTGGGCAATTGAGATGCCTCTGTAATGTAGGGAGATTGTGTATCAGGGAAAATAAGCCGTAATTTTCTCCCAAAACTTAGGGAAACTCAGAGAAAATAACTCGTTGACTCTTATTTTAACCCTGGACTATTCCTTTAGGAGATCACACTACCATTTTGATTGACGTTTACACCACGGGTTTTTTTCTTTTGTTTTGTTTTGAAATTCCGTCGTAACCATGGAAATCGACGGAAAAAAATCCCGTGGTGTAAACGTCAATCGAAATGGTAGATCTCCTAAAGGACTATACTCAACTTTACAGGGCTAAACTATCTTCCTTACCTAATTTTGACATAAAAAACTGTCATACAAACAAATAATACTCTTTGTACCGCATCTGTATGAATTCTTTTTTTGCATAAAAATTTTTCTAGTAAGGCGGGGGGGGGATGCGAAAAAATATTGGGCCTTATGAGGGGGGGTTGGAAATTTTTTTCCAGGCTAGGGGAGGGGGTGCGAAAGTTTTTTGGGATTTTTCAAAATATCCTCCACTCCCCCCTAGTAGATACTTTCTGACCACTCCCTAAGCCTTAATCAAGAACAGCCTAGCCTGAGCCGAAATTTATACTAGTACTTGTGAAAAAAGCGTGTACAAAATCTTTTTCTATACTGCAATTAAAGTTTTATGAACATCCGATGATGTGGGTTTTAACAGAGAGTCCTGACAATAGTCTAACCTCGTTATATCGGGTGTGTCAGAAATAAGTTTTTTGATTTGAAAGATTTGAGTCTCCAGGATGCCCCCAGAGACTTTGAGGCCAACAGTCAACCAGATAGACATTCTCAGGTTAAAACTTGACTGAAGTTCAGAATAAGCCCCTTGTAAGCTGCCATAATATAGCTACTGACCTTCAAGGAATCAGTCTTGGAACTTAAAGGGGAAAATATAATAAAATATCAGAAAGGAATTTTTAAACAATGAAAAAAAAACACGCTCCGTCCTTCAACAACCAAAGAAATATAATTGCACAAAATTTCAGCCGAATTCGACCATTTTTGAAGTCTTCAGAATACCTAAAGTTTTGACATTCAAGATAGACATTCTCAGATTACAACTCAACTGAGTTTGAGAATAGACATAAAATACAGCTCTACTAACCTTCAAACGATCAATCTCCGAACTTAACGCTTTCAATGTCTTCAAAATAGTTTGTTGTGTACCGGATAGAGTGGCTTCTGCTTTTGCTGCACTTGATTGTAGAGATTCGATGTCAGTCTTCAGAGTGGTTAATTGGTGATCGACATCACCTACAACTGGGACATCACCTAAAAGAAAAGGATGAAAAGAGTGAGTGAGAAGCCTATACAAGAACTGTTGGAAAGGAGAACTTCGGAGGAAGTATCGATAAAAATAACATGAAAACTTCAATCTGTACCAGTGAAGGTAGAGAGTGTATCACCATGTTTCCCTAACACTCTGCCTGGCAGTGATTGAAACCTTTACACTACCAAACGACAGAATGTTGGTGATAGTCAGTGATAGCCTTATCCAGATGGTGAAAATGTTTACCGAGTTTGTCATTCTACATATGCGCTTTACTTTCAGTGAAAATAGAGAGTCTATCAACATCTTTCAGTTTTTACCTAATTTTAACCGTCGTCTGGATTGAAGTAGCCTATAAATAAGCTCTTGTGAATTATTTCTTTCAGGAAAAATTGCACTACTTCTTTAATGAAGCTGTGAAGCTTTTGAGTACCATCTTTCTCGGGTTTTTAAAAAAGTTTCAAGGGAACTGAGAATTATTTCCTGGTTGGCCCAGAAGGAAGAAAATTTGAATATCTGATACTCTGTGACCCTTACATGCATCTCAGACGGTTTTGTTGAATATATTGAACAAATTGAATGTGCCCTTATTGGAATTTTATAACAGCCTTTTATTATTATAATCTCGTGCATGATTAAGACAACTGAGAGTACTTTTGAGCAATGGACTAAAACATATATCTCAGACATACTAACCACAGTCCGAATAAAAAAACTAACTTTTTGATGATATAATAACTTTCTTTTTGATAATAT
The DNA here is from genome assembly GCF_902728285.1 of Clytia hemisphaerica. Classification (NCBI taxonomy): domain Eukaryota; kingdom Metazoa; phylum Cnidaria; class Hydrozoa; order Leptothecata; family Clytiidae; genus Clytia; species Clytia hemisphaerica. The sequence goes on along the minus strand of NW_027103674.1, from coordinate 2,208,441 downwards.
TCATAACGTAATGTTTTCTGCGGAGAGACCCCGGTTTTAGCCAGTAGTGGCAAATTTAAACTAGACAAAAGTTGTATGAAATTTGCCAATACTGACAAAAACCGGGCTCTTTCCGTAGAAAACATTCCGTCGTGAATATCATGAATTGATGAAGTTCCTGTTGTGAAAAATAAAAAATATTTAGAAGCAGCGGGGTAGCCATGGACTAAATATGGAATATGGTGGACTTAACCAAAAACAAATGTTACCTTCTCGTCTACGTGATTTTCCTTCGTCTAATTCTTTCACTTTTGCGCTAAGAGTTTCAAGCTAAAGAAATATATATAAAGATTCAAGATAAAATCTATTTGGAGCAAACATCTTTGTAGGGTGCCTTCTCAAAAACTAATTTTGTCGCTCACAGGTTTAAAAGTAGCAATGCATGGTGCTAAATATTCGAGCTAATTTCAAATGAAGATAATCACGTTATTTATTTTGATGAAATACCAAAACACCATTTTTGTAAACCAGAGTTATAAGTGTTTAGATAGTAGAAAGTTAATATTTCAAAGTTTACCTTTTTGACCAACATTTGGTGATTATCTTGAAAACTATTGACCATGGAATGTTTTGATTCCAAATCATTTATCTTTTGTTCATGTTTTGAGAATAACGTATTTGAGTTGCCTTTCAAATATTCTAAAAATAGACAAAATAATTATTACTTTATACCAAAAATTGACACAGTAAAACTAGTCTCCTATTTAACTAAGGTAATTTAGAATAGCAAAAGATAATACAATAATAATATAACAATAGCGTTCAGTTTGAGGTCGTTGTTGTTTTTTTTTCTACCCGCTTCGCGTCGGGCCCAAATGACACTATCGGGCGAATAATCAAACTAAGCGGGCAGAATTAATGACAACAACGAACGAAAACTTAACGCTATTACTATTATTATTCATATCGGACATTCAAACAACGTTTTTTTCTAGAGTCAACTAAGTCTTTTCGCTTCAATGCAATCTCTTCAACAAATTTTTAACACCTTGTGAGCGGGCCGAAAATGACCAAAAAGTGTTTTTTTCTGACGTTATTTTAGTCTCTCGCTTCAATGCAACGACTTCAATCCAATTTCGAGCGGGCCGCAAATGACGTTATTGCCCTATACCCGGGAGGTAAATGATATTTCAGCCCTCTGAAGCCTGGCGCTTTAGTTTCCTCAGCGCCGGTATAACAATTTGAGTCACAAAACCTTTCAATACCGCACGCCGATTGTATCTTTAATAGTTTACTTAATGACCACTATATGGATAATAATGATAGTTTTATTGTAAATCCCTGGTCGATGCAAATTTGCCAATCTGGTACTGGTATTGTAGGGCACCGTTTATCTACTAAGAGCTAGAGTTATAAACAAGATTTTGCATCTCTTGTCCGAAACGAGGTCAAAAACTTAAAGGCATCATCAATGTAGAAGGGGTTATTTCAATTCAATCGTATTCGGTTTATTAAAGTCCTTTACAAATTAGTTCTCACTAAAATTAAAAATCTTCATCTTCGAATTTTTCAAAAACATTTTTGTATGTTAATACCCCACTAACAATGATCTCTTTGACGAGCACATAAGCACAATCTAATTAAAACAACCATGCGCTGAGAATACATTTCCCTTGTAAACTCACCAGTCCCCTTTAAAAGTAGACTATGTTACAAAGCTGCAAATAACGGCCGCTGATCGGTAATCACAAGACACTTTTTGGTTTCCGCTGAAAACTTGAGATTGTTTGTTGAAAAAATGTAACAAAGCACTTTTTGTCCCTGCTCTGTTTTATTTGTTAATTGTTTTATCTTCTCATAATCATTAACCTAAATCTAGAGCTATTTTGTCACTCCAAATCTTTTGAAAAATCACCAGCCAAGTCACAATTCCTTACTTGCAACTTGGTTGATAGGTGCATCATATTGACAGGTAATTTGAAACAAAATTATCTTGACAAAAATATTTATCTTGAAAGAAGGATACCCACCTATTTGTGTTTTCAGATGTCCAATTTGATCATGCATGTTGTATATGAAGAATGCGAGCACCAATCCACCAGATATGAGGATTGAAAGTATGATAAATGTGAAACAACATCTCCAAGAAATTATGGATGAACCACTCTGTACACGTGTGTCTGGAAGGTGTTTCCTGCATAGAATTGTTGTAAAAGTTGGTATTATAAAATGCTTTTTCAGGGGTTTTAATTTTCTGGTATTGTGTAAACATATCTATAATATAAATGGTATGTTGGAACATAGCATATTATTGTTTGGAGGATCTGCTATACATATTTCCTGCATAGAATTGTTGTAACAGTTGGTATTATAATATGCTATCTCAAGGGTTTTATTTTTCTGGGCTTGTGTAAAAGTAACTATAATATGAAAGGTATGGTGGGAAAACTCATCGGTTGGACAAGCTGCTATACATAAATGTGTAAGAAAGGTGTTTCCTACAAAGAATTGTTGTAAAGGTTGGTGTTACTATATTATCTCCGAGCCTTCATTTTTCTTTTTTCTGGGTTTGTGTAAAAGTAACTATAGTATAAAAGGTATGTTGGGACATAACATATTGTTTTGACGATCTGCTATAATATCACTATTGAAATTTACCTTTTTCTCAAATGGGCTCTTCCAGAAAAAAATTGTACATGGGGGTGGAGGATATAACAATTTTTAGTGATTTACCCTGAACAGGGTGACTTTTGGCCCCCCGGACAATAGGTTTTACCCCCGAACAAGCATCTGATGACCCCCGGACACCCCAAATTACCCCCGGACAGAGCAAATTTACCCCCCGGACAAGGCAAATTTTGATGATTTTTTGCTACCCCCCATACAAAATATCCCCAAACTCCCGCATGTACAATTTTTTTCTGGAAGAGCCCAATGAACTTTTACAATTCAAATCCTGTTTATTTCTATTTTACACCACTAATTGTTTTAACACTTAACAGAAAAAAGGTTTGGGTGACTATAAAAATTATATAAAATTCATTCTTAACATTCAGAAACGATACTAACCTTTTCTTGCGAGAGCGTTTTGGTTGTTTTGGAGGTAATTTGAATTCTTCAACAACTTCATCGGAATCAGAATTTGATCCTTGTTCCGTGTTAACAAGTAGTAGTTCCTCATCTTTAACCATTTTGCAGAAATTTTTCTATAATTTTATCCTTTTTATGAAAATTCTACAAAAAAAAGAATAGAAGTAAATCTTTTAATTAATTAATGAAAAAGGTGATAACTTTATGGAAAATTCAAAATGACTGAAAATCAACAGATAATCTTTGAAAGAAGTTCCAAAACACTTTATAAAAACTTTGCATTTTTCCTTTTTTAAGTATCTAGGATTTTTTTAACACATTTGGATGTTAATTCAGCTCAGCTCATTCCCTCAAGAATTAATTTTTTAACCAGGGGGGTACTGAGTCAGTGTACTGGCCCATAGCTGGTGGGGTGGTGTATATTGTTTAGGTTAAATGGAGTTAGTACAGTGTACTAAAAGGGTAGTTCTCTGAGAAAAATATAATAAAAAAGTTATTACATTGTACTTAAAAGGGTGGTGTAGGGATTATAAGAGACACTGGATAAATGACTCATAAAACGATGGAGAGCGACGATTGTATTTTCTTTGTTTCAGAAAACAATTGATGTTCTAGCTATGTCCGCAAAGGACAACTGTCATGGCGGCTCAAATGTATCTGATTTTGAAAAATGTTTATTAATCTCATTTTAAAAAATTTCTCTAGCGTTTTCTCTTTGTACCTTGCAGGGAAAAAACTTTGAAAGTAAGGTTAGAATACGAAGTCGGATACATTTGTGAAATCTAATGTGAGAAAAACATCATTAGACAAAGAAAATCAAACAAGTTGCTTATAGTAACATGGGATATTCAATTGGGAATATCTTTCCAAAACTGTTACCACAAGAGCTAAAATTAACAAACATTAGACCTGAGCTTCTTGGTGTCACTGTGGTATGAAAATCTTTTGGAGGCACGTGGTGGCAAGGTGGTTTTTTTGTGGTTAAAGTTTGAAAATTTCCGGTGTCAACATCAAATTTTTTATACACAACACATCTTTTTGACCTTTCTCACAACTTGAAACGTCATAACGACTTATAATTGGCAATTAAATAGAAGAATCTGACTCTCACGGGAAAGTTTTAAGTCCCTTTTGGGAATTGGATGAATGATTTTTGATATAAAACGCAATTAAAATGTGTCGAAAAATCATTTAATGAGGGAAGGAGAGTGAACAATAATATCATTACTGCAGACATAGCTAGAACGTGAGAAATCAGCAAAAATCAGGTACTTGTATATCCAGTGTATAATAAATCCTTGGGTGGTGTTCCGGCTAGTTCTAAACACGGGTCACGGGGCACATACAAATTACAGACAAGAAAAAATATAACGATATCATGACGTATAATTCATAACACGTACTAAATAACACATAATAGTACTAGTACTACTAGTATAGTATGTCTGAAACAATTATATACAAATAAGTATTATCAGGAAAATTTTTAAATAATATGTCACCCACAAATTTTGACAAAATGTTATTGAATGGCAAAAATATTGTCAAAATCATGAAATATAAGGCCTCTGAACCAATTTACAGCAAAATGTTTTTTCATACTCAATCAGGGCTGCAAATAAATATTTTTAGTCAATTGGACATCATGTCCGACAGAAATGAAATCCTGTCGGTCAAACTCAAAATCCTGTCGGTCATTCAGTGTATATATTTTTTTTAAGTTACGGAGAAAGCAAGTAGGAAAAATAAAAGTTACCTTTGAACAGTTTGTTACTGTATATAACAGAGAAATTGATTCGATAAAAGTAATCTTAGAAACACCCTTGGAAGTTACAAAGAAAGCAAGTTGATAAAAGTTAACTTAGAAACAGTCTTAAAAGTTAAGAAGAAAGCGAGTTAATAAAAGTTAACTTAGAAACACTCTTGAAAGTTATGAAGTAAGCAAGTTGATGAAAATGGTCTTAAAAAAACTCTTGAAAGTTACGAAGAAAGCGAGTCGATAAAAGTTTAACTTTGAAACACCCTTGAAAGTTACGAAGAAAGCGAGTCGATAAAAGTTAACTTTGAAACACCCTTGGAAGTTACAAAGAAAGCAAGTTGATAAAAGTTAACTTAGAAACAGTCTTAAAAGTTAAGAAGAAAGCAAGTTGACAAAAGTAATTTAGAAACACCCTCGAAAGAGTTACAAAGAAAGCGGGTTGATAAAAGTGATCTTAGAAAGAGAAAGTAAGAGACAGGGGTGTAAGAGATTTATTTTCAACTCTCAAGTTAATGGTTTATTCCTTTTTTCATTCGGACATCATGACCGACACAAAAGATTTTCAGTCGGTCAAATAGCTTTTTCAGTCGGACATTGACCGATGACCGACGCTTATTTGCAGCCCTGCTCAATAGGATGCTAATCATGTGACTGGATATAGATTGACATGTTTTAAAACGATTAAATGCTGTGCAAGATGGTGGTTTTAGAGATATGAGTAGAATTACGTCATTTTTATTAAAAATTCATAATGGTAGGTGGAAAATATTGACACATTTATAAAATACCATCATTTCTACGTTATTATCCATTAAAATTATATTCATACTCAAGGTGATGGAGGGGATATAATGAGATATGATTTAACAATAGTCGTACTATCATTTTCTTGAGAAAGCTCTGTTTTCAGGTGATGGGAATTGTACTATGTATATTACTTACGTATAACGTATAACATGCATATAGCACTAAAAGTGTATTATTGATAATATAAGCTTATTATGTGTATGTAATATGTTGCGGTGTTTTCTGGTCTGCGTTGTACACGACTCGGGTAAGTTTATGGCATGTCTCACAAACTGAAAATTACCATAATTTTTAGATCGCATTAGTCGACAGAAATTGACCAAACAAATGATTAAACATGAAGGGTACTATGATGTAGTTTCTAACCTGATGTGTAACCTAATTGTTTTTTCGCTTATTTTCGCGAAAAACCGCTTAAACTGATTATGACGTCATAATCGATGACGTCATAAAAACTAAAAGTTTGATTTCTCAATGATGGTTTATTCAATACCCTTCAAACTTACACCAAAAGATGTATCTCATTAAAGTCTATCTTTTGACAGAATTTTTTTTCAAAATTCTGATGACGTCAGCATAAATAAGAAAAAAACAAAAAATCTAATTTTTTGTTGACGTCATCAAAATTTCGAAAAAATCTTTTTTTCAAAAGATAGATTTTGGTGAGATACATCTTTGGTGTAAGTTTGAAGGGAATTAAAGAAACCATTATTGAGAAATAAAACTTTTAGTTTTTATGACGTCATCGATTATGACGTAATAATCAGTTTTAGCGGTTTTTCGCGAAAATAAGCGAAAAAACAATTAGGTTACACATCAGGCTAGAAACTACATCATAGTACCCTTCATGTTCAGTCATTTGTTTGGCCATTTTCTGTCGATTAATGCTATCTAAAAATTATGGTAATTTTGAGACATGCCATAACTTACCTGAGGATGCAAATTTCGAAAGCACGTGGAAAGCACGTGGTTAGATTTTGACGTTTTAAATAGTCATACGTGGATAAAAGCCCTTCAAATTGATTTTTTTGATAATTTTTAGCGTTTTTAAAACATTTTCTGTTTGAATTACTTTGATCAGAGCTGCCCCGTCACCCGTGTCCCGTGACCCGTGTTTCGAACTAGCCGTTGGTGTTCTGAATTGATACACACTGAGAAGTTTGTACATTGTACTGATTTCAATGGTAGAAACACACAAACCCAGCAAATTCCCATGTATATTTGCCATTATTTGCCAGGTCCAAGCTGGTCCGAGACCTTCAAGTCAAGGCTGGTTAAGCTTTACAAATTGGTACACTGATTTTCTCCCAATGTTTTCTGTTTACTTGATTGGATTTGTTTTAAAGCTGTAGCATGCGCAAAGTTGAGACCGGCCTAAAGTCCACTCATTCTGACATTTTCTTTACTGTAAGGTACTATCTACATTATGGCAAAAAGGAATTCGAATGTGTAAACGTTCAAATCAAAGCTTTCAAATTCTTATTACTTCTGACTTTCAAGAAAGTAGAAACCTTTTTCCAAAACTATCTGAAAGAGAATTAATAAAAAGAATTTACTTTTACAGATAACGTTCATCTTGCAGGCTATGTTACAAAGACTCTAGGTAAGCATATACAATGACCAATCGTAAATGGGCTCATAACAGTTACTAAAAAATTGAGCTTTGAGCTGTTGCTGTGATAACAAAATTTATCTAGGTCTACAATTTAGATCTAATTGGATTGCAACTTTTGTAGCTTTTATTTCAGTTTATAATTGTATGTATTTTCAGGTATTTCAGTAGTGTTTTGCCAGTCTGGAAAATATATTCTATATCATGTTTCAACAAAGTCAGTGAAAGCTTTTTAAATTCATTTTGTAGCTGAAAAAAGCTGAAAATTCTTACAGGGCTAATTAATTAAGGTATGTGTGTTACAAAAGACTCAGACTATTTTATAAACACTTTTAAAAAATAGATGTGAAACTATAAACAGCTGTAAATAAAGAATAAGGTTAGTGCATAACATATAGCGGTATACATACTAACATGGTGGCAATTAAACTTATCTGGCCAAGAAGAAATTAGAACAGTGCACTTATAAGGGGTGGTTTCTAAACTTATCTGATCAAAAAAAACAACTAGTATAATATGCTTAAAGGGTAGGTTTCAAAAATCTGGTCATAAAGAAAAGTCAGTACAGTATACTGAAAGGATGGTAATAAAATTCCAGTTGTGGAGAAAAGTTAGTACAGTGTACTAAAAAGGGAGGTGGTCTAATTTTTTGGAAGAAAATCCAAAAATCAAGTTAGTACCCTATGGGCCAGTACAAAAAAGCTCAAAGTGCCACACCTAAAATGAATAGCAATCGATAACGATAAGTCTACATAGACTTGTGACTCCACAATGCAATCCACAAAATGTGTAACCGTACATCCTGTGCCCAAGTTCAGGAGTTGTCATAAAGCCATTATGGTAACAACCGGGAGGGCACATTGCTATACATTGTAAGTCTACATAGAAAGATTTATTTAGTACCCTAGTCAACTGTTTTAGCAACATCAAAGTTACTGTCAGATTTTTTTATTCTTGATGAACATCAGAGGAACGGACCAGGAATGCCACATAACAAAGTCAAGAATGTCCATTCCTAAGAGATGCTCATGAAACAACAAGGAAACAATGTTATGATGAATGTCCATTCCTCAGGAATATTTGAGGAATGGACGAGGAATCTTATTAATTATACTAGATAGATATTTGTTCCTCAGGAATGGTTATCTTGCTCTCACATTCTTTTACGCCCCCGACAGCTGACAATTCTCAGTTGCTTCTGTAATTCCCTCCATCAAAAAGTCCTTTTTCAATTTCAACCAATGAGATTGCGGTGTATGATTGATGAATGTTAATGACTGGCCCTACTTTTTGGCACTAATGACTTTTTGACGCTAATGACTTTTCGGGCCTTGTAGTCATTTTATTTGCTTCAATCGTTGATTCTAAAGGATGAATTTTCTCTTATCTTTAGTTCTCTAGCAAAAACGGGAATTTGATGCGAGCGCTATTTTTTCAAATAATCCTTTCTGTGGATTATCTTTCACAGGCGTTTGTGATTGAACAAAATAAAACAATCTATTAAATATTTTCCAGGGGGTAAATTTTTTGTTTTTCTTCTATTTCTTCATGTTCACCAATCTGGCTGTCCGGGGAGTCTTCATATATATACCAAAGCAGGAATCATGAAACCTGCCAACTTAATCTTGAATTTGGGAAATCCCCAAGATTGGATATTTAATTGAAATTGGATACTACCTGTAAATGTGTATTGTTCAAATTAGCACACTAACATACATTCTCACCCCTGTATGTATGGTTTAAAAATGGAATAGCCAAATATTATACCCAGACCAAGAGTCAGCCATTCGATCAGAATTTGTCTGCTGTAACAGGGGGGCGGACGACACAGGCACAGGGCTAGGGATGGCCCAATTTATATATTACAAGTTTTGAAAATTAAAAAAAGGGGAAAAAGTAAGAGATGAGCTCTTCTGCATCCATTAAAATTTGAAAAAATACAGAAAAATATACCTATTTCCTTCCTGGTTGATTTAAAAACTAAATTGATTCTGGATTTGAAAATAATCCTGTCAATCAATGACCAAATTGACAGCGTGTCATCAAATGAAATATTACAGACTTGGTCTGGTGAGAGTTTCACAGAGTCTGCAAATTATACAAAACATTCGAAATCGAAATCAAAACAAACCAGCTTGTGAGCTAAAAAAAGCTTAGTATTTCAGGCTAAATACCAGGTCAACCATTACGGGACTTTGTTATCGTTATCCCGTGTTTTTAAAACCAGCATATTTGTGTTGTTTTGGAGAAGAAGACGGAAGCCGAAACTCGTCAGTCGGGTGTTTAAGATAAAAACTGCAATTATTGCTCTTTTCGGAAATTATTGCCGAAAACGGCAATTTTTTAACGATGAAATACCGAGTCAGCAGAAAAGTATTGACCTTATAAGGGCAAAGATGTTAAAGGTGTTTGAAAGATATGAGGTTACATCGAGGGAAAGGTTTTTCGGATTTTAAAAAGTGATTTTTTCAATTTTTCGTTGCTCAATAACATGAAAAGTTCTAAAATACTACGTTAAAAGATCCTGCATCGATGCCGAAACACAGCCAGAAAGAGATAACAAAACCCCCGTTGTAAATTTGTTTACATATGACTCGATTTTGTTATCTGCATTTCCAACAAAAACCAGTTGAAAACAAAACTAAACGAGGCACAGTGGGCCTACTTATCGCGAGGGTGTCAAATACCACGTGCTCAATAATAAAAAAACTTTTATTTCCAAAAACGGCAATAATTGCCGAAAACGGCAATTTTCATTTATTTACTTTTTTTATTTTTCTGCTGATTCAGCATTTCATCGTTGAAAAAATTGCCGTTTTCGGCAATAATTTCCGAAAAGAGCAATAATTGCAGTTTTTATCTTAAACACCCGACTGCTCGTGGTGGGTTATTTTCTGATTTCTCCTTTTTTTGAATTTGTCAGTATGTATTTTATCATTTTATTTGTGCTTTTATTTCTCAATCAAGAGTACTTTCTGTATGTCTGTAATATATTTGATAAGTCATATTTTCATGCACTTTTTCTACTGCTGTTTTGCTAAGAAAATATTTTGGAAAACAATAAAACCAATACCGTGAACAGGTGAAGTCAGGTAACTTGCAAGTTCATTGGAATGTTTACAAGACTCTTGCCAGAAAATCCTTTGTTTTATTATCAATGATAACAGGGCCGTTATTAATTTTGTTAGATCTGACATATTGATCCAGACTCCCGCGCTCGATAGGATCGATATCATCGGAACGGCTGGATGATGGCGGATCGATATGTGATCGATGGATTATACAATCTTTTATCGATCGATACATGATCGATACATGATGGATGCATCATATAGTTACATCAAAATGCCTCGAAAATGTCAATATGAAAATTGCGTAATCAGAGAACGTATGTCTTGCTCATTATAAAAAGGCTGAGACAAACTTTTAATAATTGGATTGTAACATCAAGTTAAGTCTCTTTTGTTAAGTCACCAGGGGGTAAATAAAACAGACCTTGATATATTTATTGTTCGTTTCAACTTGACGATTCGTTTAAAACTCAGCCTCCTAAATATTTGGGGTAGATAAAATATGTACAAAGAAATTCATACTTTTCCAACCCGGCGAATCTTTAAAAAAGAAGCGAACAATAAAATATAATTACCCTTTCCAAATAAACCTCTTCGGTGGCGAGCAAAGTCTACTCTGACGTAATTGTAAAATTTATCAGTGCGTCACGAACAGCGATATTTCGATGGCACGGAAGCGTTTCAAAACACCAGCTTTTTTGGAGTTTTGTCTCGTTTACCCAAACGCTTCAATCTCGCGTAGGCTTAGGGGTCAAGACTAGAACCCCCAATACGAGACATTTGCCTGACCAAAAAAAAATCATCATCATCAGTTTTGTTAATTGTCAGAATCGTTCACTCACTGGAAATACGCAACTTTCTGAAGTTTCGTTTTTTTTTCGGTTGTGCTTCATTTTAAAAATAACAAAGAAGAAAAGTTACCATCAATCCCACGAGTAAAAAAAAGTATTCAGACTAGTCTACGAAAAGAATATCTTGCAAATTAATAAATGCATAAAACTGACGAAATCCTTTCTTTTTATGCTTAGGTGACGTCACCATCGATCCTGACTTGACAATGGAGAACCAAATTTGGCATTGCATGATTATTACGAGCAGCCGAAAAAGTTTGTGTGACGTAAAAATTGCGCAATAAACGAAGCCCTAAAAAACGCCCACTGAAAATTGAAAATAGGAATTAATTGAATATTTCACTGATGAAGTATCAAACTTTTTGTTTTTTGTAATTATTATAAATTCATTATTTTTAAATACTATTTTTTGAAAGTCAAAGGACAATTAAAGTTGAATTTAAGCTGATTGGGTGGATATTGGGCGGACGGGCGTTTTGCACATTCCGAGATCGGAAATTAAACGAGAATAAAAAACGGGGGCGACTTTTAATCTATATATTAATAGCGGTGCTTTGTGTGTCTGTGTGTCACCACTTTCGTTTTCGCTTTGTTTGTGTTTTAAAGTTATGACTTTTAGTCCCTTGCTCCACAAATTTGTTCTTTTGGATTCGCGCCATTTGCAAAAGATTGGATAGAGCTTGGTTTAGACTTTATACAGCCTTTGTTTTGAAATTTAAGGCCCATCTACATTTAGTAATTTCAATTTGTGCCAAGACTTGCCTTTTTCTCTCTTCTTTTGTTTTAAATGTTTTCGAATGTATTTAACGATCGTATTTATTAATGTCATTCGAATTCTTTCCAAAACAAAACAATTTCATTTCATAGAAAAGAATATTTCAAAAGTAAATCAAAACATAAAAATCAAAAAGTTGTGGGACAACAACAGCATTCAAAACTTCAAAGGGCGATATAAAGCATAAGAAAAAATTAGTTAACTTCTTTCTTCTTATAAAAATATTCAAGTCGTCGTTACTGTTAAAAAGTGTGTACGTCATTTTTTATGTTTAAATTCGAAAAGTTATGACAAGGGTTTAAAAAAGCAACTTAGAATTGTCTTCTTTTTTTTCGATCTGATAAAAACAAAGAGTTGCAATATTCTTTCTGACCTTCCCACTTTTTCCTGAAAAATTGTCATTTAAACTGGACGGCATATTTAACGCGAGCGAAGCGAGAAAAATAACTACCTGCAGAGTCGTTTCAAACGACACTGGTACAGTAAACGATGCTCTTTCTGATAACTTTCTGAACTTTTGACCTAAACAAAAAATTATGTCACGGGGGGACACGATCCAAATATGGTTAAAAGATAAGACACGCGGGGAAGGTTAGAGTTAAATGTTGTAGAGATTTCTATTTTTTATTTGATCGCTTTTTTAAGCCAGCTTCAACACCCAAAGGACTTTTAGTGCGTTCAGCTACAGCTTAACCGGCCTGCGACGCCGGGTACCGGCTAGTGTAATATTAATTCATTATTATTTTTATTTTTTTTTCGCGAATGAAAAATGAATTTTTTATTTTTGAATTAAGGAAATATAATATAATACAGTGGGGCTTTCGCATGTCTTTACACGTACGCGAACCTTGCGTGTCAGAGACTCGCAAGCGGCTTCTTTCACTATTAGAAACCTATTTATTGGCGACTCGTAGCCTCAAATTAATAGGGACACTCAAACTATTTAAAACAGGTCAAAAGCCTATTATAATTTGCGAGCTATTATGTAGTGCAAACATAAAACAATAGTCTGCGTGTTGAGTGTCGCAAGTCTTCTTATGTGCGAGTACTCCTATTGTTGGGCGCTTAACAGTTGATTAAATTCGTTCTATAAAATTCTATTGTGCTTAGGATGGAACTAAAAAGAAATCAAATGAAAGAAAGTAAACTTTTTTCTTTTCTCCTTTTTAATTCATTTTTACTTTTCTTTCGGTCTAAGATTTCGAAATGTAAGGAAATAACGGACACAAATGTTGTTTCTATTAAAGGAATTGAAGAATAGAAAATTAAATAAAATACATATATAATGGAAACAACTAGAAATTTAGTAAAAATATTAAATTAAGACTTCCTGATCTGAATGTGACGTACTAATATACAAATGCTGGACATTTTAAATTGTCTCCCCTGTCCAGAAATTTATTCTGGCAGATTCGTTTTGAAAAAAAAGTTTTAACCCTTATTTTGTTACGCTGACAACGTTAACAAAAAAGACTGATGAAACGTCAATGAAAGTAGCTATCATTTTTTAGTGTTCTGAAGCTTTACCCCCTTGTTTAACTATATTGGCAATACTTTGTTTATATGGTTAATGTATCGGTTGCATTTCACTTGGCCAACCGTGTCCCAAAAGCTTTTAATACCACCAACTAGTTGATCTTGTGTCATCGCCTTAAAAATGTTCTTTCTGAGATATTTAATTTCAGCTCATTGCATAGATTTTTTTTAGATTTTTAGAGTTTATAAAGCAATAGATAAACGAGTGAATAAAGTAACAAAGTGGCAAGTAGAAAAAGCATTAGATAAACGAGTGAATAAAGTAACAAAGTGGCAAGTAGAAAAAGCATTAGATAAACGAGTGAATAAAGTAGCCGAGTAGATAAAACAATAGATAAACGAGTGAATAAAGTAGCGAAGTGGTAAGTTGATAAAGCAATAAATAAACGAGTGAATAAAGTAGCGAAGTAGCGAGTTGATAAAGCAATAGATAAACGAGTGAATAAAGTAGCGAAGTGGTAAGTTGATAAAGCAATAGATAAACGAGTGAATAAAGTAGCCGAGTAGATAAAGCAATAGATAAACGAGTGAATAAAGTAGCGAAGTAGCAAGTAGAAAAAGCATGTAATAAACGAGTGAATAAAGTAGCCAAGTAGAAAAACCAATAGATAAACGAGTGGATAAAGTAGCGAAATGGCAAGTAGATAAAGCAATATATAAACGAGTGAATAAAGTAGCCAAGTAGAAAAAGCAATAGATAAACGAGTGAATAAAGTAGCGAAATGGCAAGTAGATAAAGCAATATATAAACGAGTGAATAAAGTAGCGAAGTGGTAAGTTGATAAAGCAATAGATAAACGAGTGAATAAAGTAGCCAAGTAGAAAAATCAATAGATAAACGAGTGAATAAAGTAGCGAAATGGCAAGTAGATAAAGCAATAAAGTAGCGAAGTGGTAAGTAGATAAAGCAATAGATAAACGAGTGAATAAAGTAGCGAAATGGCAAGTAGATAAAGCTATATATAAACAAGTTAATAAATTAATGAAGTAGTGAGTTTATAAAGCAATAGATAAACAAATGAAAGAAGTAGCAAAATAGGTGTTGTCTTATAATTTTTTAACTTCGTATTTTTAGTTAGGAAATCTTTTTGGGTCCCTAAAATCTGTGCGAAGCTATAATTGAAACCCTGGATATTGTTTATTATCTCATCTTTTGGACGCTTTAATTATTCAATAAATACATTGAAAGACTTTTCACAAATGTTTCAGCTGTATCTTCTTTACTTAAGATAGGAGGCTTTGAAATATAAAACGTCAGTAAAATACTCACTCGCTTCCCTATTAATTCAAAATAAATAGCTTTGCTTTCCTATTAATCAGCTGTTGAATAGCACGTACTTATTATACTAAACTAAATAGGCCTTTTATAAAAGGTACGAGTTGAGCGTTGGGAGGGAAATCAAAAGCACTCGCATTGAACGAGTCTGAATGAATTGGATTTCTAACACCTATACATTTTGTACTCGTAGCGCGTGAGCCTCGCGCACACGTAAAGACATGCGAAAGCCCCACTGTATATTATATTTGATTGTCAATGCCAAAAGATATTTCTTTACTTTACGAATAATCTGCTGTGTTGCTTTGCCACTTACCCCCAGATTGTTTTAGTAGACACTTCGGTCACGTATAGAAAAACACGTGTATATGTTGAAGCCGACTGTGGACTGACCGTAATTGCAATTTACATAAATTATTGTGGAAGTGAGCGCTTTAGACAAATGTTTGGGAAATCAAAAAGACAACTTTTGTGAGAATGTTGAGTTTTGTTTATATGGCGGTTTGTGACGCACTGTTTATGTGATGGGAGTTTGACATAGTAATATAAGTTGTTTGGGGATCTCCGTTCCGATGATCAATCCCCTATCGAGCGCGGGGTCTGGATTGATGTTTGTAAGTGCACTTTATAGTTTTGATTCCCAATGAAGAATCATATTCTGGTTTTCATGTTATTAGATGCTGTTTTAGAGCTTTAGAGCTAGCCTGTCTAGTTGCCAGGCAGCCAAGTGTCCTGCATCATTTCCTGCAGTACACATATGCAAATCAACCTTTTGTCTTTTGCCTGCATCCCCTGTGTGTCCCGTATTTCCAAATATCCTTTGGAATTACGCTCAAAGTTGCAGAAATGGGAGTCTTTTATATACAAAACAGCGGTGTAAAAGTTGCTATGACAGAATTAGACAAGGTATGTCAGCATTTTACACGAAGGTATCGTATATGAGCTGCTTTAAAAACCTTTCTTTCTTTCCAAACTTTAGAGAAGAATATCCCAGTTACACGAGGTATATATATTAGTATAAGAAACCACTGGTGTTTTGCTCAGAAAAAATTGTTGATTCTGTAAAACTATAATAGTTCAGTAAAAGAGGTCCATGGAATATAGAGAAGATAGAGACAAGGAAGACATAGAAAAACAGTTGAGTACCGTGACTTTGTGTAATAACGACATACCTTGTCTAATTTCGTCATAGAAACTATCTGGTCTTGTTTATATATGAAAACTTCTGAAAAAACTGTTTAAAAAAATCATTCTAACTTCCTGTAACGACTTTGCAGACCAGATAATCTCTATGACGAAATTAGACAAAGTATGTCGACATTACACGAAGCTACAGTACTGAGCAATCTTTTCAAGTCATCTCTATACAAAAAAGAAAAGCAAAAAGTCCTATCTATCAAAAGAAAACATCATAATGCTCCACCGCAGAGTAACTTATGTTTTGAATCCATTAATTAAAGCAATTAAAATAGTAGAAATCTTCAAATCCCATGACATCGAGAAGCTTAGATTTTCCTTTGTTAGATGTATATGTGATATATAACTAGCGTCCCGCCGAAATGCGTATCAAAGATTAATGCTGCGAAAGCACTATTTTGTTTACTTGACTCGCAAGCAAAAAATGCGCCTCAAAACTTCACTGACCCATTTTATTTACATGGGCCGAATTATTTTTACTGTAGCATTTATTGAAAAAGACAGCTTGAAAATTGCAGCACTGTCTTGGGAATTGAATGACAAAATTTGGTTGGTTGATATTATTGCTGCTGCATGTTTGCAATCAGTCATTTTGTCTCATTTTAAGTTTTCATTAATTGTCTTGGGAACTTGAACTTAATTCAGGTAGCTCTCATCCATATTTTGGCAAATACATCCTGTAGATGACTGATGTTTTTTTTCTGAAAGCTTGATTTTCTAGTGTGACTAACTGTATAATGTGTTTTCCAAAGCATTTGATTTCCCTGCAATAAGTCACAAAGTTTTTATGAACCCTCTGTTTCTCATGCTAGCATTGCACAATATGATATGAACAGGGCCTTATAATGCTGTAAACAAACCATTTCATAGGTCGGTTTTGTCAGAAGATCACAATATGTACAAAATATTGATCGGTGCAAGAGGTAGCCGGTATTATACGTCATATGATATGTCCTGATTTTTATTTAGGAAAGTTTAGTCAGTTTGATCTCTCATCAATGTTTTGATTTTTTTAACCAGGATTCCAGTGTAACATCAGGGACCAACTTATAGTATATGTTGAAAACTAATAGACTAGTAGTCAGGCAGCTCTAGTTTACAGAGTATGATAGATATAATCATTACAAACACTTTTTTATATAAGAACAAATGAGGCTCAGAATCACCAAAAAATAAGAACAATTTAAGAATATTACTGAGCCTGGAATAATTAACTTTCAAGCAATTCAGGGGTTAAGGTAGTAAAAATTGGGTATAAAGCCTAATACCGCAATTTCACCCTATGAATAAGAACAATTTGAGGCTGAAAGTGCCAAAAAAAATAAGAACAGCTGAGCCTCGGCAAAATTATACTGGTTCTTATTAAAAAAGTGTTTGAGATTATCCTCCAAAGCAGAGGTATTTTTAAGGGCAGAGGCATATTTTTTAATAGATTTTTATGTCAAAGGGGAAAATTATCAAAATTTAGCTAATTTGAGCTTTTTTCTTGTTTTTCACAATAAAAATATCATATCACCTTGCCTTGCTGCGGACAATTGTGTAAAATTTCAGCTCGCTAGAACAAAACAGTCAAGAGTTATGACCATAAGACAATTTTTAGTTCTTTGCTTTAGGACAATTTCTTAGACCGCACTTTAAATCTCACTACCATGATAAGCTAGATCAACAGGACCTTCACAATCTATATTTTGGACCTCACAATCTATATTTTGAACCTTTTATCTTACCGACAAACAATAATGGAAGTCAAGAGACATATAACGTAGGTGTCTAAGAAAACAACTGTTCTTTTTTTAGAATCTTCCTTAAATCTTATTAAACTCCTCACTAGGAGGGAACAGATCATAGATTCGAATTGAAGGCGTAATTACTAATAGCAATTAACATTACATAACACTGGATATACCGAGATTTTTGGTGATTAAAGAGACATAAATAAAAAAAAAAAAACGCGTCGATATCTCTTCACTCTAATGAAAATGTGATACAAAATTAAAGTGACGAGAGAATCACAAAAATCAAGAATTGAAAAAATTGGACCTCGAATTGGAATCGAACTCAGAGCCCCATGCATATGAGACAGACAATCTAACCGCTTGAGCTAACCACGCTTTGAAAGTAATGAGAGAAAGCGTGAACTGATAAGAAAGAAAAGGAAAAGAAAGAATCGAGAAGAAAATTAATTCCCGCTTTGATGTTATTATCGAAACAAAAGAGGAAGATTCTAAAAAAAATAGCTGTTTTCTTAGACGACTACGTTATATCTTTTCATAAGTCACAGCTCAAAATGTAACATGACTAAAAATGGTGCAAAACAGCCATTTCTTGTACATTTGATTTGACAGTGTCCAACACTATTTAATTTGAATTTAAAATATTATGCTAAAGTAATTGATGGTTAATGTATGGGAAGAGCGTGCTGATTTCCTCAGGGTCCAATACTTTAATAGGATGGAGTTGATTTAGGTGTCATTTTAATTTTGAATATGACCTCTTATCAATTTGTGCATGTCTTTTTCAACCATAATTTTACTTCAATATAAAATATTTGGGATACGTAGAAATATTTCCATCAGAGACAAAGTTGTTCCAATTTACCTGATCATTAGCCTTTTTTGAAGATGCCCTTTGAGTATAATTAAAAACTCCACTGATTCCAGCCTGAAAACAATGATAAGTTCGCTAAGGTTTACTAATTATCCTTTCGATAGGTGATGCTGAAGTTTAATTATTCAACATGGCATCATGTCATGACACTTTCAATGAGTGCCCCAATACCTTCAACTGTTAGAGACTGTTAGAGAAGAAAAGACAAGGCAATTTAAAAAATTTGAAAATTTTCCATTTTAGAGCCTTTTAAAAATCATTGAATGAACAAAGCAACATGAAACAAAAAAAATACACTTCATTAACAGGATGACTATCAAATTTAAACCAAACACCTCAGATGAAGCGCCATTAATTACTAAAGACAATAACAGTAATCACACAACACACTCCTTTGCAGAGATTGACAGTGATGATGAGGATGGATTAAACGAGAAACCGTTCAAGAAGAACGACATTACTTTATGGGTATCAGATGCCATCGTCCTTATTGTTGAACATTTACAATATTATGCTATACTGTTAGCTCTGTCTGAACATTGGGGATGGCCAGTATCATGGATAGATGCAACTTCCTTCACTTTCATCTTCAATTTTGACATTTGGGAATTCCGCAAGGTAGAAACAGGGCTATTCCATCACTCTACTGTATCTTTCATAGATACTTCTAAACTTGGGTTTAATTATGCTTCATATATATCAGCATGGGCTGTTATCTTATGCTTAATATGCGGTGGTTTTGCCATTGTTTATGTGCGCTGGATGAAAAGACGGCCGTTACATTTACTGCTTTATATCGCTCGTTGGAAACGTGTTATGTTTTTGGTATTACAGTTTGTGAGTGTACCGTTTGGTGTAGCTGCCGCACGAATTTTTCATTGCCGTTTGGATGAGACACGTGGTGTTGAAGTGATGGTGGTTCAAAATGAATTCGAATGCTATACAGGTAGGTTTTTCCATATAATGTAATATTTGACTTTTTGAAAGTTTATTCTCAATGATTTTGCATTTGAAGTATTTCTTTTGGCTGATGATTGTCGTTCATATGCACGGTTTGAAACTTTTAAGTTCAGGCAGGTTCAGGTTCCAAAAATTACACAACTCTTATTCTTAAAATTCTAGGTTAAAATAGAAAAAAAAACGAAAAAAGACTTTGCAACTGGACATACTTTCACGGAAAATATGTGAGCAGTTAAGACGACTTTCTAGTGTGCAAATGAATATGATATCTGTGTTTACTTCCCGTAGGAACACACGTGGCATTCATGGCTTTGGTACTGGTTATCTTCCTCTTCTTGTTCCTCATCTATCCATTCATCCTCATTAAATGGATTCGTGAACAAGTCTTCAGTGGTGATCGGAAAAGACATGAAGTATTCTTACAACTTAAGGAAGCTGAATATGAGCAAGGTTTAGATATCTTATGGGATTTAGGCCAGTACCATTTATTTTCGTCTTACACTCGCCCATGGATTC
Organism: Clytia hemisphaerica; assembly: GCF_902728285.1. Classification (NCBI taxonomy): domain Eukaryota; kingdom Metazoa; phylum Cnidaria; class Hydrozoa; order Leptothecata; family Clytiidae; genus Clytia; species Clytia hemisphaerica. The sequence continues at coordinate 2,188,405 of NW_027103674.1, read as the reverse complement.
AATACAACCCTTTGAAATTCATTTTCAAATTGATGTTCGTTGCTGGATTTGCTATGTCTGTTCGTTCACCATTTTGGGCGTCCGCCTCTATCACCACCCTTTTCTGTTTGGCGTTTTTGGCGTTAGTTTGTAAACGCCCGTTCCGTGTTCGATGTTTCAATGTTATGATCATCTCAAGTCATTTCTTAACCGCCTGCAACGCCCTGATTGGTAATTTTATGGTCCGCCCACCATGGGAAAACCCTGATGATTTTCAACTAGTAGCCTTCCTAAGAGCCCCATCAATCACTTACATCCTTGTCATAATCAATTGCGCATGGCTCCTTATCCTACTAGCCTGGATCATCTACCTTATCCTATTGAACAGAGGCTTGATTAGTAATGAGAGGATTTGGCCTCGATTATCTTATGAGTCTTCTGAAAGTATTGGAGATGACACGAAACGATATTTGAAAGCAGCACTCAAAGCGAGACAAACATTAGAGAAATCGTTGTCAGCTATCCCGCTATTCGCACCTGTCCACGAACTCTCTCATCAGATTCAGGTAGGAAAAATTTATTTGATTTATTCATTTTAAAGTACATTTTGTTACATCCTCTTTAAGATTTGATCTGGGGACATCATTTTTTAAGATCACATAACTTTCCCTTTTGAAGAGGTAGGTCTTTCTTTCATATAGTGCTTTATTATAAAGATTCCTACACTTTCGCTCATCGGAGTGCAGTAGTACGGGGAGAGAAAATCCTTTTAAGAATATCCGCTTTTATTTGGCGCGTACATTGTAAGAATAGAATTGTAAAAATAGACGATATCGGCTTTTCGAATTCTCCCCGAATGATTACCAATTATGCATTGCGCAAAAAATAACCCTAACCCTAATAATGCATCATGGGTAATCATTCGGGGAGAATTCGGAAAGCCGATATCGTCTATTTCGTTTATATTTTTTTAAAGAGCTGAATGCTATATTTGATAATTTTGAAGCCACTTAAGCTACTGAAGCTATTTGATAAGTCATAGATGCAAAAAACCTTAGTTGATTACCATTTTTATTGAATTATTTTATTGAAAGTATCTCGTATAGTTTATTTCTAATTTTTTCGCATTTTGTCTCGATCCTTCAGGTGATTAACGCTTTTTGTCGAGAAGCAGAGTACCTTGCTGACCCAACACACGACACACTATGGGATCTCTTAGACGAGCTTATCGAGGCACATAATGCGCTCGCCCCTGTATCCGTCTTTGGATTATCCGGCAAAACATCCGTTAAGGAAACATCGGAAGAATTTATCCGTCTCATGCCGGCTTTCCGTAAACGACTCAAGCAACGAGAATACGATTTTATCTTAGTACCGGCCGTCAAGAGACGATTACTGCTCAAAATGTATATTTTGAGCGTCTTCGTCAACAACAAATATAAAAAGCAATCAGCAGCTGAAACTGTCACAACCAAACTTCAAGATGCATTAGCTATGTTTGATACGCGATCAATTATGTCGGACTTCACTGATAGCGGACACGGCCGGTCACCGACAACATCCGGAACCCGGACTTCTATTGGAGAATCTTCAACAAGAGCACCCAGTAATTTAACGGCATTTCAAAGTGACGTCAATATGACATCATTTATTAACGATGTCGATAAATTGGTCGGTGATTTACCTCCGCCACAGAGAAACCCACATTCAGCAGGATCGACAAGAAGTGCACCGCGATCCAGTAAATCTTCAAATGGAACATCTCAAAGGTCATCCATTGATGCACAATCAATACCATCGACCACAAGCTTCAACAATAAGGTAATTTGATCACTGATCACTTACTACTTAAAGTGAAATACACGCTTTTTTTGTAAGAATAACTTCTATACGGATATCAGGGTGAGATTTCAGAGTTAGAACAATAAGCCTATTGTTTAGAACAATAGAAAAATAAGAATAATCCTCACCCTTAGCCATTGAAGTACACTATTCTTATAAAAAAGAAGCGTGTATATATCTTTTGGGGGGTTGGCGGTTATTGGTTTCTAGGCTCTATCCTCAGCCTATAGTTCTGTGAAACTCAGTTTTAGAACTTTTCGTTCCCGAAGAAAGTTAACACATTTAAAAAAATAATTTGTTGTTTTTAAGATTTGCAGGAAAATCCCTTTTTTCTCAAATATTATGGCTTTGATTTTATGTATCTATAAATTGACGCGATATTTTGCTCGAGTTTGATGGTATTATATTTTGTAATTGTTATGTTAAGAGCTATAAAATGATTTTAGTCCTTTTTTACCAGCAATAATTCTAAGAAAGTCTGAATTTGAAGATTTATCTTCTCTTACCGAACCATTACTACCTATTCTGAAGTTATCTAATGTTTTTACACTTGTATATCAAAATGTCTCCCAGCCTTCACTTTTCAGTGTTCATAGTTTTTCCATCTCAGACGTATTTCTGTCTTAACAAAGTAAAGATGGAGATTTTTCAAGACCTAGAATTTAAAACAATCCAGCAAAATATTGAAAATCTTGGCTAATTTGTCGTGTTGCGTCTAATACCCTGCCTTCTGACATAAAATTTTTTATGACAACTGAAATTTCGAATCTTTTATTGATTTTTTTAGCGGCCTCAATCAAGCCATTCTTCAAAATCGTCACACTCATCGAGACCAAACACAGGTCAAAGCAGGAATCAATCAGTGACATCTCTTCAAAATAAAGCTGGATCATCGAGACCAAGCAGTTCTCAACAACAAAGTCCATCAGTGGCCTCCCTTCAAATTAGAGCTGGGTCATCGAGACCAAGCACAGGGTCTGGACCACAAATAGACCAATCAGAATCGCATGCTTCAATGGGTAAGCCATTTTTGATTCTTTCAATGTTCTTTCAATGTTGAATTTAATAATTTGTTCGTTCATTCAATTTTTGATTTCTTTGAACTCTTGGATGGGAAATGAAATCACTTATTTCCCAACCAAGGCGCGTGGCTCGCGTGGTTTTCACACAAAAACCAAATTGTAAAACCCATCGCAAGATTTAAAAAAATATAAATGCAAATCCTTTCTAGCCTTTTGGGCTTTATACTCAATGCATTCAATCATTCATTTACCATCACCTTATTACCCCCTTATTATTTTAGATATGACATCATCCATGGTTTCACTGCCCAATCAAATCGATAATGATGAAGCAATGTTGATTCCAAAACAAGTGCGCACAAGTAAAACTGTCTTGTAAAATAAATTATGTAATAACGCACGTATGGTGAGTGTCGTGAATGATGGTTGGGAATGAAAATATTAAGTTTTAACAACACCTTAAATTGGAAATTAAAGTCAAATTGCTTTAAGTGTGCTTCCTTTTTTGCTACTATATAGAAACCTTGCCAGCATAATCAAACTTATTCCCTTAACACGTGGCTTCCAGTTGGTATCAAATGAGATTGCGGGCTTAAAGTAAATGATATCGAGTGAAGAAAAATCAATAGGCTGCGTTACTAAACAAATCTTGTTAGGCCTCAAATTCATTAAGAAAATGTAAAAGCAGGTAGGAATTTCAGGATATGAAAATCCTCTCAATCTTTTTTTTTTCTGGCCTTTGACAGTCACTTTTACAGCACATGGTCATTTCTTTGTAACGTATTGGGTCGAAGCTCCATAATTTCTTGAAGTCATTGCAGTTGCGCATATCATCATAGATACTTCTATCAACCCTTGACTGTGTGGTCGGTTTCTAAGTTCATTACCAGTCGTGGAAATCACGTCAAAATTCTTTGTCTTTGAGAGAATTAATGCAACGACTTCAGATATTTTGACATCATTCCTCCCCGGTAAAACACCACTGACCTTTACATACCCTGGACCAAGCTTCTCAATCCAGGCCAAGCAAAATCATTGATCGGAGTTTTTGAAAAGTGGTACCCTAATGGCGGCACTACTCAATAGCGGTGTAAATGCATCGAGAGCGCTGGATCTACTTTCCCTCGAAAACTTTTGATGATGTAGCGCCGTTAGACGTTAATTTTTAACACTGCAATGGCTTCTTCTCGGGTACCAATTCCAAAAAAACTCCGATCAAAGATGGCAAAAAAGCTTGGTCCAGGGTATATAAAGGTCAGTGGTAAACACGAACCCAGTCTTTTTACACTTTAAAGGTTGATAGGTATATGCCATGATTAGATTCTCTATTTTTTCATAAGGCTCCTTCTGGTAGATCACTTTGTTGTTGTTGACAATCATTTTCAACTTATTTAATATTTTTGGCACAGGTTAATTTTGTTTTATGGGAACATTTTTATTGATTTTTTTCTGAAGATTTTTTTATTTATTAGAACGCACTTTGTTGTTTTTATATTAAAAACTAAAATACAGTAAAAGATCTTTCTTACAAGAGGGCGATCAGTCTATAGCCTTTTAACTGAATGTAAAAATTAAATTATTTCTCCTGGAAAGTTTTATATCTGACAACCTCAGGTCTCAATATGGAAAATAAATCTTGTGGGAAATTTTTTTTCCTTCTCAGCTGGGATAGATTTGAGTTTAGTTTGTTTGGTTAAAGTTCTGTTTATAATGATCATTTTCCAAAACATGCATGTCTGTCTATGTCTCCATGTCTATTTTGGTCTTTTAGCCCGGCACGGTAGTATGAAAATACAAGAGTCCCGTTACTCGAATTTGGAAAATTTTAATAAAATTTTCATATAAATGGTGGGCCTATCTGCCAGGGAAATTGTAATTCTTACAATCCAAAATTAAGGTAAATATAAGGCTATTTTATCTTCAAAAGCTGAAAATATTTTTAAAACTTAATAAACGGGGAGGTCCTAATATCTGGGGTTTTTTTTCTCGAAAAATTAACCGGTGGGGGTGGGTGTTTATTTGGGACATAAAAGTTTATGGTTAACTTTAATGACACTGATTTGAAAACTCTTTTTATGTTATTTTGTAAATAGTAATATATTTTGATTATTTTTTCTCGATGTTGAAAATTTTTTGTAAATTTTAATATTTGTGAACGATATATAATATATAATTTTGACACGGGCAATGATATAATAACCATGATGATCTAAACTTCGGCTTTTATTTTAAGTCTTGTCTGCCCTATTGTACAAATTGATGGTTTGGATTAAAGTGAAGCGATTGATATAGTAGTTTATGATTCTTTACATGATATAAAATCTAAGACATCTGATATCTACAGTGTTCAGTGAGAGAAGGGTCGAGCTAATCTCGATCTCCCCGTAAAATATAAAATAACAATAGAAAACAAAGTCGATATAATCTATTCCGCCTCATCCGCCCGACGGCTCATTCCGATTATCGTGAAACTGTAAGCGCGCGAAAAGCACGCAGATTATGTAATAGATGTAAGAATCTTTACACTCCCGAAGAAGAACTTTTGGATCGCAATGATCTCAAGTTATAAGTCTTTGCTAATGGATTCAATTTTGTTTTACTGTTTTGCAATTGTTGTTCATTGGACGTTGTTCTTGTTGTATGTACTGGTTTACATGTCGATGGACCAGTAGAAATTGTTCGTAAATCTCTTTTTGGAGTGCGTGGAAGTGCAATCAATTCATCTTGATTATATTGATAACAATTTGATAAACCAGAGGCGACAGGAATGAGCGGATCAGAGACGACAGGAACTGGCGGACCAGAGACGACAGGAGCTGACGGACCAGAGACGACAGGAACTGACGGACCAGAGACAACAGGAACTGATAGACCAAAGACGACAGGAACTGATAGACCAGAGACGGCAGGAACTGACGGACCAGAGACGACAGGAACTGACGGACCAGAGACGACAGGAACTGATAGATCAGAGACGACAGGAACTGATGGACCAGAGACGGCAGGAACTGACGTACCAGAGACGGCAGGAACTGATGGACCAGAGACGACTGGAACTGATAGACCAGAGACGACAGTAACTGACGGACCAGAGACGACAGGAACTGATAGACCAGAGACGACAGGAACTGACGGACCAGAGACGACAGGAACTGACGGACCAGAGACGGCAGGAACTGACGGACCAGAGACGACAGGAACTGACGGACCAGAGACGACAGGAACTGATAGACCAGAGACGACAGGAACTGATAGACCAGAGACGACAGGAACTGATAGACCAGAGACGACAGGAACTGACGGACCAGAGACGACAGAAACTGATGGACCAGAAGTGGCAACAATTGAAGGTTCAGAAGACATAGATGTGTGATGTTTAGGAGAAAAAACTAAATTTTGAACAACAGCCGGTATAATTGGCTGGGATTCCTTCTCTACACTGACATGATTCTTAGATTGTTGCATTTCATTTGGTAATCCTGTTGATGTTTCTTGTCCTGAAAAATGAAAAGAATCCCACCCATGGACCTCTAGGGGGTACAGCAGTTCAAGGGGACGTTTGACCTTATGTTTGCCTTCAATGCCGAAACTAATCAAGGCTCCTCGAACAACATTTTTCCTTCCAAAAATTAAATTTTCAATCTTACCCACATTCCATAGTTGTCTCTTTTTGTTTTCATCCTTAACCAAAACTAAAGACCCAACTTTTGGGGTTTCGAATTTCTTGACTTTCTTGTGATGTACTCTCAACTCTGTGAGGTATTCTCGGTACCATCTTTCCCGCGCATCTTCAAAACATTTTTTGACGTGTTGATAGCTTTCTTCCAACGTTTTCACGACTTGTCCGGTTGGGAGGCTGATGATTCTTTTCCCACAAATCAAATGTGATGGTGTCAGGCATTCGATCTCATCATCGGCACCAACATACGTCAACGGTCTACAGTTCAACACGGCTTCAATTTCAGTCAAAATGGTGTGCAACCCTTCAAAAGAGACATTCACTTTACCCAAAGTTTTCTTCAAAGATGATTTTGTCAACTTGACCATCCTCTCCCAAAAGCCTCCCCACCAAGGAGATTTTTCGAGAATGAAGTGCCAGGTGATCTTCAAAGATGAAAAATAGTCAAGGACCTCGGATTCCTTCGACAACTTTAAGAGGTATTTATCAGCTGCCTTGAACGTTTTGGCATTGTCTGATACAATGAAAGAAGGAATACCTCGCCGAGCACAGAACCTCCGAAAAGAGTTGAGAAAGCAGTCAGTCGTCATATCATTCACAAGCTCAAGATGGACTGCGCGAGTAGTTGCACACGTGAAGAGAGCGACCCAGACTTTCTTTTCTACAGAAGTGGAAGATGATTTCTCAACAACATACAGTGGACCAAGATAATCTAAGCCGACGTGTTCAAAACCAGTGACATTTTTATCAATTCGAAACTCAGGAAGCAACCCTTCAATGGTTGAAAACGACTTTGAGTTGAGTTTCTTGCAGACGATGCAATTTTTCAAGATTTTCTTCACGAATTGACGACCTTGTGGAATCCAAAATCTAGATCTGACTTCAGCTAGAGTTGCTGCGACACCTGAATGTTTGACCTTTTGATGAGCCTGCAGAATGATCAACGCTGAGACATGACTGTCACGTGGGATGAGGATGCGGTTGCAAGATGAAGCTTCTTCGAGTCTACCTACAGTTTCCAAAAGACCATCTACATTTAACTTGACACTAAGAGAACATTCCAGCTCCTTCAAACGGTCGTCAGAGAGTTGATTTTGAACTTGATGTAGAACGTCGAGTTCAGCCTCTTTCAATTCATCGACAGTGAGTGGACCTTTTCTTAATTGTCCCAGAGAAAAGCGAGAACCGTGGTAAACCTCAAAGTTGTGGCAAAAGCGAATAGCCCAAGCGACTGACCGAATAAGTGACTTGAATTCACTGAAACGTTGAAATTCTATCAGTTGGACAGTGGTTACTCTTGCCAGCAATACCTTACTTACTTTTACTTCCTTCATTGCTTTCTCTTTCACCGACATATCCACCTCAAGTTTCTGCTTAGGCCAGTGTTCTGGATCTTTAGAAAGCCATTCTGGACCTCGAAACCACAGACCTTCTTCGAACTCTTCCTTTGATGACACACCTCGACTTGTCATGTCTGATGGATTTTCTTTGCCTGGACAATGTCTCCAAATTCCTTCCTGTGTATGTTTCTTGATTTTCTTCACCCTGTTACGGACAAACTGCTTCAACTCCTTGCCACTGTCCAACCAATAGAGTACCACCATTGAATCAGTCCAACAGTGGATACTATCGACATTCACCATAGTTGACATGGCCTGTTCAACTCTCTGAATGAGGACACTAAGAATGTAAGCACCAAGGAGCTCAAGACGAGGGATTGAGGTTTCTTTTAGAGGAGAGACTCTTGTTTTGCTCGTGACTGTGACTGCTCTTCTAGAAGATTTTTCGACAACATAAACGACAGCTCCGTAAGCCACAGCACTGGCATCACTGAAACCATGGAGTTCTATGGGAGATTCTCTACTGAAGGAATCAAGCCCAAAGAAATAGAAGCGTTGAATCTTGACAGAACCAATTTCAATCAAAAGGTTTAGCCAGTCTTTCCACTCATCTTGGAGATCTTTCTCAACAACCTTATCCCAGTCGGAGCTGGACTTGTGAATCTTCTGGAGAAGAACTTTGGCTGTTATAAAAACAGGTGAAAGAAGACCGAGAGGGTCAAAGAGTTGAGCCACTACCGAAACAACACTTCTCTTGGTCACAACCATATCAAGAAATTTCGAAGCAAATTCATGTAAAGAAAAGAAGAAAACGTCAGATCTTGGATTCCAAGGAATACCGAGAACCTTGCAGTCATCACTACCCAATGTTTCACCCTCCTTCACCATCTTCTCTGACACTGCAGATGAGCTCGTTTTCCATTTACGAAGGTTGAACTGGCCTTCCTCCATGAGTTTCTTCGAGTCTTTAAAGAATTGAAATGCAGCCTCTTCGTCAAACTCACCGGTGCATAGATCATCAACATACAAGGAGTTTGTGATACCCTCAACGAGGGACCGATATTTCGAGTTATTTCCTTTCTGTTTCTCTAGGTGATTTTGAACAGTAGCAGTAAGAATAAAGGGGCTTGCATTCAATCCCATTAAAACTCTTTTTTGACGGTAAGTGATAAGTTTGTTGTTATCCTTTGGGTCAAACCAAACAAACCTCAGAACGTCGCGATCTTCGAGTCGAACACTGATCATATGGAAAGCCTTCTCAATATCACTAACAAGTGCGATTGGAAAAAAGACGGAAACGTAAAAGAATATCAAAAAGCTCAGGATTTAAAGATGGACCAGTTTCTAAACACTGATTTAGAGAAGGATTGTCATTCGATTGACAGGAGGCATCAAACACAATTCTCATTTTTGTTGTTTCTCGTTCCTCACGAATGACACAATGATGTGGAAGATAATGTGTCCAGCCTTGCTTTCCATGGTCTTTTGTGTCAACTTTTTCGATGATATTTTGTTCAAGCTGATCTTCAAAATATTGGTTGTATTGTGCTTTGAGGTCAGGGTTATGATTGAATTTCTTCTTCAGTCCAAAAAGACGTTGTTTGGCAACAAAAAAGTTATCCTGGAGATCAGGATGTACATCCTTTCGTGGAAGAGGAACCTCGTATCTCTCTCTCCGTTATGGACAATGGAGTCTTTGAATTCTTTCGTCATTACCTCATCTTCAATCGACTCATCAACAATACCCATCGATTCAAGTTCCCAGAAGCGAGAAAGACGTTCGTCAATAGAAGGAGTTTGGGAAGAGAGAAGAAGGGAGTTAGAGAAGGAGGAGGATGTACCCTCTAATGGACCACTAACTAACCATCCAAACACAGATTTAGTTGCAACGGGTCCAGAAGAACGACGTACGGTTTCTCCACTAACAAAGCGATGGTACTGATCAACCCCTATCAACACACAAATCTCCTCTTGTGGTGTAGTAAAGTCATCTGCAAGATCGAGAGAAGCTAAATGTTCATGATGTTGAAATTCTACAGAAGGATTTAAGGGAGAAGATGTTATCGTCGGAACAACTAAAGCAGAGAGAGAGGAAAAGAACCACCACCAAAACGACTCTTTAAATTTAAAGCAGTCATGTCATACTCCTTCGAGCCTTTAGACGACCCACCAAAACCTGAGATGACCATCTTGTGTTTGCCAAGACTGGGTAGTTTCAATTTGTCCTTGATACTTTTGGTGATATAGCTGTCATTTGATCCCATGTCGAATACAATACGTACTTTACTTACTTGGTTGTTGTCGTTAGGGTGGTAGACCTTTACTTTCGCTGTCTGTAAGAGTGTCAACTTTTTTGCCCTTGCAATCAGCCCAGTCGAAGGCGTTCCCTGACACAGACTTTCATGATGTTTCTCCTCACAATTTCTGCAACTCCTTTTCGTACATTCTTTCAAAACCATGGTTCTTTGCTAGACAGTTGAAACAGAGGTGATTGCGTTTCACATATTTCCATCGGGTATTTACGTCTTGAACGATATCACATTTTGCAGAGCTATGTTCACCTCGACAATATGAACACCTGATTTTGTTGTCTTGTCTTCCGGTGGGATTTAGCAAATTTCGGGAGCTGCCACCTCCACCACCATTTTGACTACCTTCACTACCCTTGTTGCCTTTACCACTACCCTTGTCTGATGGGGGTTCCTTTGACTTTGAGGATTTGGAAACTGCTTCGCATTTCTCACGTGCCTCTAGCTCTTGTTTGAAGCATTTTAAGAGAACTTCGAATGTCCAATTTTCTGAAGAAAATTGCCTCAAAATGATCAAACGAATGTCTTCAGGAACCTTGCTCATGATGACAGGGACGAGTAAGCAGCCATACTGATCAGGTTTTATCCCAAGTGATTGTAATCCTCTGACGTTGATTTCGATCTTGTCATAAACTGCACGGAGTTGTTTGACATCAGTACCTGCTTTAACTGGCAGAATCTGCAAAAGCGTGTCCATATGATGGGTGATCACGACTTGTTTGCTTCCGAAACGATCAGACAAAAGAGACACAGCTTCCTTATAATTCTTGTCAGAAAGTTCTAACCCAGAGATAGCCATGGCGGCTCTTCCTTCTAAGAGGCCCTTCAAAAAATTGAACTTTTGGACGTCTTCGATGTACGAATGTTTCCCTACAGCAGCTTGGAAAGAATCCCAAAAAGATCTCCACTGACTTGGATTTCCACTAAACTTTTTAATTTCAAGCTTTGGCAACTTCACAGAAATTGGAACCTTGTGTTCATGAGATGAGATAGAGGTGTTGGAAGCTTTTGATTTCAACGAATCTAACAGATTGGTGACAGAACCCGTGGTAACGTCGATTTTTGCTTGCAGTTGGGAAGACTCTCCGTACGCATGGTCGTAATCATCGTCACTTTCAAGAAGGTTTAGATATTCCATATCCAATGCTAAGAATTCAGACTTCAAATCGACGAGAGAATCCCTTAAGGTTTTCAGAGCTCCAAGGACTGTCACTTGTTTTGACTCTTCAAGTTGATCTAGCTGCGAAAGATGTTTCTCGATGTCATCGATGTAGTGATGACAAGTCGATTTCTTACCATTTCGTTTTCGACGAGCGAGTCTCAATGTCTTGTCATCTTCAGTTTCAGACATGATACAATATTTGAATAGATAAGACAGTTATGGTATGTTCACACAACAAAAATGTGAAAAAATGAAGTTTTTTGGCCTTGTCCACACGACAATCCAAAGACGTCTCCACGAGACAAAAAGAGAAATGAATTTTATGGCTTTGTCTACACGACAATCCATCCAAAAGACGTCTCCACGAGACAAAAAAGGGAAGAAGAATGAAATGTTATGGCCTTGTCTACACGACAATCCAAATGAGGTCTCCACGAGACAAAAAGAGATATGAATTTTATGGCCTTGTCTTCACGACAATCCAGAGACGTCTCCACGAGACAAAAAAAAGAAATGAATTTATGGCCTTGTCTTCACGACAATCCAAAAGACGTCTCCACGAGACAGAAAAAACACAAATTTGTAGGAAAATTCAGATTCATTTAGAACACTCACAGTTAATTGATTCAATTAAATAAATTGAGAGATCAAAAGGAGAAAGGTGGTTCACAATTTTCACTTCTTTTAAACAAAGGAAAAGAGAAGAAAATCAATCACAATATCCTTTTGTTAAAGAATCTCTGAAAAATATTTTAGAAATCCTTGAGAGAATTTTATTGATAAGAGAGAGGGAAAAAAGTTTTGTGAAAGAGAAAGACCTTCAGACAAATTATTGAATGTTTTGAAATATTTCAGAGTCTAATTTCAAAACCAGTGACCCGAAGATACTCACAAAGAGGTGTCGAGCGACTCTCACTACAATCAACTGAGCCAGACAGAACAAACACCGATAGAAGGAAACATTTTGCAACAATTTTGGGGGTTTCTTGAGCAAATAGGTTTAATAAACTATCAAGAACAAAAATAGATGGAATGCACCCTCCCAAATGATTATCCATAGATGGATGTCATAAATAAAAAGGGAAACAATAAAATGCCTTGCTGAAAAACAGCGTAAATACAAAGTATCCCCCTTGAACTGCTGTAAAAAAGGAGTGAGGACTGTAATTTAGAAAATACTTATCATATTAGTGATGTTTTGTTCGGTGGACCATGTACAAATTGATGGTTTGGATTAAAGTGAAGCGATTGATATAGTAGTTTATGATTCTTTACATGATATAAAATCTAAGACATCTGATATCTACAGTGTTCAGTGAGAGAAGGGTCGAGCTAATCTCGATCTCCCCGTAAAATATAAAATAACAATAGAAAACAAAGTCGATATAATCTATTCCGCCTCATCCGCCCGACGGCTCATTCCGATTATCGTGAAACTGTAAGCGCGCGAAAAGCACGCAGATTATGTAATAGATGTAAGAATCTTTACACCTATCCACTAAAATGAAAAGAGCATGTGAGTTTGATTTTTGCAATAAGAGGTTATGGCTAGCCTTTTTCTGTACTTATAATTGCGAAGTATGAATTTATTTTTGCTACTGATTTTCAACTGCTTATACTCTTGCTTTTTTCATTCAATAGATTCACGTAAAAGTCAAGTGAAAAACAAAAAAATCAACGTAAATGTACGTAAAACAGAATCAATGCTATGTTCATTAAAAATTCATTATTTTGTCGAATGAGTTTCAATGGATGCACTTGGGTATCTCAACAAAATCAAAGATGGAAAAAAAATCAAACAAGATATTTTAAATATGAATGATGGTTTTTGAATTAAATGAATAACAATGAATGGTCTTTTGCTTAGTTACTACTGATGGACTATATTGTTGGATTATCAATCACTGAGGAGGAGTTACATAAATGACATCATACATTGCTCTTCCATTGTTAAGCCTCTACCACAGGGTTTGTTTTTCATCTCACATATTTTTCAAAGATTGCTAAATGAATAAGCCCAAACTGTGGAGGTCAATCGTACCATTTTGAATAAAATCCTACGATATTTATGGCCCTCCTCCACAGACTCTCGTGACACTTTGCACTGAAATCAATGAGATTCGTGAAATTGTTGATTCATGCATATATAACTGTCATATTAGAATTGAACAACATAAATTTACTGAATGAAAAATGAGATATTGTAGGAAATGAAACCTTGGAGATCTTTCTTTGTTTTGATTATTTTTCATAGATTTTTGCGGTTTTGACGAAAAGGAAGAATTGACCAAAGAGAAGCAATTTAAACGTGGTAGGATTTTCCTTTTATTTTCTGTAACTACGGTTGAGTGATAAAGGGCGGTTATGCAGCCTCCCCAAAAGTGACCGTTCCCTACTACCTTAAGGGAACTAGTTTTTTTGCAGTTCGAGGGTACCAAATTGGCGCAATTTGCAGAACTGATTTTTGCGATTGACACCCGCTTTTTGCCGAAATTCTTTCATATTCTTTAGGGTTTTTGAGGATTTTTAGTAAAAATTACATTTCACGGAACTAATTTTCACGGTAGACACCGAAAAACGCGAAAATTAGTTCCCGCGAAAATTAGTTCTTCTAAGTTCCCTTAAGTTCCCTTAAGTCAAGGTAATTCATAAACTTCCTTCAAAATTTGATTTTCATTTTCCTCTTTCTTAGTAGGGGGCCAACCCATTAGGGTTCGTTACATCTGTTGAACGAATAAGGCCTTGAACGCCCGTGAATAAGGCCTGGCAAAGCTTTCTATAATTAAAACAGTTTCGTTACAGGCAAAATTCCTAACCCCCAAAAATATTTCGCCAGTCCCAATATTCGGGGTCCCTTCTCAAAAAAGTTTCAAAATCCTATCTATTTTCGAACTAAAAACATGGGGTTGCGTCCCATGAAAGCTGCCATGAATACTAATACTATCTAATAAAATTAATTTTGAGCTTGGCAAGAATTTCCTTGTTTGATGTCACGGGCTTGATAATAAAATGTTGATAAAATTTAGTGCAAACTTATGAAACAATTCTTTTGTGAATTACGATTAATGCTCAAGCTTTATCAATCCTTTTACCTAAGTAATTCCAAAAAATGAAACGTGACGGAATATTGTCGGATTTTTTATGCCAATTTTGAAATACAGGTGGCAACGAAGCTTGCTTCAAAGACACAATGGAAGTTAGACGTCCAGTATCGTTTATATGTTCATGATATCATAAATAACACATTCTAATCTTATATCAATTCGCCTCCAGGAGGGGAAGAAAGTGCTGCAACATTAAAAAGAACGACAAATTGCTAAAAGAACGACAAATTTCACCATCCACAATCCCGACCGATAGTGATTGTACCACCCCTACGTATTCATTCTCTATGTGCCAGCCGCGACTGTGACTCGTTTGTCTGATTAACAGATGCATTTACAAATCTCAAATTATTCTCTTACAATAGATTGAATGGGGTATTGTTAAAGAAGTATGTCCACAACAACAAGGTAAAGTCTCTATTGTTCAAAATTGAATGCGATTATATCCATCTGCTTGTTTCTCGTTTTTCATTTTCTCGAGACTTTCGTGATACTGTAGAACCCGATTTTAATCGGAATAATTTTCGCAATTTCGCGAATTTTTGGATTGGGTTGCTGACTCTATTCAGAATGATGATTTTTGTCAAAATGTTAAGAATATCTTTGTTGAAATTGAAATGAAATAGGGACTGGGGAAGAGTTTATACATATTTCTTTATTCTCTAGCAATCCTTACTATAATCAACGAAAGATGACTCGCCATGAACTGTTGAAAAGTAATGTAGAACACCGCCATCATAACCACCCTACCAAGAAGACCAACACTTTTGTACCGCCCAAAGATGCCCTGATTGAAGAAAATTGTGTTGGAGATTTCAACAATGAATACAATATTGTTATAATAGGTATGAGTCACCTAGCAGTTATATAAGTTGTGTTTTTTTGGGCGATGGAGACGATTGGTTTTTATTTTGCTTATATCCTGACTGACTGAGGATGACGGAAAGTCAGAATATTATCACCGTCCTCGATTTTGTATATGTTGTGTTTTTTTAGGGGGGAGACAGTTGGTTTTTATTTTGCTTATATCCTGACTGACTGAAGACGACGGAAAATCAAAATTATCACCGTCCTCGATTTTGCGTATTAGAACTGGAAGCTGTTCCGAATTCGAGATTCTAAAGTTTCATTTTTATCATCCTACATTTTTTCGAATTTGAACCGGTCTTTTATCTTTCCACTCCCAGGCGATCGTGGTGTAGGGAAAAGTTCGATTCTCTTCAAACACACGACTGACATGTACAGTCAGACGTATCTTCCGACAATTGGTGTTGATTTCCGACGAAGTGTTATCAAGTCACGTGACAACGATATCAATGCCACCTTAAAACTATGGGACACTCGTGAGTAAGATTTATTCTTTTTATACGGCCAAAATCGAAAAAATATATTTTCTTTCTTCGTTTTTTAGAAGTTCTAACTGCAAATGCAACATTATCTCAGCTTTCGAGAAAGCAGAATAGGTCATGTTTGGGTTCCTTGGAAATCAAATTTTTCGAATTTGGTCCAAATGGAACAAATTTATTTGGGGCTATAAAGAGTTATGGTATTTAGAGTAGTTGAGAGTGATGGTCAAGTGTGATAAAGTCAAGCTGTTACCAGGTTTCAAAACTGAATGGCCGAAAGGAATAATAATATTTCGATACTTATCAAGCATCTTATTCTTCTTCGAACATCATTTTTACAAACAATTAGATGTAATATATGATTTTCTCTCTAATATTTAAATTTTGCAGCTGGCACAATACCTGAAATCAAACCAACTTCAAAAGATTTGTTCCGCTCGGCTTCCGCGTTTCTCTGCATCTATGACGTCACTAATATCGAATCATACAACAACATGTACCATTGGTAAGTTGCAGTTTAGAGATTTTTTTATAAGAACATAAGACTTCGATGGCCGAAATCTTAAGAACAAGTTAAGAATATTTTGAGGCTTTAAAGATTTTAGAACACCCGATTTCTTGAGAAATGGACGAGAGTACTCACAAAATGAGGAAAACAAATACATTTTAAGACTTGAGCCTCAAAAAGTTAAGAACACCAAAAGGCATAAAAAATCTTGGATGTTCTTATAAAAAAATACCATTCTAAGCCATTGAACTAATATCAGTCCATTTGCATACGATGTGTACCTTTTTTTTTTGCTACCATGTGGAAACCACTCTTAAAGGGGTTGGCTTAATGATGCTGGTATAGGCTACTGGCATCCACTAACAGATTCGTGCTCCTTATAGACTGCCTGGGGTTTCGTAGAGGACTGTGATTCAGACTAATGCTTGTATGGTTTCCAAGTTGTAGCAAAAAGGGTTTAATACTGAAAGCGGGCAACATCTTGAATATTGTTAGATACCTCTCTGTCAAAAATAAGCATTTCCCTATCACGGGAAAATAATTTTAGCAATCGGGGAATAGCGAACTTAATTCCATTTTGACCTTAAGTAGGCTTATCTTCCTGATTTCATTTCTGTATATCTTATACGCGAACTAGTTTTTTTTTTGAGCAGCAAAAACCTTTAAAAATTGAAATTATTCTATGAGGAACGTAATTTGACAGGGTGAATTGTTTCTTTGCCTAAAGAAGTCGGTGTTTTAGGGAATAGGGGTTAGTTTGGAGATTTATAAAAAAGGGTGAATTGGTTTTTTCTTGCATAAAGATTGATGTTTTTGTGAAAAATTAGGGTTCATTTTTAGTTTATTAAAAAACTTTCAATCTTGGCGATTATGTTTAATTTTGACATTTCATTTTGTTCTTTAGGATGAACCTGATCCGAAAGTACTCTTTGGACCAATCACAACTCGTTGTTATTGGTAACAAAACTGATTTGACCAATGAGAGAAGACTTTCAAAGGAAGATGGGATGCGATTGGCCGCATCATATGGTGCTAAATTCATGGAAACAAACGTGCCACAGAAACGTAATATACAAAAACTTTTTGAAAGACTTGCAGTGAATTTATCGAAATGAAGCGAGTCTGAGCGAAACATTGATCATTTTCAAGCTCAAAATTATGAAATAGATTGCGAGCATCAGTGAATTTCAAGGGAATTTCAAAACTATTGAAAATCTTCAACATTAGTTCCTCAAACTTAAAATAGGGATAAAACAGAAAATTTCAAAGCAACCAATCAAATAAAGATGGCGATCGAACAAAGAAAACATTTTTCAATACAACCTAAACAACCTCAGTATCAGGGAGCTACCAAAGCTGATCGAATCGTATATTGCATAAGTTAAACGAGCATAGACATTTATTTCAAAAATAAAATTTATGAATTCTTTTGCTTTGAAAATGGCTGCAGTTATCACAGCAAAACATCTCGGATAGATTCACAATGAAAGGCTACAATCTACTTCATCAGCTTTCAACATAAATTGAATTTGTCTTCGATTTTTTTCTGATGTCACGCAAGATTGAACAGATAGAATTGTTATAGAGTTCTGTGTAAATTCATTGCTTTGTGGTAAAAGAATGAGTTACAACAGGCCAATAAAAGAGAGACAATTTATTTTCTATTATTTCTGACAATATTCTGTGACAATTTCTTTATCTAAATTTCAAAATTTGCTGGGATAATAATAAGTACATGAAAAAGATTTACAATAAATTAATATGAGAAAAGAAATTTTGTGTTTTAAGAATTTGGTTGTAAAAAAAATTGGAAAAATTGCGAAGCTATGTACAATGAAATTAGTTACAAATAAGTGTGATTGTTAAAAATGAAGTGGCGGGAGCAAAATTGCGGCATTTAGTTTTGAATTTTAAATGATAATAGTTTAATAATTTTAAGGATTTAACCTTTTGTAAATAAAGAACTAACATTATACCGACAATTCGACGCTAATTTAATTTATTTAATTTATTGCCCTAAATTCAAAAATTCGAATAATATTATATTTTCTGTTTTTAAAAGATTTTTTAATAAATTTTTGTTGCAAGAATAAATACGTTAAATTTTAAGAATTATTAATTTTTCCCCAAAGATAAAACTAACTAAAAATAGTAACGAAACTCGACCATCCCAAAAGACAAAATTAGCAGAAGCTTTCGTAAGAAAAAATTTCATGGAAAATTGCGAAACTTTCTGCCATTGAATTAATCTCTTTCTCCCACTCGCCCAAAAGTATATACATTAACAAAACTGATTTTGACACCTTAGACCAGCGTCCGAGATTCAGAAAAGGCCTTAAAAATGGTTATCGTAGGGCACCCCTTAGATCAGGGCAATTTTTTTTACTCCTAGTAGGGTGCAGAATTGACAAAAAGAATTTGCCCTTCGAATCTCCTGCAGTTTTCGTGTGAATCGATTTTTAGTTAATCGATAGAACTTATCAAGGATCCCCCCTTTACTAGCGGTTTTTTCGAAGCCTGAAAATCAAATATCTGACACTACCAACAGATTCAGTGGTTTAAATATTGAAAATTATCGATATTTTTTGCTGGGTCAGCAGTTTTTCAGCATATTCACCCACCTTAAAAATGAAATATCTCAAGACTGGAACATCGAAAGTTAACAAACCATACCATTTTCGGAAACTACTAATTCAGAGCTATTCAGCTGTGGGAATTAATTTTTCTGAAAATGCTCCCAGAAAAATGCTGACGTCATCGGAAAACGCCAAAAACGTCGATTTTTCGCCTTAAAAATGCCATTTCTCGGCACCAGGTGATCGAAACTTAACAAATAACCCCATTTTCTATATCTACTTTTCACGCTGAATCCGTTGGTAGCATCAGATATTTGATTTTCAGATTTCGAAAAAACAGTTAGTAAAGGGGGGGGGGATAAGTTCCTTGATAAGTTCTATCGATTAACTAAAAATCGATTCACTCGAAAACTGCATATAAATAAATAACATATTTTTTTGTCAATTCTACACCCTATTAGGGGTATAATATCAAAAATTTGCCCTGATCTAAGAGGTGCCCTACGAAGTGACACAATTCAGTACCTCGGCCGCGGGTCTACCCCTGAAATTATTTCCTTCCCTAATATAATCACAGAGTCTGAAGCAAAGAAAATAAAATTTTACAACGAAAAAAATGCACATTAGAATGGTTTAGAATACAGTCGACTCTCGCTTATTCGAACTTTATTCATTCGAATCTTTCTATTATTCGAAATAATAACCAGTCTCTGCCAAGGGTAAACCCTCTTAGAAAACATTAAATCTCTCTGTAATTCGAACTGGTAAGATTAGGATAAATGACAGTCAGCTCTAAAATCTACAATCATGGTCGAAATATATTGAGATTTTAGTGTATTTTAATGTTTTTCAGAATTTAAAGTTCGAGCGAGAATTGCTTTTTTAGCACTTCCACTTTCTTTCATTGAATATTTCGATCTTAGAGAGGTGCGGTGGCTTCTAGGCTCATGTTAAAACTCTACTTTCAAACTGTAGTTTATCTCGCTTAAAATTCATTTGTGGTGCTTAAAATTCCTAAGGGACATCCCCTCTAACTCAATTTTGTTGTCCATGATTGTAGTCAAGACTAACCATGTACTCGTGCTAAGAGTTCTTCACGCAAAATTTTCTCACCTCTAGTAAATTTATAAATTATTCTAATGTGAAACTTTTTTACGAAAAAGATCAACAAATGACCTTGATTTCTTATTTTTTCCAATAGGCGTCAAATTAGCATTACTTAAATCTGATTGGCTCTTTATAGCATTCTTCGATTCCAATTGGCTAAAACAATTCAATGAGCTTTGTGATTTCGTTTTACTGCTTAAATCTGATTGGCTCTTCGATGTTAAGCTCGGCTGTGATTGGTTCAAATTATTCAATGCAGTATGTGACTTTGTTTTCTTTCGATTTTTAAACGTGTTTTTCGATTCCGTTCGATCTATTGTGCTTAATGCCGAATAAGATTTCGTATGTAATGTCGGAAAATGGGGTGCGTCCGGCTCCTTTATCGGGCTTCCCGTAGTGCTACTACCGCGTCTCCGGTACATTTGAATCGGCATGCTTTTCCTACGGTTTAAATACTCATTACGGGAGATTTTCAATGTTTTCCCAAACGTGAATCTACGTTTTGACGGCGCGTGCTCAGTTTGAGCGGGCGAATCAGCCGCTGGAGAATCATGTGCGGCCGAATCGTGTGTCGAAGAGGATGTCGGTGGATGAAAAGATGTGTTTTTAGGTGATGAAGCAAAATGAAAGAGTTTGTGAAGATTGATTTTGGATCCTCTCCTCCCGTCCGAATTCTGATGATGATGATGTTTGCGCCTGCGCAGAACGTGCGTGAAAAAGGTATGTAAACGAGACGGTGTGTTTTCAACAAGTTGTGAGGTCCGTGTAGAAATTTCATATTTGCTTTGCCGTAATATGGATCCTGCTTGATAGAAAGTATTAACGTTTGGTGAAGGAAGATTTTCGGTGTAAGAATTTATTATACCAGGTGAAGGCAATTCCAAGTTGGGCGGTAGATGTGGTGGTGAGGGTGAATTGACAGTCAATGCGGGCGTTGGATCGAGATTTAACTGAAGTTTCGCGCGGTCAGTATCAAAATCGTCAGCAGTCTCGCTATCATTATTTGGTTTAATGACGTCATCGGTCATCCTATGCGTGTCATCAATGACGTCATCTTTTGACGTTTGATTCTCTGGCTTTGTATAAAGAGTTTTATCAGTATCAAAAATACGACCAGCACAGAAAGAACAACGTTTGAAAAATTTTCGTGTAACACGTCTTGAACTAGTTCGCTGTATTTCACCATGACGATCGTAGCTCGTTTTTAGCGCAAATTGTTCTCCAGTAGAATCTTCTTGTAAAAGAGCTTTCGAATTTTTGCCGGCACACGAACATAACAGATTCGAATCTAAAATGTATTCGTCATGTGTCTCCTTATTAGATTCATTGACAACTTGGTTCGAATTATTATCATCTTCTAATGACGTCAAGGTCGTTGTTATGGTTACACTTTCGTTTTCGTTTTCTTTTGGTTCATTCGTATCGGAATCGTATAATGAATCGATAATGAAATCGACAAGTTTAATGATGTCACTGAATTGTGGACGGTGTTTCGGATTTGTCTGAAACAACATAAAATTACAATTAATTCTGAGTAGGCTGCTAGCATCCCCTAACGGATTCGCGCTCCCTATACTACCTGCGGTTTTGTAGACAAGACTTCGGGGCGCTTTAAACACGCCTATCTCGTCGGGCGAGTTTTGAAAGTCACCAAGAAAACGCTAGTCTAAATAACAGACCGCAGAAAATATTGGGAGCAAAATCTGTTATAGAATTCTAGGAGTCTAAGCAAACTCAAGCTAAATTTCGAATAGAAACAGCTCTTAGGACGAAGTGATATATAAAAGACCGTCACATCTCGCGCCAGTATTTGCTCTAGCCAAAGGTTCGGTTCTTATAAGAGATTTTTCTATCTTTGGAATTGAATTCAGACACTGAACTAAAAAACATTAAATATAAAAAAATATATACGTTTTATATACCTGACAACACCGGACAGCGAGGTTCAAGAATTCTGCCGGACAGTCATGAACAAGTTCTGTCAGCTGTTTTTCGTCCAAACCAAAGTCCTGTTAAAAGATATCAAATGATGATTGCATTCTATTATATCCATATAGGGGGATGGGCAAACCTTTCCAAGGGGTAGTCCGAGAAAAATTTTCAGGGGGTCTAAGGAGAATTTACTTTTTTTTCCAGGTGGTAAAAAGTTAGTAATTCGATTCAATTCATCACTTTTTTATTTCTGATATTCGTTATTAAAATCTAAATTTTGTTTTGTAAATTACATTGCTCACAATTATCTTTCCAACGGTGCATAGATTATTAAAAGTTAAGCATCGGTAAATTAACAACAGTCAGAAATTACTTTAGTCTTACAAACATTCGCGAGGCATAGAAATAGTGAATATTACGACATTCCTTTCACGAAAGAGCCCAAAAATCATGAAAATCACGGAAGTTCCTCTTCGCTAAAGTTCCTGCTCGCCCATGATGGATTTAGTTATGAGTCTAATTCGAGGTAAAATAAAAAGTGTAAAAAATGTGCCACTTGTTCTGTGTTCTTTGGCGTCCTATTTATGACTGACTTTCCGTTTCACAAAGCTACGAATTATAAGGGGGTCTCGATAACCTAGCGCTTTGCTATCGTCGACCCACCCAAACATATGTACAAATTGAATTCAACACAAGTAAATACTTACCGTAGTTCTAGGCAGTTCGTCTGGATCGGCTCCAGGAATTCCGGAAATCATTTCGCAAATCAAAATGCCGAATGAAAAGACATCACTCTAAACAAAATAAAAAGATAAGGATCAATAACTACTTTAATCAGATTAATTTTTGCGAGACTAAAATTTCGTAAGCCAAAAAAAATCGCGAAATTTTTTTAATTTGTTTTCGCGAATTAGCGTTTTTCAAAGATTTAGCGCGAATTTGATTTCGCGAATCAGCCAAATTTCAGTTTAAAATGGCCCTGAACACGCCAATTTTTGTCAACAATAGTAAATTTAAAGGTACTTTCAAGTTAAAAATTTTCCTTGTTAAAATTTTTTGTTTGTTTTAGTTCTGTGATCTTTTATTAAACTTTTGTCATCATAATTGATTAGAAAAGCAAGATTCTACATATTTTGCGGAATTTTGTTGAATTTGCTGACGGAAAAGCCACTTTTTGTAACCTCGTTGAGACGAAAGAGCTTTGTACCGTATAAATTATTACCTTAGTACTGCAATTCTGGTCATCGAAGAGTTCAGGAGCGATGTGATAAACCGAACCAACGCAACCACTTGGTCCCTCTTCACTAAGGGGAAGAAAGTGAGATTTCGAGTTATTAAGCTTCGAGTTATGTAAGTTTTGTAAAGTTAGAGTTATGAAAATAGAGATGGATGGCTTGTTCGTGTTGTTTATAGAGGATCAAGTTAAGATTTCTATAGCAATCAAAGGTCTAAGATTTCTCTTTATCTATAAGGCAGGCCGGTCTATATAAAAAAACTTGATAGACTGATGAGGGTACCCCTCCATCTAAAGGCCAGGAGGGTTTCGAAAGAGTTAAAGAATCCAATTGACTGTCATATTTTGAGATTTCGAAACATCACCGTGATTTTTTGGGTGAACTCGATATTTCTTTTTAAATATTTATCTATTGACCATGAAGCTTGAACTTATATCGTGAAATAGCGATAGACTAGAAGCCTACTCTACTTTTCAAAAGAGACTTACCTTAGATCACTCCAATCGTGTTTTTCATACGATAACCCAAAATCGATAATAATCGCTTCGTATCGATTCTTTCGTATCTCTCGACACAAAACATTCTAAATAGAGTTAGTTTGAGTAATCATAACCCTGTCTCAAAGAACAGAATTCAACACGACTAATTTACACCCCTGTCTCACAGCCGCAGTGGAAATTCTCCCCCCCAGTGGGTATAAAAATTCCATCGGAATACCAATGGGGATAAAAACAAAGTCAACTTTGCATGGGGCTGAACCATCGGGGACGAAATAATTTCCCAGTGTGAGAATCGCATCGTGTTTGTGGAATAGGTGCGTTAACTGGAAAATAAAAACTTATTTCTCAGCAAAAACAATTGTCCAAAAATCATCTAAATGACAGATTTTGTCAAACCTTACAAGTATACAAGTTAAATAAAGTTAGTTCGTTGAAAAAAAATCGACATTAAATGTAGAGCTCACATTTCTGTAGCTTCGGCGCACTATTGTGTTGTGCAAAATTGACAATAAGTTAAGAGTAAGGTTTAGCCTAGAATACTTTACATCAACTTTGAAACTTCCATAGATTACAAGCTATGTCTAGAAATCGAAATGTAGGAGTGAAAAGTCAATTTAAAAGGATTAAAAGGATTCTTACATTAGAATTCAGATCCCTGTGTATGACACCGTTGTTGTGAAGATAATTCATTCCACGTGCTATATCCAAAGTTAAATCAAGGTAGGCTAACCACACATCCATGTTCGCATGTACTAAGCGCAATGAATCAACCAAATCGAGTAGTGAACGACCGTCAATGTACTGTGAATCAAAAAGAAAAATACAGTTGAACCTCCAACACGCACGGGGATTAAACACATTGTTCCAGTTAAGGAGATTTCGAGTTATGGAGTAAGGTTTAAATACTTTAACTGAAGGGACAAAAAAACTTGTTTGAGTTAAAAGTAAGGAGACATTCAAATTAAAGAGACTCCACTGTAATAATAATTGAAGGGGAAACTTAGATAAAATCCATACCGTATAAATGTCTTATATGTTAGTAAGTAAGTAGGCAAGTCTGCGACCGCAGTTTCCGATAGCTATCTACCCGTAGAATGGGAAGGGGCGTCATTCTTTCTCCCTGGATTGCTCCACTTACCCTTGATCCTTCTCTTAATTGCTGAGTGCGAGAAGCAGTGAGCAGCAAATACTATTTTTGTAATAAGTACGAAGTCTTTGGTCTGACCCGGGTAGAGATCGAACCCACGGCTTTGCGTACCGTAGCCAAACGCTCTACATTTGTTTTACGGTTAGCAAGGGGACGAAATTTGACTCACCAGTATTTCAAATTTTCCAACTCTCAAAACTTGAATGTGTGCTGGTATTATTACATTGCTAAGAAAATTTGAAATCTCTGTCTAAAATGAAATCCTATTGGTGTTAAAATTCACAGAAAACTAAAACAAAATATACCTCGAGAAGGCAGCACACACGACCCTCATTATTGAAAGTAATTCCTTTTGTCCTGAATTAAAGGAGAAAAAATGAATTAAGTTATCAGTCAGGAATATAAAACAAAGTAGTAATTTTACTACCATGAATTTTATTTCAAATGATGAATGAAGTTATTTAGTTCTTTAGTTCAAAATATTGAAGTAAAATCTTAAACTAGGGACAATATGTTGTTCAAATTTTCCGGTGGTAGGGCATCCTACCAGGTCTGTGAAAAGGAGGTGGTTTTATCGGCCATCAATGTAACATTCAAAATGGCAACTTTTTTTTATGTTTCTATAGCAAGAAGCATAGCCTTACTTGATAACATTTGGATGAAGCAAACGACAACAAAGTCGAATCTCTTCAAGGAATTGACTGATGCTTTCAGAATCTTCGTAATCTTTAAGTTCTTTCAGCACCAGCACCTCTTTTGTTGGTTTGTGAGTGGCCTGGGAAGGAATGGGAAAAGATTTGGATTATGAACGACATTTATATAGATCATTGTAAGCTTACTGAATGGAGGATGGATGATCCAACCGATGCGGACGACATGGTCCCTGTCCAGCGAAATCATAGCGCTGGCGGGATACCGTAGATCCTGTGCTCACGGCACAGCAGAGTCTCGGCGTATCGGCGACAGTACAGAGAGTGAATATTTGTCTTTTTGAGAACTTTCATCCTCGTCTATATAGAACACCTTGTCTTGTATGACACTCCAATTTTGATGAATATTAATCGGCTACAAACTACAAACTAAAAACTATATGTTTTAGTTGGAAACATAATAATGCGCGAATCTGTTCTGTTTTTGGAAAGTTGAAAAGAATAAAACAAAACAAAAAGTAGGTATGCCTGATGAATCTCTCGAAACGTGGCCAAAGGTAAATCTTGTTATCCAAGCCAGGATGAACTTCCAATATAAAAAGTATGTACCTTATAAGTAGTGCCAAAGAAACCTTCAGCTAAATAGCCAGTATCAAACTCTTCATGGTCCCAAATCGGAATATTCAACATGGAAAAATCCATTCTTCTCAACTGTTCCTGTACTCGAATGGAAAATGCAATTTTATCATTCATCAAACTTTTCCTCTTTGACATTGACCCATTATAGTATTCTTCATCTTCATCTAACAGCGGCTCCTCAGTCGGCGAGGCCATTGTTATGGGTCCATTTACAGGGTCCAGGTCTTCATTTTGCGGTAAAGGTGAGTGGTTACCATTCGGGGTTGACACAACTACGACCATTATGATTCAATATTACCAGAACACTTCTGTCTAGAAAGTTTCTTGTCGCTAATAACATAGCTTGATAACTCTCAGTTATCAATCTTCATCTCTCAGCCCCATCACAAAGTTTGATTTTTATATGATTTTGTACATTAAGAAGGAAGTTATCCATGTTTGTTTATGTTTGCATAGGTAAATAAACTATCATCATTTTTTTGTGTAATATTTATCTTTCTGTAATAATCTAAACACAAACATCATCAGTGAAATCATTTGATTGGATATTCAGAGAACAGGTTCAAGATTCATCGAAACGATTACAGACAACACATGGTACATCATTACATTATACACGTCTTTTATTAGAGAAAACTATATAAGAACATAAGGCTTCGATAACCAAAGTATTATTAAGAAAAAGTAGGAGTTCTTAGGAAAATGGGAAAAATATTCAAAACTTATATGTGGTACAAATAAAAATGCTTAAAATTCAAAGAGTTAAGAACATCTCAAGGGTATACAAATCTTGGATGTTCTTATAAAAAAACGAGTCGTTCAAGAGGTACATAAACAACCAAGATTATGACGTGTAAATGAACTTACTTTTTTCTAATTTTAAAGCCCTCTAAAGTAAAAGAATTGTAGCACTTTAAATTAATATTGCTTTATTGATTGATTGATGAACTATTATTTCATTCATAATAGGTCACTCTTCACACAGTTTTGACAGTTTTTAGACTGGATAGACAAAGTAGGGACTGTGCACCTTGAAAGCATCAGAAAAGGGGACTTGAAGTATATTTAAATTTACAGAAGGACTATAAACAAACATTATGAAACCAAATCTTATAATAGCTATAGTTATTTAAAGTATTATAAACAAAGCGCCTAATTCTTGCTTGATTCGGCCAGAGATGGCACTTCTCTGAGTGTTATTTCTACAAAAATGGCTGTTTTAACACATTATGGTGATTTCTTATCAGGCAACTAAGAAGGTAAGAAAATAGTCTTCTGTTTAATTTGACAATTAAACGGTTTTGAAACGCCTTCAGTGAAAACTGACTCATAACTCATCCTACAGCCCTAAACCGATCAAAATCCTTTAGTCACTTTTGAAAGTGATATAACTTGCTCTTGTGTTGTTATAAGGTCCCACTCTTTATTTAATTTTTTCAAAATCATTTTAATAAAGTCATTGTTTTTACCGGTAGATATTGTAACACTCACTAATTCTTAGTAATCATTAAGAAATGTAATATTTAGAACAACCTGAAGACAATTGAATAATAATTGTAATAAATAATCATTTATATGTATTAGAAGAGACCTTCAAAATCTCAAATTTTCAAAAGCAAGCAAGATTGAAAAAATCATCATATATATGAGAGAAGTACTGAAAAACTTGAAACTTATCAGTTTCTCTGATAAGAAGAAACAGGTTCATTTACCAGGCTATTGAGCTACAGATGAAAATCTTATGAATTATAAATAGTGAGGGAGTCAAGAATATCCTGATAAAAAGAATTTCTCTTTGTAGACAAACATGAAGAGTTTTTATATCTTTATTGAAAGAAATTCACCTTTATGATTATGTAAAATGAGGTCTATAAAAATGATATGGATAAGGCATTACACAAAGACCTCTTTTTTTAAATCAAAATTCTTGAAACCCAATACAGACCTGTACAGGCAAATTTCCAGGCCTTTTCCAGCCTTTTCTGCTACCAGATAACGGTGCGGTGGTAGAAACTCGATCTTTGCTTGAATTTTAAAACTCAATCCTAATTTTTGTACATGAGCCATGAGAATCATGACAAAGATTAGATGTCCTAGGCCCGTATTAACAGAAAAAGCCCATTCTGAGGTTAATTCTTTGTGTTTTAATAGTTTCCAACTAATTAAACAGAGCCTGGGTTGATTATTTTGTTCTTGGAACTGAGTTCAAACTCAATCTTTGAAATAAAAACAGTGTAGCAGATCAAAACCCTGGAAATTTGCATGCCAATACAACACAAGAAATAAAAGCTTTCTTCATACGAATTTACTCAGAAACCAATTGATTCTTTTGAAAAATATAATTTTGTTTTAATAAACTGGCAGAATTTTCTTGACATACATTATAATTCTTAAAAGCTGTCTTATAGTTATGAGGGGTAACAGCTGAAGTCCAGACATGCCGCAGTAATAAAAGCATACTTGTACATTACCATATGAAACAAAGGAAAATTAGACAAAGATCAAATAATTTTACCCTTGACTGCAAAATGCAATTACTAGCAAGTTGTATAGTTATGTACACAGTGAAGGGGTAGAGAGGTCTACAATAAAAACGAAAGTGGCCTCTCTTACTGATTGCTTCCCGGTGCTCCTTCGGAGACTGTTATAAAATTTCCACCAATGAGATTGCACGGCCCTCTCAGTTCCTTGCACAACGGGCAGCTGTAAAATCCACCATTCATATATATTTGTTTCAATCCGTGATCCTAAGGTGTAGACTATTTCTCATCTTCAATTCTCAGAAGAAGGCGGAAATTTGATGCGAGAGTCAGATTGTCAACAAAGTGCCGTAAAAATCATTAATAAAAGAAGAACTTGAAATTTTAAATATTTTCATTTAGAAGAATTGGTACATAAAGTGAAACATAGAAAAGTTTCATTTGTCATTGCTTTAATCGGAACGGGGGATTTGGAAAATTTTCTATGTTTGTTTTTTTGCACAAACCCCTGTAACTATGGGTGAGCACACTGTTGCTAAGATGTTGGCTTGAAATCGAAAGTGAAATCATTGAAAACGAAAGTAAAATTGGTTCGCACTCCAAATCCCATAACCTTGCAATATAGGAGTTTAAGTCTAGACTGCCTATGGAAAACCCTGCCAATACTCAAGCTAATATAATACTTATTTCTATTTCCTATTCCATTGGAAAGAAGAATAGAAAGATAAACTTAAATTTTGATGGGTCATTTATTAAATTCGGTTCATTAGATTGAAAGTTATGCTCAATTGAATAAAAAAGTTACTTTCTGAAAGTGCTCAACAACGTTAAAAATCGACCTATCAAATCAAACAGAAGCAAAATTACATGATGCATCAGTATTTTCGTTTCAGTCATTTAATAAAAATGATAATTAGCTGCCTAAATGACCTTTTGTTGTATAAAGAAAGGTTGAATTACAATAAAAGAAAGAACTCCGTCGAAAAAAGCCAAAAATTATGGTATAATTCATAAAAATACATCAAATAATGGGTTTCGTGGTATATCCAGGCTTACATAGACTTTATCCGGTCTGGAACCTAAAATCTAAGGAAAATCTTGGTAAAAGTAAATTAAAATGATTTTGATGAATATCTTAAATCCTTTCGACACATCATTTTCAAAATTTATGTGTTTAATTATTGTAAAATGCTCTTAATTATGTAAAGCCTATTGCAACTACCAATTTTAAAATAAAATAGGTAAAATTTGATAGGTCGATTTTTAACGTTTTCGGGCACTTTCAGAAAGTAACTTTTTTATTCAATTGAGCATAACTTTTGATCTATTGAACCGAATTTAATAAATAGCCCATCAAAATTTAAGTTTATCATTATTCTTTCAAATGGAATAGGAATGGTTCTTTAAAAGTTTTGAGATTTCGAGAAAATCAGTTTCAAAGAGAGAAACAATTTTGTGGCGCACCCGGTATTTCTTTCCATTTATTTGCATAAGCCTAAAAAAGCTAACATCGCAAATAGCAGATTTAAAGGACATTACATGGGAAGATTTGCAGCGTTATCCCATGCTAATGCGAGAGAATGTTACAGTGCAAATTTGAACAAACTTATTCATAGGTAATAGTAGCTGATTTCCTGCTTGTTTTACTTGCATCCACTGAAGTGTGTTAATTAGTAATGAAATACACTGTCGTGTTCGCCTAAAGGAGTATTCAACAACCATGTGGTCTAATGTCAACCCTCATATACATATATTCAGACACCCTTTTTATAATTATTCAATATGAAGACATCCTAACTAGCAAAATGTCTATTACCTACCGTGAAGTTGGGTAACTTGCGTCAGTGGAGGGAAACTTGCATACCATCAAATGACTGACCAATAAACCCAGCAAAATTTTAAAACAAATGAACTACATAGCTTTGCTCACAGGTCAACTCTACGATTTTTGTTTTGATTTAACTGTTTATTTTAATGACCAGCCAGGTCATTCATTTGAGGGCTATCTATACTATGCATGTTAGCCGCCACACTCTGATGCAAGTTACCCGATCTCACGGTAAATACATATACCCAGACAGTGTCAATCGAGCGAATTGAACGCTGAATCAATTGAATGCAATTGAACACAATCAAATAATTGCAATTCGATTGTTGAACGCAATTGAATCGCAATCAAATATTACCCAGGACTTGCTGTTCCATTGCTTCGATTACGTTCGATTGTATTCCATTACGTCCAATTGATTCAATTGTATTAGATCTTATTCACTTTGGTATGGTATGGTACGTAATTTTATCTGGCACCCAGATGGTGAAATTTTCATCTGACACGCTAAAGCTCTGAAGGTCGAGAAAATTTTCAACATCTGGAACGTTTATATTACAGAATTTTGTAACCCAGCCCTCGTTTTCGGGGATTGGCGAGACCAACCGAAAAATTTCTACGTTTACGGGCAAGAAGGGCTGTTGAACCCGACTGAGGATGCGGCACATCAAAAGGCCGACTATCATTCCTCTCCGATGGGAAATTGGCCCGCTCCTTTAGAGCTTTTGCGTGGGCGACCGCCAATCAGCCACCGGAATATCAGATAATGGTACATACTTAAGGGCTTGGATGGCCCTGCCGGTGCACCCGACAGTCGGGTGCTGTCAGGTGTTTTGTCGGGTGCTAAATTTCTAAATTTGTGAAAACACCCGACAATAGCACACCCAACAGTCGGGTGCTAAAATTCCTAACTTTGTTACATGTCGGGTGCTGTTAAAAGCGCCCAAGATGTAGCACCTGAAAAAGTGCACCCAAATGTTGGGTGTTTAAATTTCCAACTTAGAACACCCGACAACAGCGCCCGACTGTCGGGTGCACCGGCAGGGTCGTGGGCTCAGCCGTCCACGCTAAAAAGCCCTAATGACAAAGTGATCCAATTTAATTTATTTGCAATCAAACTCATCGAACATAATTGTAATCAAACAAATTCGAAGATTAATCCAATGTAATTGACAATCAACCGAACCAATCTAACCTTACTCGAACGTAATCGAACACAATCAAATATCACCCAGGAATCGGCCATTCGATTGAGATTCGATTACGTTGGACAATCGAATCGCAATTATTTGATCGCGTTCGATTACGTTCCATTGGTTTGATTGCGATTTTTGTTCGAAGTTGTTCGATCGACATCGTCTGTGGATATACATTGAAACAAAAAACAAGAAGGGAGTATCGACATTAAACCAACTAACAGTACACCTTTTTGCACTAGAATATACAGACAGTTTTAGGTAAGTGTGTCTCCCCTTGATACGACACTACTATCTACCGTGAGATTTGGGTAACTTGTATCAGTGGAGGCTAACATGCATAGCCCTAATGAAAGACCTGGCTAGTCATTAAAATACAAAGTTAAATCAAAACAAAAATGGTAGAGTAAAGATGCGAGCGGAGCTGCGCAGTTGTATTTTAATGACCAGCCAGGTCATTCATTTGAGGGCTATGCATGTTACCCTCCACTGATGCAAGTTACCCAATCTCACGGTAACTACACAGGGGTCATATTTGAAAAGGTTGTGTTGTCTGTCAAACAAACACAGACAACAGCAAATAAATTGACAAACTTTTCTAGGAAAAACTAACTTTGCATGTTGACAAACAGCAAACAGAAAACAAATTAAACAGAGAGGCCTTGTGGCTTGTGTGATGATTCTGCTGTGAGGAGACAAGAAGGAGGTCCAGCAGCAGGATGGGCCAGGCTGATATGCATATGGCTGGCTGACAGGAGAATGAAACCCAAAATGCAAATACAATATACCAGATAGATCATAAATCGCATGAATTTCCCAAAGAACTAGACTTTATACTTAAATTAGTTTGGGATGCAAATCAAAATAAGTTATTCTCTATATGTACCTGACATTTTATTCTTGGCCTGGGAGAATCCGGAAATCCAGCTTTGACTACCTCGACAAAAAAGCCCCCTCCCCTGGTTCGTTCTGAAAAAGTAAACAAACGATGCTCCGCAGGTTCTTGCTAGCCGTGATGGGCGGTTGCATTTTGGCGTTTACGTTTAGGAGGGCGTTTTGTGAACACACTTTTTTTTTGTAAGTATAACGTTTATCTTTTGGTTTATAAGCATACTTAGGCTCAAATTCGGTAAAAAATAAGCATATAATGCTGATAATGCAAAAAAAATCTAAAGACCTAAAGAAAATCAACAAATCGAAGTCTAACTATAAAAATGAGCATAAATTAAGACTGAAAATGAGCATATTGAGCCTCGACCCGATTTTCCCGTATGCTTATAAAAAAGACTGTATGATTATACTTCTGTTGCTGACCCACACCATGCGTTTAAAAATAATAAGACGAATAAGATGCATCCCAATGAAAAGACGAAGCTAACGTTATTTCATCAGTTTCATCATCACCATCAGAACGTTTTCCGCTCGTTACATGGTTTTGAAAAAATTTTTGCACTGAGATTTTTAGTTTCCTTGTTTAAAATATGCTTTATTAAAGAGAACACACGAAATAGTTTTTAAAAGAAATTAAATTTCAATCATAAATCTCTTCATCTGATAAGTTCGACATTATCTAAAACCGTCCATGCTTGTGTAGGACATGTGAAGTGAAACGTGAATTTTGGTAGTTTTAAATTAATTGACCTACTCTCGGGTACCTAATAGCCGGGGGGGGGGGGGGGACGCTAATTAATTTTTCAAAAATTTTCCACTCAGGACATTCTTATTCCAAACTCGCCCCCCCCCCCGCTTATTGATTTTTTTGAAAGTTCCCTCTTTTGCCCTAATTCTGCTGTATCAGCCTCCTTTTCGAACATTTTCCACCCAGGACATTTTAATTCCAGCCCCCCCCCCGCTTATTAAATTTTGAGATTTTCTCCAACCCCCCTGCTTATTCCAAACCCCCCGGCTATTAGGTACCCAAGAGTATTCTCTTGAGAAGACATTTACCAGAGACGAACTTGGCAAACACCAAAACGAGAAGGTAACTCTTACCTTCAAAGAACTATTTTAGCGGTTAACCGAAATTTTCCAAAATTAAATTTAAAAAGAAAGCTGCCTCACCGAATTAAGTTCGGCTCAAAATTTACCTTTTTTGTCGAAAAGAAGCAATTTATCCCGTCTTTCGCTCGTTTTCGCAGCTCGTAAAGAAAAGCTTTATTAAGTTTAGTTCAACCAGACTTTATTTTTTGAGGTATAAATTTTTCATTTTCAAAACATAAACTATCTAAAGTAAGTAAAGAAATAAAAAATCTATGAAATTCAGAAAGAATATCTTATCATCATTTGGAGTATAAAGTTTTTAAGGTGTAAATTGCTTTAGTTATCGCAAACAAAGGGAGTGGTTAATATATTCATGTAATCTTTAGTCCCGCTTTAACTTAAATCAAGGCGGACGTTCGACAAAGTCAAATGATGATTTGTAATACTTGAACATTTAATTCTTATCATCTTAAAAATTATTTAAGCTTGAAGGTCAAAAGAAAGAATTGTTGGTCGAAAGATAGATTATTGGCCAATTTTCCACACTCCCTTTTCTTTTGCTTTTACTACACAGATAGATATTTTAAATAAAACACCTCCAAAAAATACTCTTAACAACAAGTATCGAGATGAAAGTTTTCCATCATCATTCGGTCAATTCATATTAATATCATCCAGTTTAGAGATGATTTACCAACACTTGAACCATGAGACGGTCAAAATTATTTATACTGTTAATTTCATCGATCAAGCATCTTATACTTCTGTGTTGTACTGACCACTATAGTTCAAGTAAGTCGGATTCGTAATATTCATGACGTAATGTTTTATACGTAAGCACCCCAAAAAGACCGGGTGTTTACCACTAATTTTGAATTTAAACAATAAAAGTATTGGCAAACGCCCAGGCTATATTCAGTGTTCCCGTATAAAGAATTACGTCAATATCCTTGAATTGTTGCGCTTGTTTCATATTTAATACCAGTTAATTATGTCCTTAAATTGGAACTTAGTTCCTGGCTGTTCACAACTGTTTGAGTGATTCCAATTGTTTATTCTATTTGTTTGTCTGTTTGTTTGTTTGCCACAAAGTTCGTTATCAGGCTGTCATCCAGTCATCATTTCGCAATTATGGAATCAATCGAGAAAATAATCGATTCAATTCGATTTAGTCGGACATTTATCGTTTGACTCGTTGTTCTCTTCATCTTCGCCATTAATCGATAACTTTTTCATCGCTTCCTCCGTTCCTCGGTTATTGCAATCGATTTCTAAACACGATTCGTCGACACTATCATCGTATTCGCATCGCTCGGTCATACTGAAACCTACATAAAGAAGGAGAAAAGTAAACAAACAGGAGAAATTGTTCCCAAGAATGTATAAGTATTCAGTGTATAAGTTCAGACATTGTGGTGTGCCGTGACACTCAGGAGGTTCTACACCTGCGAGGACATCCGTTCTCCCGTGTAGTTCGAGTGTCGTGGTATACACCATGGCTCGGCAGCTCGCATCTGCAGGGTTGCAATGTCTGCTTGCGCTGTGATGCCTACTCCATCGTGGGTAGGACCTATTCCGATGCATTGGAGGGCATATCTATATCTATATGTATAAGTATAAAATCATAGGCCCCGTCAACCTTCGGCAGTTAAACAGAATAAGTAGCCAAAAAGAATATCCACATCATCTATGCCTAACCCAGTGTGTTATACCTTGCTTTATCATGTTACTGGTGGATGCAAAAATATATCTAGCAATTTTATTCAATTTACAGTAGTGTCAGAAAGATTTGCAAAATTTCAACAATGTAGGAGGATTGTTTACAGAAAGAAAATTCTTGTTTAAATTCGCCAAAATCAGTTCCCGCGATAATAAGTTTCCTTAAGGTACCATAGTTGATTTTAGTATTTGAACATAAAAGTTATGTTTTAGGTTCTTTGTCATTTTTAACGAAGAATTACCTTTAAAAATTGCTTTTGAGTGATTAAGAATTTAATTGCAAAAATGAGGTTATGAACTTTAAAAACCTTATGGCTTTTTTCTATGAAAAATTGGGATGGAAAATTGGTCAAAAAGCACTATTTTCAAGATTTTGAAGCAAATAAGCTTTTAGAAGAATTTCCGAAAAAATTATTTTAGTTCAGTAAAAGATACACCATCTACCCCAAAAAAATTTTCAAAATGTTTTTGCTTCACCGAAAATAAGCTCTTCAAAGTTGAAATACTCTTCTTCGCAAAAGTCTTCATTTTCTTCTTCATCAAATTTTTTCATTGCGATTCTAAAATTTTCAGACTCACAGATAATTGGCCTGACAGAATATGTATAACATGCCGCAGTTTTGTGTGCTACATCAAGTAGAAATTTGTATTTTGTAAGTGGCAAATATTTAAAATTCACTATGGTCAGAGCCCTTAAAGATGATGACTTACCAGCCAGATCACGTTTCATAGCAAAGGCGTCTTCTCCATCAGCATAATATTTCGGCTCTACTTCACTCTTATCAAACTTCAAGGTTTTCTCGTACCTAAATGAAACCAAATTACAAATGATATACAATTATGTTAAACCTTATTACACTTATGTAGCTACTCAAGCTACTAACGCGAATCGGTTATCTTCTATTACAACCGTTTAACAAAATTTGAGCCGTGGTAATTTTTGAAAACTCTGCCTTTTCGCGTTAATAAATTATCACATTCATTTTTCTCGCGTTAATGTAATAAGGTAGGTGTTCTATCTCTAGAAAATTGCAAAAGAAGAAGCAGATCATTATTTACCTAAACAAGACAGAAAACTTGGTCTTGAAAGTCTTGCTGACAGGCGCTTTGCTAGAAGAATGACATTCTTCTATGGAATTGTTAACAATTTAGCCCCTTCTTATTTACGTAACTACCTGCCAGTAAGACTTACAGTACCAGGTGGCCTTAGAACAAGAAATCCTATTTATCCTTTTAATATACGAACTGAGCGTTTCCGTAACACTTTTTTTCCGTACTGCGTATCTCAGTGGAATGTTCTGGGAGGTAATATACGTGATCTACCTTCAATTAAAACTTTCAAAAAAGCAATCTATGAATTTTTGAGACCCAAGCAATCTCATGTTTTTGATGTTCCTGACATTCAAGGAGTGATCTTTCTTAATCGACTTCGGGTCGGTTTCAGCCATCTCAACGAGCATAAATTTAGACATGGTTTCCGCGACACTTTAGACCCCTTCTGTGGTTGCCGAACTAACTCTGTTGAAAACACTCAACACTTTCTTCTGCACTGCTCTATATATTTCCATGCAAGACAATCTTTGTTCGACAAACTTCAGACCCTAGGCATTATTTTTCATCCGCCACTTAACCCTCCTTTTTTCTGTCGGCTTTTATTATATGGGGATGAAAGCTTGACTTCAAATCTAAATAAATCCATTCTTTGTTCTGTTGTTGAATTTCTTAACGAAACTGGAAGGTTTAGCGGTGCTTTATTTTAGGCTTTTACCTAACAACTGTAGCTTCCTTCTCCAAGATTTTTTCTTTTTATTTTCTTTATTTACTTATTTATTTATTTTTTACATAGTCTAGTACCTCTGGCGATATAACGTTAGTTCCTAGCGGGGGGAGGGACTATATTTTATGTTTAAGTAATGTTTTGTAATATATGTTCGTAGTGTACACGTGTCTTTGTTTCAATAAAAAAAAAAAAAAAAAAAAAAAGACAGAAAAGTGTAATTGATGTAAGAAATTAGAATAAAATGAAAAGGACTGGTATTTTTAAAATTATTATTTTTTTAATAATCAAACTCACAAGTTGAGTGCTGCACGATTGCTAACTCGCACGTGAAGTGATACATATTTAGCCTTGAAATTCTCAACCATTGCTCTTGCAGCTTGATCCATCAGTTTACGGGCTAGTCCTGAAATGAGGAAAGGAGCAAGAGTTAGCATTAAAAACACAAAATGTTATTCACACCACTACTATAGCCCTTTCGATTGAGAAACCTACTTTCCCTACCATAGCGTCAGCCTGGGTTTAGGTCCCAGGCAAAAATTAGGCCCCCTTTGGGTTTTAAGTCCCCCCAAAGATTTATGAATTTTTTGTTAGCCCCCAGGACTTTTGACCCTAGAACCTTTCAAAAAATTGATCCAGTAAAAAAGGGTTTACCAATGTAAATTGCGTTCAGTTCTAAGTTTAAGATAAAATATTTTGCACACTTTCTATAAAAATATTGCGCCACAGTGGAAAATTTTTCAGATACATGAGCTTGAATTCAAGTAATTGATGCCAACTTTTAAGCTGAATTATTTCAGCCCCCACGTTAAGTGATTAGATTTTAACTCCCCTCAAGTACATAGGTCCCCCCCAAAAAAGTAGTGTACTTCCAGCCCCCTCCTTTTTAGCTATTATAGCATCATAAAACAAGACCAACGATATGTACAACCTAGTCTTTTTTAGGCCTTTTCACGACACTTGGGAGCTAATTTAACCTCTTTGTCTTAACAGTGAGAAAGATAACTAAACCCGGGGGGGTACTAGGGTTGCGAGCTAACGGGGGGTGCCGCCCGACTTTTGAACTTTGGACCCTTACCGGGACTAAAAAGGAGAAAACAAAGAAAAGTTTTGGGAATTTCACGACCCTTAGCGGGACAAATTTGACCAAATTTCGATCTTTCAGGGGGTAAAAAGTCGAAATTTTCCTATTTTTCCGACCCTTAGTGGGACTGAAATTATATTTCCTGATTTTTCCGACCCTTAGCAGGACTTTGGAAGTCCAAAAAAGGTACTCTTAATGGCGGCACATACCGTACCCTCCATTTGCCTAAGTACCCCCCCCCCGGAACTAAACCTTATTGGCCCTTTGATATTATACATTGTGTCCAGAAAAAGGTGGAAAAGAAGAATTTATATGATTACAACACCTCTTCATCATTATACAATACATTTTGTGAACTAATTACTCAGTGTTGTTCTTAAAAAACCAATTCTTAATACTTTTTCGTACTTTATTCTATACAAAATCTACTCCTGTCTTTTTCATCATCAGATGGCAGACAGTATAATGATCTTTGTAAATTATTTATTATAATAATCGTTTATGCATTTTTTTTCTTTAGTTCTGTAACAATTTTTCAGTTTCTTCTAGGTTCCCCAGGGGTACCCGATTCCGCAATTCCGCCAATTTTTTCTCCAATTTCCGTCAAACCGTCTTAAATTGAACCAAAATTCCGTCACCGAAAATTCCTTTGAAATTCAATATTTTTGTTGAAAACTCCGCAAATTTTGAATATCTTTTACCAATTCCGAAATTCCGCAAATTTTATTGCTAAATTCCGTTTTTCCGCACTAAAATTGTCTAATTTTCCGTCTCCGTCAGAGAACCCAATTTCTGTAATTCCGTCTAAATTTTCGCCAAATTCCGCCACTCCGTCCGAAAAAAGGGCCGATTCCGCTCCTCCGCCAACCATGAACCCCCCCCATTTGTATTAGAGTAATCTACTTTATTTTTGTAGGGGGTTATCCTGCTGCGTTGCAGTGAAAATATATTCAATTCAATTCAAGTCTTATAACTTTAATTGGTCCTATATAATTTTATATTGTACCTTTTCATAGCTAGAGAAGTGACATACCCTCCATAACCTTCTGTAAGAGACCTTTTCATGGCAATTGATGAGTAAGGTCTAGTTCTGCAAAGGTCTCTTTGAGAAACCTTTTTACGGTAAAATAATATAAGAAATGGCCCGAATCTTTAATAAAACCTTTCCATGACGAGTGATGTGATACGACCTACCTTATCTTCTGTGTGCAACTTTTCACAGCAAGTGACTGACTAATCTTATATGAGACTTAATGACCTATCAGATATTCTATGAGACTTTCTTCCCAGTAAGTGATGTTTACTTCACCAAAAGGATGCATCTAGTACAATTACAAGACCTTTATGACCTATCCTATCTTATCTGAGAGACCTTTTGACAGCGAGAGATGTATAGACATACCTAATCTTCTATGTGACCTTTTAACAGCGAGAGATGTGATATGACCATGAAT
Organism: Clytia hemisphaerica; assembly: GCF_902728285.1. NCBI lineage: Eukaryota > Metazoa > Cnidaria > Hydrozoa > Leptothecata > Clytiidae > Clytia > Clytia hemisphaerica. The sequence continues at coordinate 2,148,810 of NW_027103674.1, read as the reverse complement.
ATCATCATCTGGTTCTTCCTCCATCTTTGCCAAAACATAACCAACAACCTGAAAGAGAAAAAGAAAAAAATCTTAACAGAAAAATTTAATGAGAAACACATTTTGATATCAAAACTCTTATCAACTCTTTTCAAAGTCTCTCATTTTTAATTTGGTCATACACCAGCAAAGTATATATAAATAGTACAAAACTTTATTGTGAAATATGATCCCTAAGCTTCTCAGAAAAAGAAATATAATAATGCTTAAACAATGAATACAGCTAAACTCTTAAAGACACTCTTTCAATATGAGAATGTAGGAATTTTCAGCCTTATAAGAAATTTTTGAAATTCAAAGTAATTAAAGACTAACCTTTTTATTTTGATCTTCAGCAACATAGCTTAATTGTGGCCATGATAAACCATGATACAAATAGTATTTCATCTGATAATTCTCTGGCAAACAAAGTAAGTTACAATGTTGCATATTTATCAGATCTTCAGGTTGTGTACAACGAAGATTCATTTTTGTTTTTTCAGTTAAATCTATAATGAAATTAATATATTTAATATTATTTATAATTATACCCCCAACTGCTCTAACTTGGGACGATTGGTCGAAACGTGGGAATGTTGATATCTGGCCTGTATTTTCACTTACTGTTAAATCTCTTTGACAACTAATTTGTTTTGATAACTTCACCGAGTTTATCAATCATACTTTCTGTCATTACGTGGGTTGTTTGCAAGAATTTTGCCCAAAAAATATTCCAAAAAAAGTGAAAATCAAAGTTTCTTCAAAAATGATTATTTTTATTCAAAACTGTTACTTAGGTATCTTTGTTTGAAATTTGAAATGTGTGCCACCTCAAGTATTTCTGGTTTTGGAGATAATGCCCACCATTTGAAGCCAGTTGGAGAAATTTGTCCCATACGTAACAACTATTCATAGGCAATTTTCTAACTGTAAAGACATATCACAAAGAAAAATTGACTTTCAAACAATTCTAGGCAATGAAAGTGACCATTTGAAAGTCTAGTTGAGGTTTCCGATTTGGGAAAAATTTACATTTTTCTCCAAAATTTATCACCTTTTTCAAAAAATTGTGACTTTTGATTTGCATTTAAGATCCCAGAAGGGTCTATATTATCAAAATGAGCATGAAAAATAAATCACAACTAACCTAAGGAACTTATTTAAGCCAAAGAACTTACATATTTTACTCTTACTGACTCCAATTAAACCAAAAAGAAGAAAAATTTGGTTAATTTTTTAGGATGTCCCATAGCCATACGTAACACATTTTCATAATCGATATTTTGGGATATTCTGTGGATAAATATTCATTATAAGACTTTCAGTTATTTCTTGGATCAATACTTGATAGGGTTAAGTACTCCAGAGAGCTTTTCCACCCCTTTATTGAAAACTTGAATTTTCAACAATGAGTAAATGTTACGTATGGGATAGCCTGTTACATATCGGACATCTTTGTTTGGGTTGCTGTAAGTCAAGCTAAGAAAGAGAGAGAAATTGACAGTTTTGCTTCCTATTATGCACATCCATGAGACTTTCAAGTGCTCCAAATAACAGACAGTTACATCAAAATGCCTCGAAAATGTCAATATGAAAATTGCGTAATCAGAAAACGTATGTCTCGCTCATTATAAAAAGGCTGAGACAAACTTTCAATAATTGGATTGTAACATCAAGTTAAGTCTCTTTTGTTAAATCACCAGGGGTAAATAAAACAGACCTTGATACATTTATCATTCATTTCAACTTGACCATTCGTTTAAAACTCAGCCTCCTAAATATTTGGGGTAGGTAAAATATGTACAAAGAAATTCATACTTTTCCAACCCGGCGAATCTTTAAAAAAGAAGCGAACAATTAAATATAATTACCCTTTCCAAATAAACCTCTTCGGTGGCGAGCGTAGTCTACTCTGACATAATTGTAAAATTTATGTCATGGGAGTTTGACATAATGCTTGTACTCTCTGTGTATTTACTTTCGTTGTAATGTAATGTTGTTTGGGGAATTATGAAGTTCTCTGGAATTTCGATTGCATTTATTCAGGTTGATTTTTTATGACTTTTAATTGTACTTTTTCTAACGAGTTTGATTACTCTGTTCTCACACTAATGTCTTTTTCTTTTTGTGTCCTTTTCCGTGATTACTTTTATTCATATTTTTAAAGACAGGTAAGAAGGCATATTGATGTAACTGACAAATCCTCAGTGTAAACCTGACAGAAAAAAATTGTGAATCGTGGGTGTTACGTATCGGACATTTATGGTGGTTGCACTCCAACCTATGAGGTTTGAGGGCTTATAGCTCCTAAAATCTTTACACAGAAGACAAATATCAAATTCCTGTGGATAGGGGATATAGAAGAGAAGTTAAAAACAGCATGATTGGTAATGTATGGTTTTGTCTGTAAATTTCACAGGCTTTTTAGAAAAATGTTACGTATGGGACAGAAAAATTAAACCACGCAGTTAAAGAGCCACACTAGAAATATAGATCATGTTAAACTATGCAAATAGCAGGGAAAAAAGTTATTTTCTAATTAGTATAACTGAAAATGAAAATAATTAGCTGATGGATATTGCCAAAAATGACACAGCAATAATTTTATCATTGATAGTGTTGAGAGGACACGTTACATATGGGACCTTTTGGGGTATAAACATTACAAAAAAAAATTTTCAAGATAATTTTCAGGCAAAAACTGTAATGGTCCCTCAAGAACTAAGTAATAGCCTGTCAAATTACCTTATTGCATTGGTTTTAAGGCTTGGGGTCAGAAAATATGAGCAGGGGACACGTTTTTTTAGATTTTGGGCAAAATTCTTGCAAACATGACGGGCCTTCTTTTTGTGCTTTGGTTTTAGGTTGTAGGTCACTTTTTTGGTTTTTCTTAAAGATATATCATATAATTGGTTATCGAAAGTAATCAATAACAATCAAAGTACTCGAACAGTTATCGAGTCTTTGAAGGGTTGTTAAGAAAGTGACTGAAGACTCGCAATTTTTTTGAAATTTTGGTACTCGAAATTCGATTGTTAATTAATAAATGGTCGTTCGATTACTTCGATGATTATCGATTACTCCAATGATTATTGATTACTTCGCTAATCGAATTTATCGATTAGTACCGTCTGGGGAAGAGTAGTTGACGGTAGTTCGATCGCAGTTTGATCGCAGTTTGATGAATCCGATTGAGATTCGATCAGTTCAATTAAGATCGATGAAGTTTGATTGGTTCAATTAAACCGATTTATACCTTGCCGTCCAATTTTTAATTTATATTCTGAGGGCGTATTGGCGGCCGCCCACAGGCCATTCTTGCGGGCCATCCTATATCTATCCCATTGGATGGGACAAGCTCTTTTACGATTTTGTTGGTCGTTAATTTGTAAAAAAAAAATTTTACTTTCTAATCACTATCCAAGGAAATAATATCGACAATATTAGTGACTTTGTTTTCCTAGGGAGTTCAGTCCCAGTCGTTAAAATTGATATTGACCGAAGAATCACCCTCGCATCAGAAGACTGCGAAACAATGTATGGAGCAAGCGAAACATCAGCCTTAAACTGAAAATTAGAATTTTTAGTGCACTTATCCTCCCAATCGCTATATATGTCTCAGAAACATGGGTTCTGACTACAAGGGAAGAAAACAAACTGAACGTTTTTGAAATGAGATGCCTTAGGTCAATAATAGGAGTTTCGAGGCGTGACACAGAATCAGAAAATGTAGACATACGAAGAATGACACAGTCCTAAAAAACAATCATTGAAGTGATCAAAACACATCACTTGTGTAACAACGCTTCAAGCAAGATTTTCCAAATAAGAGGCCGAGAGGTAGACCACCAAAGAGATGTCTGATCAGCAGAGCCGACACAAGATTGCCACTCCTCACAGGACAGCGGAACGAAACACAAAAGACCGTTTGAAATGGGCAGTTTGTCAGAAGAGTCGCAAAGGGGACCTATGCTGTCAAGTCAAGTAAGTCAAGTTACTTTCTTTAACTGTTTAAAGAAAGTGTCATCTCTATTACTACTTCAAATGATGAGCAACAAGTGAAGCATAAGGTGCCTGTGCTGCGTTTTGATTAAACAACCTTGTAATTTTCTAAAAGGTAAAGAAAAGTAGAAATCATGTAAAATCATAGCTCAGACCCCCCTGGAAAAGTTCATTAATACCCCTGAATGGTTTTAAAATGGAATAGCCCAATCAATACGGCTAAGTAAGTATGGCTATGGGCTATAAGTATTAAACTTAAAGTATCCTACTAAACCAGACCCGATCAATCGAACTTGTCGAACCAATCGAACAGTCGAACTAATCGAACTCCATCGAACGATTAAAGTTCGATTAAAAAAATTAATCGAACCTAATCGAACACTCACAATTTTTGAAGTAATAGCAGTTCGATTAGTTCGGTCAGTAAAAAGTTCGATTAGTTCGATGATATTAAATCCTCGTATCTTCCCTCGTTTGCAAAAACTTTGTCCTGGCACGCGATTGCCATTTCGACAGTTACCAGACTTAACAGCTTGACGTTTATTGTACTCGGATATTGATATTTGTCTATCCGGAATAAAGTTCGTAGCCCCTCATCTGTTGCGATTTCGCGCGCGGCCGAGTGGCGGAATACTACACCCCAACAAACCGCCTCTGGCGCTAAAAGGATACAGGAAAAGTGTGTAATCCGTTATCGGAAGTAATTTCCCGACTTACCTGGACTTACATTCCGAATTTGGCTTTAAAAAGAAGCTAATATACGGTGGCGGAGCAGCACAAACTTGTCGAACAAAACAGAACAAAATTGGTTTATCGAACTGATCGAACCGAAACCCATTGATGGAACTTAATCGAACACTCACAATCTTTTAAAAAATCTTAGAGTTCGATTAATTTTTTTAATCGAACTTTAATCGTTCGATGGAGTTCGATTAGTTCTACTGTTCGATTGGTTCGACAAGTTCGATTGATCATCGGGTCTGGACGGACTAAACTATAATTAAAATTTCATTAAAAAAGACAAACCTACCAGTTACATCAAAATGCCTCGAAAACGTCAATATGAAAATTGCGTAATCAGAGAACGTATGTCTCGCTCATTATAAAAAGGCCGAGACAAACTTTCAATAATTGGATTGTAACATCGAGTTAAGTCTCTTTTGTTAACTCACCAGGGGGTAAATAAAACAGACCTTGATACATTTATCGTTCGTTTCAACTTGACGATTCGTTTAAAACTCAGCCTCCTAAATATTTAGGGTAGGTAAAATATGTACAAAGAAATTCATACTTTTCCAACCCGGCGAATCTTTAAAAAAGAAGCGAACAATAAAATATAATTACCCTTTCCAAATAAACCTCTTCGGTGGCGAGCGTAGTCTACTCTGACGTAATTGTAAAATTTATGTGATGGGAGTTTGAGATAGTAATGAAATGTTGTTTGGGGAATTATGAAGTTCACTGGAATTTCGATTGCATTTATTCAGGTTGATTTTTTATGACTTCTAATGGTACTTTTTCTAACGAGTTTGATTACTCTGTTCTCACACTTATGTCTTTTTTTTTCGCGTCCTTTTCTGTGATTACTTTTATTTATATTTTTAAAGACAGGTAAGAAGGCATATTGATGTAACTGCCTACAGTAATGAAGACATTGTAACATTAGAATAAAATATATCAAGAGCAACTAAACCTCATATTACACAATAGCATCCAGAGTCTATAAAAACACGATAGCTGATAGACCAGGATAGACCACAAATCACTATAATAAAAAGCTCAGGTGGTTAAAATAATAATCGCAACTAGAGCTACCATTTTTTAAAGTGCGGATCAAAATATGATGTAATGATAATTCGTAATTCAAAAAGATGCAAAAAAACAAAAAAAATCCACAGCTTTCGAGCTATACTTTTTCATGAAAAGCAAATTCTAAAATCTAAGATCACTAATTTTTATCTTGATCTTTACTAGACGAACACAGCCTTAATCTTGAGATATGTGCATCTGCTCCAACCCCCACCCCCACCCCCACTTAGATCCTGCTGAAATTTCTTGGAATTTTCGAATTTTCACAGGTGCCATTTTTGTCCGTTGTCACACGCTTCTTAAAGAAATCTTCATGGGCGTATTATTTATCAATTTTTAGAGCGTGCGTCCACGAGCTCTTTTCCATCAAACCAGCGTGGTCCCGCATTCTAAACCCTTCTTCTCTTTTCTCCAACTCGGAGAAAGCACGTGTGGGATTTTCCCAAATTCAAAAAATTGTAAAGACTTTTTACCACAAATTTACTTTGAAAAGTAAAAAATAAGCTTCTACTGCTAATAATACGACAACATGGCTGACGAATGGGATGAAGGAACATCCTCAGGAAACACGGTAAGCTCCATAATTTATTGCATTGTAGGAAGCTTTTTGTCGATCGAATAAACATGTTTTTATTGTCAGGTATATAGTTAACAAATTACTTTATGAAACGAAATAACAAGGATCAAAGAGTCTTTCTTTGGGGCTCTAGTTATTATCTAATAGGGTTGGTGTATTACCAGGTATTACACCTTTCCAGTAATCCAGACAGAGTCAATTGAACAAGTTCAAATGAAAATCGCGATCGAACCAATAGAATGTAATGTGTTTGATTGTATTTGCACAACCATTTCCGTTTGGTTTGGAAACGTGAACTTCTGATGTTTAAATATTTCAATACACCTTTCCCGTAATTCAAACTTCTCAGAAATAGCCCGGGAAAATGTGAGCTCCACTGTCAGTCAGGAACAAGTGCAAATTAGGATACCTGTTGGCAATCTCTTCTACTCAGGAGAGTTGTATCCTAATTTTGAGATTTAGGTACATCCTTACTGCTTTGATCCGCGATTGGATTTTTTCATCAAGATTTGCACCACTGACCAAAATTTCAAGTAATTTGCTTTTGCGTATGCTAGTTAGCACATTTTGAGCTAGCTAGTGGTTTTGGGCTATAGTTTTGCATTCCGCCAAACTCAATGAAATTCAGTACACAATCTCATTTGCTTATTATTTACATCTTGGAAGTGGTAAGATGGGGCGGATGTCTCTGGTTGGTGAAAAATACAGGTTTTTTGGTTTTTAGTATCCTAATTAGGATGACGTTTAGGATGTTGATTGCTACTTTGGATACTTTTTTGTATCCAATTTAAGATACTCTCCTATGTAGGAGAGGCCGAAGGTATTCTAATTTGCACTTGTTCTTGACTGACTGGAGTGTATAAAATTGTTTGGGGAGATAAACGAACGCGTTTTTGCCTGCGAGGGGTTAAGGATGGAAAATTTTCATTCTAGGTATGGGGAACTCACCAAAATCAATTCAAAATTGAAAAACATCTGGTTTTATGAGATGATGTTGTGATTAATTGGATGTATAGCATATGCTTAGTTTTTCTTTCATTTATATCAACCAGAATTATTACGGTTTAAAAACAACCATTCTTTCCATTTATTCTTGAATTAGAACTACCTTAGGGAAAACAATAAGTGTTAAATTCATCAAATTACAGCTTTTTATGCTTGAAGGGGGGACAGAAATTTTTGGAGGCAGGGTGGGGAAAAATGAGGGGGGATGGAAAATTTTTATTCTAGGCATGGGGGGAAGAGACTCTGAAGGACACTATGAATCAATAATGATCGGTAATAATTGAAGGTGATCAGTGACCACTTATCGATTCTATCGGTGATCGAATACTCAGACGATCTCAATCAAACGGAATTGACTGATTGAAATTCGATTGTCGAATGCAATCAAATCTCAATCGAACGTCAAAATTCTGGGTAATATTTGATTGTTGTTCGACTGGTTCGATTGTCGATTCCGTTCGATTGAGATCGTCTGGTATCAGCTTAGTGATCTGGTGATGGTGGCTCAAAATTTGATTACCCGTAATGCTTTTGTTCTTTTGAATTTGCCGGAAAGCATCGTGAGCACTGATCACTAACCACTTCAAAAAGAATATGATGTCTGTACCCGGAATCAAACGCAATCAATGTCAAGCGAATCTGAAAATTGCGGTAATATTCGATTGAGATTCAACTGCGTTTGACAATTGACTTTTAATTGGTCAATTGCGTTTGATTTGGTTTGACTGGTGCAATCATCGATTCTGTTTGATTGAGATTGTCTGGGAATCTCACTCAACTCCAAATCATGGCATTTTCTTTGACCATTTTTGATTTGTTTAATTGTTTCGATTACTATTATTACAATTATTATTACAATCACTTTCAATCATATTAATTACCTTCGATTGTGTCGGATATGTTTCCTGTAGTAAAGCAAAGGAATCTAAAACCGAGTTTATCTCGTCCAATAAAAACGCAGGATTTACGCGCGAAAACCACTTTCGCTCAGAATGCTTGTTATGGGTTATTTGAGGAAACCCAGGCGAGCACACTCAAAATCGCAGGGAAGTACTAAAGATGATTCTTATGGCTTCTTTTTGTGGTTCAATATTTTTGGTTTTTTCAAGGTATCTATTTAATCAACTGGTTATCGAAGAAGTCAATGGTTATCGAGGAAGTTATTGAAAGTAATTAATTACAAACAAAGTACTCAAACAGTTATCATGTCTTCGAAGACTAAATTAGTTCAACTATGTTCTGTGAAAAAATCATAACCATCAGTGAAATACTCTTTCATCTATTTAATCTTACCATCTTGTTTAGGGGTCACTCACATATTGATTCTTCCTACAACAAAAGTCAAATTGAGGCAAAGGGGTGGGGGGTTAGAGTCGGTGACACTAAGAAATTTCACCAGACGTGTCGTTTATTCCCTGACAATGTTACTTTCCAGGCAATGTCAACCAAATTGAACAGTCATTGAACCAAGAAAATCCGGTAAAGTTCTTGATGTTCAATGTGTTCAAATTACTGCAAACCTATAGTTGGAAAGGGTTGGATATTAATTATGTCTGTTATATTTACGCACAGAGCGAGCGGAGTGCGACTCTTTTGACAAACACATGCGCGTAAGCAAAATTGACAATAATATGCAGGCCCAAAAAATGAAAGTTTTTTTTTCACAATTTTTTTCGTCTAGCTGCTATTCCACTATGTTTACCCTCTAGCATGTTTCAAATTTGAAAATTTCGTGAAAATTAGCATTTTTTAGAAGAAGTAGTTGCAGTGTCAATCTTTTGCAAATTTAAAAACCCACTTTTCCTTGGAAAAAATTGATGTTTTTTGTCGAGAATGCAATGTTGGAGGAGGCTTTAGGACGACTTAAAATAAAAATTGGTTAACATTTGGGTAAGCGGTGTGAGAAAATCAAAACAAAACAGCTGAAAAGAACTGAAATTTCAGAATTAACAAAAGGAAAATGCAAAAAATATGTTCTGATGAGCTCTTACTATTCTCCCAAAAAGTTAGTGAAATTAAATCTGAAATATAAAAGAAATTATTACAAAACTACTCAACACACGAGCCAAATATATTCAGCTTTCGGCACTTTCGTTCGTGAAACCAAACAGTTCTTTTTATCAATGAATGCATGCATAAAAACTTGAAATTCTTTAATACTTGTGAAAAATATTTTCCATAATAAAACAAGGAAAATTCAATGTCTTTCATTAAACCAGCAAACAAGGGATTTTTGTGTCTCTCCCAATTCTCCTTAAAACTGTGTCTTTGACTTTTCAGCATCATTTCTTTGACAATCAACGCTTCTTACTTCGAAAATTTGACACGTTTACTACATGGCTCTGAATGGGGTTCTAGGTCCCCCCACTTTTCAGTAAGGTTCAGGTCCCAGTTTAAATCTAAAGGTTCGGGTCCCTGCAAAAAGTACTTTCAAGGTTCAGGTCCCAGAAAAGAAAAATCATTCGGCACCAAATTATTTCAATTTCAATATGTTATATATTTTTTAATATTTCTTAAAAGAAATCTAAAGAAAAATGATATATATTTTTAAAAACATATAAGAAGGTTCTGATTGAGAAAAAATATGCACCCTTTAGTTCTTAATTGCCCTCTGAAATGTGCTGAGAGGCCTAACTTTTTCAATAATAGAAGGTTATTGTGATCAAATCGCCATCAAATCAAAATTAAAACATTTTAAAGTGCTTCGCTCGCAACAATAGATGTCAACAAAGCAAAACATTCGAATCGCTTCACAACAATGGAATGTCTTCTTTTTGTGGTGTGTGTACCACCCCCTCTTGCATGCAGATAAAAATAAAACAATAGAATATTTAAAAACAGAACGTTAAAACCAAACAAAAAAATATTTTTACAATTTCTTAATTATTGTAAATAGCCTCCAGAACTTAAGTGCAGCCCTTCAGGTCCCCCCACTTTTTTAGCCCCCCCCCCCTGAGTTTAAAAAATGAGACAGCTCCCACCCACTTTTAGACCGATTTTAGATTTACACCCCCCCCCAAATTAAATAAGGGGGGGGGCGGAGCCATATTTACAGCTTGACATTAGTTGAGAGTCGAGAAGTTCATCAATTAGTTGGAACAACGAATCTAACGAAATTTTGGAACAAAAACTAGCTAACTTAAAGATTCCGGGCCTCATCTAAAAAGACCCACTAGATCAAAAGTTAAGGGGTGGTACAGGAAAAGCCCTCCCCCCTAGTTTTAAACCGCCCCTAAAAACCTAGTATGAATAGGGTTAAGTGAATACAACTGTTCCTTTGCTTAAAAATTATTCTTTAAAAGTAGAAATTGCATTGTATATTTATAAAAACGCATTGTGAAAGCTAAATAATTTTGAGGCCTTGGTGGGCTTATTTAGCTTTTCTTCTTTCTCCAAAAAGTCGAGCTCATTTGAAAATTTGATCCTTGTGTTAAAAGTTAAAAGTGTATTGTTTAGGATGTACATTTCAGAAATTACTGTTAAAAGAATTAGTTGTCTTTTTTTTAAATTGGAGAAAAACTCTAAAATTGGGTTAGTACAGAATAAAATATTTGGAAACATTATGCACATAGACCACCCCCTCACGGTGTGAACCCCCCTTTTTGAACCTACCCCGGTGGGGTGGAGGTCCTATAAATTAACCCGTGTTCGTTCGTTAGTTAGTTAGTTACCAGCTTTTCTCGAGATTGACTCATTAGTTTTTTCTGATTTTTGGCGACCATAAACCCTCGAATGTGACGGAGCCCAATTTTCGGGGAAAAATATTTTGGGCAAATTTGGGCCAAAAAACAGCTTAAAAACAGGTTTTTTGGACTTTGTGAAAAATTGGATCATTAATATTTTCTGATTTTTAACATGAAAGTAGGGTACAGTCATAGTTAAAAGATGGCTCAACCAGATTTTTGCAAAAATTTTTTTGGCTCAAAAATTGCATTTTTATCTATAAGAACCACTTTTAATAAGAATACATCAATGTTCTTAGCCATATTATTATTATTATTATTTTATTAGTTTTTTTTAAAGATGAAAATGTCACGGTGGAGCGCGATGGTTTGAGTTTTCTGTAAACACTTATTATTTTTTTGGCTGAAAAATGAATCTTTATCTATAAGAATCACTATTTATGAGCATAGATCAATGTTATTAGAAAAGAAAAATGTCACGGTAGAGCGCGACGGTTTGAGTTTTCTGGAAACCTTATTTATTAAGCTGTGCATTTTTCTGATAGTGGTTTTCATAAAGAAAAGCACTTAATAGCTTTTTTATTTCTTTTTCAAAAATATTTTTCAATAGTGTTGATAGTTTCTTATGTGTTTCATTGTTTCAATGTTCACTGATTAGTTTGATAACCAAGTAGGTCCATAAAAGTATCGCTTGTTAATAGGGGATTAGAGTGCTTTATAGGGGGTAGGAGATTTTCCAAATCAAATGGGGGATCAAATAAAAATAGTAAATTTGTGAACAAAGATTTGCAAATATGGTTTTTTTTCAGGGTTTAAGTAGTGACCAATAGTTTTTACCCATAAAAATGGGGGGGGATCAGACGACTGCACACTATGGCCCCTTTTTTTTTCAGGAAAAACTTCTCTGCTCTCAGGATCATTTTCCTCAAATGTGCTAATTATTTCATAACTCTCTTATCAGCCAAAACTCCACCTAAGGATTTAAAATCTGGAGTTTTTTTTCTCAAACATCAGTTGTTTGTTTGTTTTTTCAGAAAATATATCATTTCATATTTATTCTCTTTTCAGGGATTTGGTGGTGGAAGCTCAGGTGGCTTTGGAGGTGGAAGCTCAGGTGGTTTTGGCGGTGACTCAAATGATAATGATGACAGCGGTGGTAGTTTCAGAGGTGGAAGAGGTAGAGGTAGAGGACGTGGCCGAGGAAGAGGAAGGGGAAGAGGCGGATTTGGAGGATCTGATAACAATGACTCAAATGGTGGTGGCTTCGGAGGAGGTTTTGGTGGAGAAAGTTCAGGTGGTGGCTTTGGTTCAGGCGGTGGTGGCGGTGGTTTTGGAGACGATTCTGGTGGAGGTTTCGGTGGGAGCTCTGGTGGTTTTGGAGGTGATGACTCAGGTGGCTTTGGTGGAGATTCTGATGGAGATGGTGGCCGCGGGAGAGGTAGAGGACGTGGTCGTGGAAGAGGCAGAGGACGCGGTCGTGGTGGATTTGGAGGTGGTGATGGAGATGCAGCTGGAGGTGGTGGTTTTGGTGGAGGAGATGACACTGGAGAGGTTGATGAAAATGGTGAACCCATTAGACCTCTTCATGAAGTTGATCCAGACAAACCAGCACCAGTTACATATGTACCCCCAGAACCATCAGAGGCTGAAGAAGAGATTTTCCAAACAATTGCTCAAGGAATCAATTTCGATCAATATGATAATATTCCTGTTGAAATCACTGGCCCTGGAGAGATGCCAACTGCTGTCAGAAGTTTCGAAGAGGCTGGTCTTGCACCTGGGGTCTTAGAGAACATCAAGAAAGCTAAATATACTAAACCAACACCTGTCCAAAAATATGCCCTCCCGGCTGTGTTAGCAAAACGTGATCTGATGGCTTGTGCCCAAACTGGATCAGGAAAAACAGTAAGTGTGTTTAAATGTTTTGATAAAGGTTATAATTAAAAAAGTAATCATCTCTTTCTCGAATTCTTATTTAGGTTTCAACCAGGAAGAATAATTTTATTATTTATATTTCCTCAGTTGAATCAAGAGATTTGTTTTTCTTTAGGCTGCTTTCCTCTTACCTGTGTTGACTGGCATACTTGAACATAGAGATGAGTTCACCAGTCAGTTAAGTGAGGTTCAAGCACCTATTGCTTTGGTAATTGCACCAACTCGTGAACTTGCAACACAGATCTTTAATGAAGCACGAAAATTCTCTCATGGAACCAGCATTCGACCAGTTGTTGTTTATGGTGGTGTCAGTGTTGCACATCAGTTGCGCCAGGTTGAGGCTGGTTGTCACCTTTTAATTGGCACACCTGGACGTTTGAAGGATTTTATGGGTCGTAGAAAAGTAAGATTTTTTACTACTCTCGGATACCTAATAGCCGGGGGTGCTAATTTAACGATTAATCACACTCCTCTAAACCAATCAGATTCGAATAATTTTGCGCGGCTGACGATTACTTTAAGAAACTGCATGCTTTTGCAAGCTTCTTTTTTATAGCGATTTAGATCTCACTTTTTATACTTATGACATTAACAATGTTTTCCATTTTCAATATATCAACAAATAAATAATATAAATACCAGTAAATACTCATTTTTGAAAACTTTCTTGTATTTTAGATCACACTTGAAAACCTGAAGTATCTTGTTCTTGATGAAGCAGACAGAATGCTTGACATGGGTTTCATGCCAGATGTAAAAACGATTGTCTCAGATTTCAATATGCCTGAAAAAGAAGAACGGCACACCCTCATGTTTAGCGCAACATTCCCCGAGCAGATTCAAAAGCTTGCTAGTGACTTTCTTAACCAATATGTTTTCATAACTATTGGTAAAATTGGTAGTACACATTCTGGTATTGAGCAGAAAGTTGTAGAAATAGAGGATTCCGGGAAGCGTGATAGACTTGTTGACATTCTTGGCAATGAAGGAACCAACAGGAATCTTGTTTTTGTGCAAACGAAACGATTGGCTGATTTCTTAGCAAGTTATTTATGTCAGAATGGATTCCCAACAACAAGTATCCATGGGTTAGTATTTGTTAATTCTCTTCTCATTGCAATTTACTATCTTCATTCTTAACTTTCAAAGCAGAAATGTGAGACAGTTCCTCATTTGTTTTAAAATCTTTAAAATTGATCAATATTTTCTGTAAGATTTCGTCTTTTTTGTACAGTCTACTCTCCCTAATTCAAATTTTCTTTAATTTGAATTAAGACATTGCCCCCCCCCCCTCAGCTTGAAAATGCATAAAATGTCCTCTATAATTTGAATGTTTCTCTAAACGTTTAGTCCCTCTAAGGTCGAATTCAAGAGAGGAAGCATCTAATACTTACCTTGAAATTCCAGGGATCGTTACCAACAACAACGTGAGGAAGCTTTGCGAGAATTCAAGAGAGGTGAGCAAACAGTCCTTATTGCCACCCAAGTTGCCGCTCGTGGTTTGGACATTGCTGATGTTAAACAAGTTATCAACTATGATCTTCCTGATGAAATAGAAGAATATATCCATCGAATCGGTCGTACCGGACGGATTGGTAACAAAGGAAAAGCCATTTCCTTTTTTACACGTGGAAAAGATGATGGGTTAGCTCGTGCACTTGTCAAAACCTTAGCTGACGTAAGTATTTGTTATTCTTTGTTAAGAGCTTATCTAATATTTTTTGGCGTGAAAGAGATTTTGTCATTTAGACAAATGTGTTGTCACTACTTGACTTATAAATTGACCAGTAGTTTTCTAGCCGCATTTGAATCATTTCATGTCAGGAATTTCCATTCAATTGACTTGATTTTTTTTGTAGGCTGAGCAAGAAGTTCCTGACTGGTTGGAAGAAGTTGCTGAGACTGCACTTGGTACAGGCTATGGACCAAAAGGTGGTCGATTCGCTTCCAAAGACACTCGTGATGTAAGTAGTAGTTTTAGTCAGAGGCACAGAAGTACGCTGTCACCTAGAATTCAAGATTTGATCATTTTCCATAAAGCATAGCTAGAATAGTCTATCACATGTAAAAATAATTTCTGTTGCTAATGAAACGGTTTTAAGGGAGGGTTGAAAGAGAAATTTTCCTTACGAGAAAACAATAACTTGAATATTTCTTTCTAAAGAAAGTTGAAGGAACCAGCATTTAGAATCATATACCATCCTTTTTTCAGGGTGGCGGTGGCGGACAATTCAACGCCATGGGTAACAATGATGGCTGGGGTGGCGGTGAAACACCTGCAGCCGGTGGTGGTGGCGGTGGCGCTGCTGAAGAAGATGATTGGGATTAAGAAATGCAGGTTAAAAAGCGTCGCCATATGGATAAGGTTGTTGTCACTCACGTTTGTTTATGCATTTTGCTTGGCAACAGAATTGGACTTGTTTGGTTCAGTAACTTGACATCAAATTTGCATTCTATTTTTGTTCAACTTTATCCTTGCCGCTGAGAGCACCTTAAGGGGTGAGAATTTTAAGCAGTGGTGTACAAAAGGACGTTGTTTAAAAAATTTGTTCATATTCAAGAAACAGTTGGTTTGTTGTTACTATAGAAACTAAAAACGAAAACAAAAACTTGATGATACTATTCGTGTATTGGACTTTGATTCGATATATTAGAATCGGAAACTTTTTTACGATTGCATAGGAACCTTGAACTCGAATATCTTTCATACTTTGGTAATTCTTTTGAAAAAGAGTTCTATCAGAGAACCTTCCGTAAAGATAAAATACTACGAAAGACATTCGATTTCAGATCTGATCTGTTTTTTATTTCAGACCTGTTTTCTTATAGGTGTAAATAGTCAGGAACTTTTGTGATTTATTTTCAAAGATTTATTTTATTCTTATATAGTCTTTCTTATGCTTATTTAGTAGCCACCTAGGTTTTATTTTATAATTTTGCAAACCCTTTTGATATTCTTCATAACGTCCAGCCCTATCGATTATTTCTTGAATCATTTTACAACGATATCCGATAGTCTTTGTCTATAGATTCGCTCTCAGTTGTTATCAGCGTCAATAGACCTTATCGGAGTTTTTGATTTTTCTAAAAAAGCGATGCATTGTGGGATTGTTTCGAGTGTATTACAATAGAAATCTCTTGGAATTACTCGAGGGAATTCTATTGTCATACACTCGAAACAATCCCACAATGCATCGCTTTTTTAGAAAAATCAAAAACTCCGATAAGGTCTATTGGTGTCAAGTATTCATGATATACACCATTACGATGTCTTCCACGGACCCAACAGCAGACCCAATATTGACTGGTTTTACATCGCATACAACCAATCAGCTATTGGGTCTTCTGACATTGCAATGGTGCATATCATGCATTTGAATTGTGTTTATTTTCCGGTAAGGATTTTCTTCTATCTATGCAAGATTGTATAACGGTAATATTTAAAGAAATTATACATTGCTTGCCCTAGGTTATTAGTTCTTCATAAGAAATAACAATTAATTAAGCATTTGAAAAATCATTTTTTTAATTCCCCTTCCCCTTAAAACTTTTCCCTCCTGCCTAACTGACCTTTTTCAAAATCCATTCCTAATAAGTGAGATGTTAGAGAAAGTTTGGATCTTAAGGTTGGACAACTTTCTGACAGTAACAGAAATTATATATTATATATATCTATCTATGATTATATCAGTTTCTGGGAAATCAATTTTTAATAAAAATCGGCTAAGCTGTAAATCAAGCTGGCCATGTTTACTGGCCCATATTTTTTGTAGTACTCATGTATGTTAACAATATACAATTAGTAAGGAATGAATTTCGCTTCTTGTATTTTTCAGCATAATAAAAAGCAAATAACAAGTTTGTAATAACAAAAAGATGGCATTGAAAATCATAATTGGATCAAATTTACTCGCTGAGTGTGCTGGCTTGTCATCGAACTGTGAAAGACCCATGATGGTATGAGGATTTGATTTTCCCTAAATTTCAGGGGCAGGTCTTTGTCCAAGATTCTTTCGGGTAGGACTGGAGAACAAAATCGGATTAACATTCGCGATTTCGCTAATTTTTGCTAATTTCGCGTAATTTAAACGCACGAGATTTCTGACTTGAGAAATTAAATCCACCCCAAATTTCAAAACCCGCATATTCTGCGGAGAAACTAGCCCAAAGTCTCCATTTGTGGCAAAAAATTGGCTATTATTCAGGCTTACATGTTTTTTTTATAAGCATATGAAGGCTCAGATTTGCAGAATTCCTAAGCATAACATGAGCATATATGCCAGCCTAAAATATTTTTCAAGGGGTCATTTTTATCTGTTTAAAAAGGTTTAGTAGAGGTCAAGTAAAAAAAAATAAGACATTCCACGGCTAGCTACATTCCACTGCTCCCAAAATCTGAACAAATTTTTACAAAATTTCAGAAATTTCATTAAAAACTTGGCTCGGGGGTGAATCATAAGCATATAATAAGCATAAACTATGCCTGGATGCTTTGAGAACTTAAGCATACACGAGCCTGACCAAGGGGCATACACTTGCTTATTTAAAAAAAAAAACATGTATTCGCCAAATTAAATCTATCTGACTCGCGAAATTTAATCCGATTAAAGTATGGCATGTAATTTTCAGTGTTTCAGTTTTTGGTCAGCCTAAGCTGAGCATTCAAATAGGTAAAATTTTCTTCCATCATCATCATCACCATCATCATAAGACGGCAAAAAAAAAATCCGATTTCCCGATCGATCTCACTTTGATTTCTAAACTTCCTTCCGATCGGGTTAACTTTTTGGGTACTTTTAGCGTGTGTTGTTTTTACAGATCATAATGTGTTTCAAGATGGCGGCTCAAGCGATAAGTCAGATGTGATAAGTCAGTGTTGTACCAAAGTATTTCCAGTGTAAATCTGTTGCAAGATTCAATTTCTGTCATTTATTTTTTTAACTCGGCAAATCGAGCACATGATTTTCATCAAGGGGATTCTTTTTCTACATCTTTTGAAGGTTTAAAGCCGTTTGCTCAAGTTTTTGTTTACGTTGAATTTTCTGATACTTTTTATTGCTGCTTTTTATTAGTTTTTGCAATAAAAACATATTTTTCTTCTTTGTCTCTAGGTGGGATTGACGGTGTTATAATGTTATTGGAATTTGATAAAGTTTACAAAAGTACAGCTACTGTCTAAATTTGATAAAGCCTGGATGCAATCGTGCTTTTTTGGACTTGGTTTGGACGTGTTTGATAAACAGTCATGGGAAATCCTCTCAATTGCACGCTTATGTTCCGAGGCCGTAAGCGCGCAATTGCACGGTTATCAAAATGGCAGAATTTTTAAGCGTGTAATTACACGCTTATCGAAATTGTTCTGAAACGGGCGGTAAGCGTTAAGCAAGATTGACGGGTGACGGCTTCTTTTGCGGTAAGCGTGTAATTGCACGCTTTAAAATTTCCTTTATTTTTGACACGTAATTCCTTCCGAAAGCTCTGTTGAATTTCAAAAGCCTAGGGCAGTTTTACTCAAAATTTATCGTAGAAGAAGATTCCGTAAAAATGGATTGCCCGTTAAACCATGCCTTCGCCCGAATTAGAGAATTCTGAACCCCTTGAAATCCCTAAGCAATTTCAACCGGGGCGGGAGCGGGCGTAAATTATAACCATGCAATTACGCGCTTACACCCTCGGAACATAAGCGTGCAATTGAGAGGATTTCCCAGACTGATAAGGCGAATCGCAAAGAATTGTTTGGTTCCCGTCATTTCTACTTTAAAAAGTGGGGGTCATTCGGTCGGTCGGTCGGTCGAAAATATTTTTCTTTTAAGAAGCAGCTACATCTTGTTGAAAGGGAATTCGTGTGGACTGATCCGAATTAAGAAATTGAGAAACCGTGGATAAACTGGTTTTCGGTTTACTCTCCATTAGCATGCGGCTCGCTACTTCGATTTGAAAACTTGTAAACACAGAGCGTGCAGAGGTCGACAGTGGAAAAGCTTTCCGACTCTCCAACTCTACCTGCTGACCGTAAATCAGGGTCGGTCAGATGACGGGAACCAAATGATGACATCACATCTCCTATTATAGACCTTTTCGCCTTTGCGTCCGCCATATTGAATTGTATGCAAAAATTATGGTTGCCGAAATGCCGTGGTGAAATTCCCTTAGAAAGTATGCAAAACATATGCAAGTTTACACAAAGATTAAAAAGACAACAAAGCATCTTATAAATAAATATTATAATCATTAGAACAATAAAAGATGGAATTTCTTAATCCAAAAGGAAATATTTACAGAACAACAAAAGCCTTTTAGGAATTTGTTCTTAAAGACATTGCATATTCTGTTTTCATGCCATAAAAAAAATCCACGAAGACGGAGTACACACATCAAACTTTCAAAACACACAAACTGAAAGCAGTAATTATGACGTCACACTTTCTCAATGTTTTGATTTGATCATTTGGCGGCTCTATTCCCAGGAGAATAATTTGCCGTCAGCCGAATAAGGATTGTTTTTTACCTTCGCGGGTGATTTTTCAGTTTGAGTTTATGTCTAATGTTATGGTTTTTTGAAGTGCTTGTTCTAAGAGATGAGTGAATATAATTGTTTTTAGTTTTCAAAAGAAGCAAATTTAATCTTTCTTCTACAAGATTACACTTTAATATAATGCCAATTATGCATGTAAGTTTTTATTTAATACTTTCTTTTTGCATATGTTTTGCATACGTTCTAAGGGAATTTCACCACGGCAATTCGGCAACCATCATTTTTGCATACAATTCAATATGGCGGACGCAAAGGCGAAAAGGTCTATTGGACTTGCAAAATTATGACAAATGCATGGTCTTGAAATTTGATCAATTTTGAAATTAATTGCTACTCCGCTGCCCTGTTGAATTTATTTATTATGGTTGTGTGTTTATTCCGCCAAGGCGGTAAAGCGATCGCCCACAAAGTCTTCAAGATGGTTGTGTGCATGTTGTGTAACTTGACGGTACTAAACTACAAAATTTATTTACGAAGACTGGATGTAAATTATGTTTTTCTGACCTTGCCAAATTTTGGCTTTGACTGAATAGCAGTCAGTTTTTACGTACCTCATTGACCTTGCAGACAACTGACAAATGGTTTCTGTAATTTGACCAAGTCTACCAAAATACAGTTCCTGTTGAAATGTTATAAATATGAACTACGTTTTGCAAAGATTTTGATGCAAATTGTGTTTTTCTGGAGTTTGCGCTTTGTGACTTAAAGTTTGTAGCTTGTTAGTTTAAAGTGTTATTGGAGTTTTATCAAGTAAAACAAAAAGTACAGTTTCTATGTATATTTGATGGATATCTTTATTTTGGTTCTGACGTTTTGGCAATTTTCTTATTTATTTCTAGTATAACACTTTGGTCAGATATGGATATTGTCTACATCCAACAGAAAAAATGTATCATAACTGACTGGAATGAAATTAACACTGTTTGAAAAAGTTTTAATTACACTATTATATGTTTCTCTTTTATTTTATAGTAATGAACTATAGCTTAATTGTTCGATGTCGTAGAAACAGTGCTACAATGCTAAAGAGAAGTATACTTTGATCTTCTCGTGGGGGGAGGGGGGGTTGGAGGAGCTCTCAGGCTTGTTTTAAATAATTTTAAATCAAGTTATCAAATGTTTCACATTTTGTACATTATTCAACATTTTTAGTCTACTCTGTTTCAGTACATCTCTTACATTTGTTAACCCACTTATTAAAGCTATCTAGCTAAGCTCTATTGGCTGACCTTCCAGCCTCGGCTGGTTTATTCCATTTGAGATATGAATTCATTGTTTCCGTCTTTCCGACAAGAATGATTTTGGTTCAATGACTCGTGAAACCCAAGATTTTTTAAGATTTCCGTCCAGACACTTCCTTTGTGAAATCAAATGTTAAAAAAATGCAAAAAAATCCATATTGCTGATTCGCGAAATAAAGTCAAAAAGTGGAAAAAGTGGACAAAATAGCTGTTTCTGGCTGAAAACGCTATTTTAAGGGTTAATATCTTGAGTTAGGTCTCTCTTTTCTCAAGCTAAAATTTTCATTAAATTTTAACCCTATGAGTTTTGCCTGAGACCGTCATATTTGTATATGTAATCAAATGATAACAAGTGCAATTCGAATATAATTGCACGTGTGATTTTTTTGTTATTGCTCCCGAAGGGAGCCTATGTTGCTTCACGAGGCTGGGGATCGAGCTGGCGAAAAATTGTTCAAGAAAAAACGGGACGATGTAACCTAGTGACCGCATCTACTAAAAGATTGCTGTGTGGTGAGCTTTTAAGCTAGCTCGACCGCGCGAACAGATATTTTGCGTTTTTGGCGCTCCAAAGTCATGGCTTGGAATACAACAACACCGCGTGAACAGAAATTTAGCGTCTTTAGCGCTCCAAAGTCATAGCTTGGAATACAACAAAAAGCAACGAAGCAACTTGGTACTTGGGACCAACGGATTAGAATAGGTGGATTAAGAACTCATAGAAAACACTCCTCGTTAGGTTATCAAACTTTTTTACGAGTTTGCTAGCAATTAAAACTTGATAAGTTGTAAAAAAGTTGTAAAAAATCATTACTTTCAACATTTTCATTGGTCATTACGTATCACGTGGTATATTTTAAATAAGAAAATGCACTTTTTTAGCCCTTTCTATCCAATGCAGAAATTAGCCAAATAATTTGAAATTTATTTTCCTAATTCTAAATACAGTCTTCTTTCACCAGTATGCAACCCATTCGTGACCCATCGATAGTTTCTTAGTTATAGACCATACGTTAATTTTCACTTATCTGAAGATTGCCATTGACAAAAGATTAAAAATTTACATTAAAACTGGTCTAGCGTTTGTTGATGCTAAAACTTAAGTGCAGGATTTAAAATATTTGCAAAATCATCAAAATTGATCGAATCATAGGACAAATTCGTTTTCGAAACTGTATAAATTGGAAAATTGTTCTTATAAAAACAATGAAAAAACTAAACGAGGAGTGCGCAGAGTCATTTACAGATTTTTCTTGTAACAATGAGAAGACAATGGATCTCTCTTGGGAGCAACGAGAGAAGTTAATCCACCTATTCTAATCCGTTGTTGGGACCAGGTGGTTTTAGAAAGTAGAAGGTATAATCCCATAGACTGTTCTGCAACTTTGATAGTAAGTATAATACTATTTTATCAAAAGTAATGTTTCAGATAGGAAAAGTAATGTTTCAGATAGGTTCTTTTTGCTTTGTATCCTTCTTGTATAATCAGGCATCATCAGTTGCTTTATACTGTTACTTTTGGGTAATTATTATCAGAAATTGGAAAAAACTTTGCATACCACCATTAACGAACCTTCTGTTTTATTTCCAGGCGATGTCAATTGAATTCAATTGATCCAAATTTTCGTAATTGAACTATCAAATTTTATCAAACAGAATCAAACTATATATAGGTGTTTGGTTACTGAACCTGATCGAAGACGACCCTGTCGCACGAAAGAAATATTTCTATCCCCAGACAAACAAATTGCGCTACCAGATAAGTGAACCACGCGGCTCGATAAGTGAACGTGTTGTCACGAGTTAACGCACGACGGTCGACTAAGTTTGCATGAAAGCGGGCAGAATAGGGATGATGAAATTGACGCCCATGTGTGATCGCCCAATTGTTTAAGTAGGTCTCGCAGACCACGCGTTCAGTCCGGGGTAAGTCTCAAAAAGTAATGTTAAAATCCTCGGACACGAAACAAGAAAATCCCTGGAGTCCGGGGAATCGGCAGGGTCGTTCGAACATAATTCAACTTTACCAGAATCTTTTAGTTTCGTGACTGTTCGATTTAGTTGCGGTAATCTAACACTTATCGTTTGATAATGTTAGATTAGATTGGTACCCGTGAAAAAGGGTAATTTGCATCATTTGAGGGAAACTTTACATTGCCTCCAAACTGTAAAATGTAAATTAAATGTTTTTGACTTTTGAATTTTTACAATTTTATTACCAGAAAGCTCTACTATTTGGATGCGATACCAGTTTCCCTCCAGTGATTACCCTTTTTCACGGTAATCAAACAGTCTGATCTGATTGACATCACCTGGATATTTATTACAAATTATCTATTGACAGTTTCTTCTTCTCTATTCCTATTTCAGCTTTATGGTTTTGCCTTCCAGCCTTCGTTCATTCACCATGACAAATACCATATTAACCATTAAAGTAGTTTTACACGTTGGAAAAATGACAAGAGTTTTGACTTCAAAATGTTGAACAAGAATTAGAATGAATTGTCTTCATTTTTAATGGAGCTGTGCAATGTTTGTGCAATGGGACACCAAAACAGCAACCATTTTAGCCGAACCTCCACAGAATCATCTTTTTTGTACTGTCCAAGAAACATGGATCTGTTTGTTGTTGAAGATGATGTGACGATAGAGAGAAAAAGCTGACCAGAAGGCAGTGTCCATGTTATCTCAAGTAATCCCATTTTAGAGCAGTTGACGGTACACAAGCTTGACATTAACACTCCTTTTGTTGGAGAAATTCCTGAAGGATATTTCATGTTATGTTCCTGTTGTTTGGTTGTATTTTGAATCATTTTGGTTTTGGAATGCTTCTGTATCCACTGTATTCTTTACAAAACAATATTACATTACGATATAGACAACAACTTAGCTGAAAATTATATCATTGTCAAAATATAGTCTTGGAAATTATAAATTAATGTTTTGATATGTTTGTTATTTTTATTTTTGTTATTGTTGTTTCAAAGAAAATGCTTTTGAGAAGAAAGTCATTCAAATATTTCCTGAAGATTATTCCAAGAAATAAAACATGAAAAGCTTTGTAATTCAAGCTTTATAAGGTATCTATTAAAGGGGGCATGTTTAGTGCAAGCTATGGCTGAGAAAAATTGAATACTTTGCAATATCACTGTATTTCTGACAAAAATAAACACGGCATTTCGCCTTTTCTGAATTTCAATCAATCACTGTCAAATGCCTGTCATCGGGAGCATCATAGCGAAAGCTACTTGCTAGTTAATTTTGTGAGTCCGAAAGGACGAGGAAAATTCGAAACAAAAAAATCACTAATCGCACAATGGCTTTCACTATTTTTCCCAGTTAGGAAAGTAAATTACAGAAATTACACTGACAGTTTGTCACCGGTTAATTGTTTTAAGATTGATGACGTCATTTCTAGATTTTTCTTCAGGCACCTATATCTCGTGATTGGCTTGTCTGTTTCCTTTCAAATTTCGCATGTGACAATTTGACAATAATGCCTTGAAATTAACTTAATTAGATTTTGTCAATTTTGGTGATGATAATGGAACTTAGTTCGGGTAAGCCGAATAGTTCAACAATGGAACTTCAGTTCGGATAAGGATTTCTTAAGGAATTTACTCGAAATCTCGAATTAGTAATTCATTAAATTGTCGAACAAATGATTTGAAAAAATAGTCGGAATTCGGATGAAGGTCCCTTAAAAAGTTTGATTAAGCTCGATTAAAACCCAGCTAGATGAATAGGGTCTGTTTTGAACCAGGGGGAGGTACTTACAATCACCCTCGAAATATATTGAGATTTTAGTGTATTTTAACGTTTTTCAGAATTCAAAGCTCGGGCGAGAATTGCTATTTTAGCACTTCAACTTTTTTCCATTCAATATTTCGATTTTAGAGGGGTTTGGTGGCTTCTAGGCTATATTCCAAGCCTCATTCGAGCAAATTTGAGCTTTTAAATCCTGAGATCCTCTCCTAAAGTCTTAAGTCTCATGTTAAAACTCTACTTTCCAACTGTAGTTTAAGGCGCTTAAAAATCAATTGTGGTGTTCAAAATTACACCGGGAACTTCCCTTAGTCTCAAATATGTAGTGGATGATTGTAGGTCCGAGGTCCGAGCCAAAGTTCGAAAATCGACCCTTCGAAAAACTGAATTTCGAAAAAAAATGTATTTTTTGAGATTTTTGACTATTTCCAAAATTTCAGCAAAATTTTCAAATCTCGGTCCAACTTGCCAACCTCGTCCCCGTGTATTCCAGGCTTTATTTACGTTACTTATGGACGCCAGAGAATACCCTGTTGTTGGCTGGTGCAAGTCCCCCCTCTCAGAAAAAAATTTGTCCGATTTTGTTGAAATTTTGCACACTTGATCCTTGGGTGAAACCCGGGGGTGGTTTTTTCATTTTTTCAAAATTCTCATTTTTAAGGGCGTGGTCACGAGTTATAGTCCCAAAACGAGGCTAAAACTTTGGGGCAGGCTGGAGACTTCAAAAATGGTCGGATTTGGCTGAAATTTTGCACACTTGTTCCTTGAGTGAATACCTGGGGGTGTTTTTTTCATTTTTTGAATTTTTTTCAATTTTAAGGGCGTGGACACAATATTTTGCCAAAACGAGGCTAAAACTTTGAGGCAGGCTGGAGACGTCAAAAATGGTCGGATTTGACTGAAATTTGGCACCCTTGTTCATTGGGAAAATATTTTGGGATGAGTTTTTTATTTTTCAAAAATTATCATTTTTGGGGCCTGGGGACGAGTTTTTAGCCTAAACGAGGCTAAAACCTATTTAAGAAATGCTAAAATTTTCCTTAAGCCATTAAGTTTACAATTTGGCTAGGTACCCCCAAATGGCTTTGAACATACTTTCAAATCGTTCAAACCAGCGATAACTGTTACGGTGATTGAAATTTTAACATTTCGTGGTCTTTTTTTCTGCGAGAGATTGACCTTTGCATTTTTAATCATTAGTGTTGGTCAAATAGACTGAAATATCTTTCATGTTGCTTGTAAGAACCAATATTTTATAATCTTTTCGGAAAGTGACATTTTAAAGGTTTTGTTTTTAAATAAGAGTGATATCGTTTGCTTACTCATCAATTTTAATTCACAACCTTTTCATATCGGATTGATACGGATTCTCATCTGTACATCAGTAATGATAATGTCTGGACTCTTTTAAATATCTATCTACTTTTAATTTTTTCCTATAAAAATATTTAAATCTTTAATACCTCAGAAATTAAAAAAAATGTCTAAAATGAAAAGTTACTACCAAAAAAAGAAAGAAAATGAAAGAAAAATATTTCTATCCCCTTTACATGAAGTTTTTTTTCAATTTTTAATACGGTTGACGATATTCGGGGATGACGGTTCCCTTGGAAATGGAAACTTTTTTGTGTTATTTATAAGAATAACCCACAGGGAAACCTTTCATGCTTGACTGTTGATTACAGTTACGCCTTTGGAGGTAGTCTCCCTAGATATCATTGACGAATCAAATGATAAACATCTCGGTCCTGAAACATACTTCTAAGTACTTTGTTAAATATTCAAAGAAATTCGAATTTTCTTTGTACAGAACAAACACTACGTCGAGCCAAATTTACTTGACTTCGATTGCACTCCGATTTGACAAATAATTCAAATTTCTATTCAATTGATTGACGGTTTTTGATTGAAACGTTTGATTTGTTTTCTTTTGTGCTGTCATTACACATTCGTTTGATAAGGTATAGCTGGTGGTTTATTTCTTAATTTCTAAAAATAACTCCTAAATTTCGTCTAAAACACTCATTTTTAGGCAAAAAAAGAACCAATTTTTTTAATGGTTCGCCAAAATTTAAAGAAATGTCTCGTCAAATTTAAGATTTTATAGGATTTTTCTGCTCTCCAAAATTAGTTCTCTTAAGACATACACATTGAACCTTGAAATTCTAACCAGATATTTTGTTAGTGAACGAAACGAATAATACTGAAAATGAGATAATTGTTTTCTTTTTAATTAGAACACCTAAAATTTGGCTGAGCTTATTCTTTAGCCGTTTTCAGCCTAAAATGTTCTTAAATGCGTTCTTAATTTTTCAGACTACAAATATCATGCAAAATAAAGAGCACTTAAAATTGGTAAAATTTGGAGTTTCTTGTCATTTTTTTCCAAACTGAGGCTGTTGTTACGATGTTCTTAATTTTTTGACGAATTTCAGCCTGAATGTTCT
The DNA here is from genome assembly GCF_902728285.1 of Clytia hemisphaerica. Lineage (NCBI taxonomy): Eukaryota > Metazoa > Cnidaria > Hydrozoa > Leptothecata > Clytiidae > Clytia > Clytia hemisphaerica. The sequence goes on along the minus strand of NW_027103674.1, from coordinate 2,121,793 downwards.
TATAAACTGGGTTCTAATAAAAAAAACGTGTAATTTTTGGAAAAAAAAAAGAAGTTTGGAGTAGGTCCTTAGCAAACTCGATTTATATTGATAGAAATTGATTATGAAATTCTTATAAAATAATTTCACCATATCAATGAATAATTAATATCTATATAGAATTAAATCGATATTTTCTTCCTTGAATCCATGATCATTACATAGGGGATATTTTCTCCATGAAAGCCTCGATTTACTCAAGTGAGTGATTTTAATATACTAATTCTTCGTGTGAGAGTAATTCAAATTTTATGACGGATTTTCTCTCCATACTGGAGGAATACAAATGTTACAATACATATTTCTTGCTATACTTATGTTCGCCGAGATACTATCTATATTTGCGATAGAGTAGTAAAATGAACTTTGTACATCAATGTTGAACAAGGTTAGTACTACAGATCTTTCATATAGTTTAGATATAGACCCGGAGGGGGGCACTCGATCTGAAAACGACCATACGTTCGGCCCAAAATTTGGCTTCTAAAATCGGACCCTTACAGTGCAGTGAATTTCCATGAAAAATCATACCCTTACAGTGCACTTTTTCAAAATTTCTCGCCCGTAAGGGCGAATATTTTTGCAATTTTTCCTCCAAAATTGACCAATTCTCTGCCAATTTTACCAAAAAACTGGCCTTTTATCACAATTTCCTACCCTTACAGTGCACTAGCTGAACTATGAAAAACCTACCCTTAAGGGCCGAACGTCTGGTAGGTCATTTACCTTGAGTGCCCCCCCCCCCCGGATATAGATCAACTTGATGTGACCTGTGTCGGGCCTTCTTTCACCATAAACCGTCAATTAGTAACATTATGCTCAAACCGTCCATGATATTAATACCGAGTTTATGTATGTGTGTTTTTCAGCGACGGAGACGGTAAGGTTCTAATTTGGCTAGATCATGACCAACTGAGGACGACGGTAAATCAGCACTTTTACCGTCCTCGATTTTGCAGGTCAGAACTGCGGGTTTTTCCAAATCGCTTCAGTCACTCGCTAATATCTTCGCTTTGAGAGTTTTTAAGGTTGGGCATTAGAGTGCTGACATATCTTTATGACAGTAGTTTTGGAGATTCTTCTCAATGAAGTATAAGCCCCAAGAGGTGCTAGAAGCGAATCTTTAACCTTTCTCAGGCAAGAAAAAGTGAAGCCTTAGAATATACGCCGTATTTGTTGTTGGTTGGAAAAATCTCAAAACTTAATGAGCGGGGGGGGGTGGAATAAATATGTCCTGGCTGGAAAATTTTTGAAAAGGAGGCTAATACAGCTGAATTAGGACAAAAGAGGATACTTTCAAAAACATTTTTCCAAAAATCAATAAGCGGGGGGGGGGACGGCTATTAGGTACCCGAGAGTATACGAATGAAGTATTAATATAAATCACATTTTCATGGTCATTCTATATAGACTTTTCATAGAAACAACTCGTATTATCATATAATGCCTATACTACTGCATTAAACCATGAATTCATAAATTCATGATTAAACGCATTATAAACGACTCCAGTCTAGTTTTGGTCAAGTCAACGTGTACACTCTTTGTGAATATGCGTTTTTTTATTTACAAGGACACCAGCCTGAGATTTAGGCCCTCAGAACAATAGCTCTATTGTTTGGCACAATAGAAATTTAAGAGCAATCTCGGACTCAGCTAAACATACTGGTTCTTATAAATAAAAAAAGTGCATAATTCCTGACGATCATCGGTTCCTAATTTTCCAAGTTCTAAACAATGTATTCTGGCGCGAATGTTGTCAAATAACGACTTCCTTTTTTCAGATAAAATGGCAGCTCCAAGTCGCCTTGGTAATCTAACATTCTCTTATCACAAAGAAACAAATGGCTCCTTGAAAAAGTTACGAAAGCCGAGAACTAGTGATTTTTTGAACGACCGAAACAACAGCACGCTCGCATCTTCATCATTCATTTTTGAAAAGCGTAAACAAAATACTGATGATCCAACCAATCGAGACAAACGTTCCAACTATGAACCAAGTAATCGAGAAAATGTTCAAGATTCGAAAACAGAAGCGGAGCAGTTTATTCAAAATGAATCAGCGGGTCAGTACCATCCTACTAAAGATGAGCTCCAGAGTAAACAATATATTTCAAACCCTGTTAACGAACTTCATATGAATAAAGCCTCAGATCTGTATGAACAAGACCAAAATGGTACTATTCCTCCAGATAATCGAGACGAAATATACAATGTCGATACTGTAGATAGATCAACCTTAGATCCTCTTGAAAACCTACTTGAAAATAGTCCTGAAACAAAGTTTTACCCTGATGGCAACAATAATCTTTGTGGTGATGATGAAATTGAAAGCCCGCAAAATGGTTATGAAAATGATCTAGTTACAAATGTTTTATCAAGAGAAGTTGAAGAAACGAAAAATACACTTCCCGAAGAAGGACATGCTACAAATAATATAAACACGCCAGACTCCTTCGTTACTAAAAACACCGTTTTTGAGGAGAGGAGTTCGTATGAACGCAGTAGAAATATAACCGATTCTTTTTCTCAAGGAAGAGGTAGCGAAAATATGATTTCATCTGAAAAATTGCATTATGCAGAATCGATAAATGATAGATCGAATATTTCAAAAGGAAATATTACCGCTAGCCGAAGTCACAGATCAAATGGATCGAAAGATGTCCAGAGAAATGTCAGTTTTTCTATCCCGGATGAAAACCATGGTCCCGTTGCTAAGGTAACGAGAAGTAACAGTAAACGACTTATCAACGATGACAACAACCTCAAATCACTTTTCACGTTGGCGCGTAGTAATGAGAATCTAAATAACCTAAGTGATGATGACTGTTACTCCAAGCAGGAACACGTGGCGGAGCTTTCGAAAAGACAACGCGTTGTTGAAGAATTTTCCTGTCAAGAAATGAATGTTTTACAACAAAATAACAATTCTTTGAGGAAACTTCCCGTAAATGAATCTTATAAAGGAGGAGAGATGGGCACACATCATGACAAAGTAACTGCAAGTAATAATCACTTTGGCCAAGTAGACATGAAGCCAAGATCAAATTCCCAATATAAAGCTCGTTCAAATTCGCATGGCCAGAGAGAACCTTCACTTGTAAGCAAGTCATCGGAAAGACCTTCTTCAAGAGTTAGCTTCCAGTTTGACACGAGTATTGATAATCAAAACCAGAGCAACATTTCAAAGATGGGAAATATTGTTAATCGAACTCAAAGGTGAGTTAGCTTCTCCTTTTATAATATGGAGATCTTATTTCATATTCTTACAAAATAAAAGTGAGGCAAATGGAGGGTACGGGTGAGTGCCTCCTTAAGGATACTTTTTTGTATATTTCAAATTCTGTTAAGGCCTAATGGTCGCAAAACTCATAAAACCCCTAAAGATTATGAAAAACGATAAAAACGTTTTTTTTTTACCTAGTTTTTTATTTAAGATATCTGTGAGCTGCATCAGTTTTTGGTCAATAATGTTAATTTAACGACCATCTAAGGCCTTCTGGACGCAATATGGATGTTAGATGAACGTTTCTTTGACGCCGGTTGTCATGATCTTATAGATTCTGATTACGCGCACTGCACGCATTCAATCTAAAGGCCATAAAATCAAATTTTCCACATCCCTTTAGAGCAAAGCGTGTTGTGCGATGAGATTATGATCTTACAAACCACACCTATCTATTGTTTCTAGCCTGACTTCCAAAGATATTTCTTCTCTGATGAGTTACGATGGTGAAAATACAGAGGCTAATCATCATCCTGTTCAACGACAGTCTCCTCAAGTCAAACCTAAACGAATACTTCCTTCGACCAACACCAGACGGATGTTACCTAAACCAGACTGGAATTTCAATTCACATAGCTTCAGAACATCGAATTCTAGGATAGAAGACAACCAAACAAGAATAAAGAAGCCTCAAAGTTTTGCAGGTAAATCTTGTTAGATGTTTTAATTTTACGTAAGTATTCCTGTTTCATATCTTCACTTCACTTCACTTCACTTAAGCAAAAAATGTCTTCCTTTTCCTCTTCCTGACCGATCTTGCTCCACATTCGTGTCAATCAAATGTGAAAAAGCTAGTGAATTGAAATTGATGAGTAAACAAACGATACCGCTCTTATTTAAAAACAAAACCTTTTATTGTTTTTGAAAATTCTTGGAATAGCCATTCGCGAAAGTTTATGCTCGCGAAAAATTCTAGACAAAATAGAAATTTGTTAAACTTCAAACTTTGAATAAAATGTAACGTGTATGGCACTTTTTAAATTTTAATCTGTTAAAGTCTAATAAGACAAAAGTTTCAAGCCAATTCAATAAATATTTGTCCCTTTAAGCCATTTTTTCATGCCAAAGATTTTACATAAAGTTGTGTGGATAAATATATGATAGACAAAAATAATTATCTCCCTTCCAACATTGTTATTGATATAACATAGAAATAGTACATTTTTCTTAGGGTGTAAATATAAAAATTGTACCCTTATCGGCCCTCTATGCAACGATCCTTAGACCATGTTCACACGTCACTGTTCCGTTTCGCTCTGGTATGATTTTCGTTACGGATCAAGTGTGTTACTATTGGTTTCGGAACGTTTCGGAGCAAGAAAACGGAGCAGTTCCATTCCGATAAAAATAGTGGAGCGAAATCGTTTCGATCTGTTTTGCTTTGTAACGTTAATTTTTTACGTTTCGAATTTTGACGTTCACACTTGTTTCGAAACCGTTTCGTTTCGTTTCGGAACGGAACCGTAACGTCTGAATATGGGCTTAGTCTTACCTCCGATCATAGTCATTATAAAAAACCCTGGTCTGGCAATGTATTGTTTTAGCTTTTTGTTCCATTTTCCTTTGTTACGTACAAAAGACAAGTTGCGATTTGCATACTTTTTGATCACGTTTCCAAAATCTCCTCTTGGGATTAGTCTATTTTCTAATCAAATGATCAAAAAGCTTGCAAAATAAATCGATTTTGGTACGTAAGCTCTATCTTTTAACAATAAAAAGAGACAAAAGCCTTCCAGACCAGTGTTTTTATAATGACTATGCTCCGATAAGGACCGGCTTATAAAAGACCGATAAGGTATTATTGGTTAAGACACCCCCTTCTCACAGACCCGATAGGATTTTTTCAGCCAGTGGGGATAAAAATAACGGACTGAAAATCGATGGAGATTGATATCCCAATATTCTTTATGGCTGGAGATTTCATATTTTTTGTTTTCGAGAATGGGAAAAATAGCATAATATTATGCAGTGAGGATTGGTTTATTTGATTATTTTGACCTTTCGTTTTCCGTTACAAGTTCATGGCCATGCCCCAAAAAGATGGTATTTCGCGTTCCAATCTATCGCATATTTCTTTTGATTTTGAATACTCTCCCAGCGAAAACAACATGCCAAATTATACATGGCTATTATTGTTTGTTCTTCCTTCCCCCTGAAATTGAATTTGTTTTAAAATGGTTGCAGTCTCTGTATATTCACTAAGGCCTTTCCAGTCACGGTCTATAGAAAGCTTTATATCAAGCATTTGTGCCGCCTCTAAATTCAATAGTTGCACTTTTAATAATTACCAAGAACAGTAAAATCCAAAGCCCTATAATAAGTCAGTGCATTTTACCGATCCGCAAAATTACATTTTATGACAAGGATCTTATGTGTCATATCAAAAATACCAAATTGATCAAAACTTAAGGGGTGGTACAGGAGAAGCCCTCCCCCTAGTTTTGAACCGCCCCTAAAGGACTAGTATGGATAGGGTTAGGTTTTAGCTACATGTTTTTTTAAGCAAGTGTATGTACCTTGGTCATGCTCGTGTATGCTTCTTTCAAGTTTTTGAAGCACCCAGGCAAAGCCAATGCTTATTATATGCTTATGAATCATGTTTTTGATTCACCCCGAGCCAAGTTTTTAGTGAAATTTCAGAAATTTTGTAAAAATTTGTTCAGATTTTGGGAGCAGTGGTAAGTTCCTAGCCGTGGAATGTCTTTTTTTTACTTGACCTCTACCAAATCTTTTTAAACAGATAAAAAATGACAACTTGAAAAATATTTCAGGCTGACATAATGCTTAGGAATTCTGCAAATCTGAGCCTTCATATGCTTATAAATGTTATGTATAGGGCCTTGGAAAATCGCTTTTTCTGTCTGCGAACGTATCATCATCATTCGATTTAGGTCCGAAGGGACTTAGGTCGAAAATAAAAATTGACCTTCAAACCACTGTGCTTGTGATACTCAGTTTCTCACTCTCTAGCCCTGTTCCTTGTTACAAAATATCAAGAGATTTGTGCTTTCTCTAGCGCTTTGGGTAAAACAACGAAAGAGTCATAATGTTAAATGTTTTTTTAATCTTTCGTTTTAGGTGAACCCACAGACCTAGATGGTAAGAGCATTCAAAACATTGGCGATGCATTGCTATCTTCCGATGAACTAGAATCCATACACTCAACGAACGTCGATAATGTTTCGAGCAATGACCAATATCAAGAAAAGGATGATTCAACATTGAAACCACGTGACTTCAAAAAAGGAAACATCAAAATTTCTCGTTCTCCCGGTTTCAAAAGTCATTCATTCTCAATAGCAAGGCCGGAGACCAAACAAGAATCCCGCCCAATTGATAATACCGCCCTTTCTAAAATGGGCGTTCATTTAATCTCATCAGATAGTGACACAGCTAGGTCGAGTCAAACTCAAAAGGAATTCAACCAGCAAAGCTTGGATACCAACCAGCGGGCGGTCTCGCCTGCTCACTCATTCGTACGTAACCGGACTAGAAGTTTTGATGAATTATTAAGCGGTACACCTCAAGTAAAACACCTTGAATACACTGAATCAACAAGGGAAAACAGCGCCAAGACAACATCTAAATATAACTCAATGAATATCAATTATGTAGCAGTTAAGGAAAATGATGTCGAAATTATGCAGAATGATTCATCACCCGTGAATAGCATCTCATTCCGTTCTTCATCTTCACCGAGTTATGATGAGAAGAAGATAGGAAGAAATGAAAGTATCAAACTAAACGAAAATTTCGCTTCTCTATCTTTGAAACAAGAAGAATCAAGAAACTCCAAACATCAAAGATCTGTTCTCTTATCCCCGCAAGAGCAGAACAGTGAAGACGCAAAGACACGAAGATCTTTCCAGTTATCTCCACAAGAGCAAGACGTCGGGGACACCAAGAAAGAAGTATCTTCAACAAACACTCATGGAGTAATTAATGATCATATCGACGCTGTTAATCAACGTTTAAAACAAAACAGTCGCTGGACGGACAATCCCAAAACAACATCTAAAACTGGACATACTCACTATAAACAAAGTAAAAAACGTGCTGTCAATCGAAAGAAAAATCAACACAAACGTGTCACCATGGAGTATGGAGAGTATGGCCACGTCATGATGAAAGACAATGATTCTGAAGGGCGTGCGTCCATAGATGATGGTTATGAGACATCCAGAACCTACGGTAGCGATCTCACGAACTCGACCGCCAGTGAACTCTACCAATCTACATCTAATGGATTGAATTTAGAACATGGTACACCATCAACCAATCAGAAGCCTTCATCTTCAATTTCAACCAATCACAAGGTACAATCTTTGTCAAACTTACATGAAATCTTGAATCTGGAGTGTGAAGACGAGCGTAAAAAGCAACATGAAGAGGAACAGAGAATACACGTAGCCACCGAGGCCCAGGAAGATTTAGAACAAGGGCGCAAGGGAATCCATCAAAAGTTGGACAACATGTTAAAAGCGCGCGTCAAGACAATGAACGCTTCTGACCGCTCGTTCACCAAACGACAAACGAAGTTCCCAGATCCGTTGTTATTAGCCAACGAGCCCCCTTTAATCATTGATAAGGAACCATCCTTGCGACTTGAAGAATCAATCGAATCTCTTTCCAAACAGCAGCAAAATTCTGATCCGCCATCAATCCCTTACACCTCAAACCAGCAAAGTATTGGCCATCAACAAGCTGGTTCTCAACCCTACAGCCAACACACACCAGCAGTTGAATTACCTTATACCCAGCAAACAGTAACAGAATTTTCTCAGAATGTGAACCGACCAGAAAGATCACACTCTTTGAACCAAAAACCTCCAGTTATGGAATATCTATCTAACCAACAGCCAATCGATATGAATTTCCAAACCAATCAACAACCTTCCTTCAATGGGAATCACCAGCGAAACGTCCCAGGAAATCACCAGTCAATGCTGTCAGGGAATCTTCATCAAAACCAAAATAGTAGTTTCAACTACACCCAACCACCAACACACGAAGGCTATCAGCAAATGTCGACAGCTTTCTCAGGGAATCATCAATCACTGAATTCAGGAAATCACCAATCAATGGTTCCAGGAAATCACCGATCAATGGTTCCAGGAAATCACCAATCAATGGTTCCAGGAAATCACCAATCAATGCTTCCGGGGAATCACCACGATAATCCACACATGAATTTCAACCAAAATCAACAACCAACGAACGAAATCCCAGACGACCTTTACGCAAAGCCGGACAAAGCAAATCGCCACAGTGAATACACAACGTCAAATCAACAACAACCACGTAAAATCGACGCGTCTTACAACACCCCGTCAAGCTCGAATTACGTCAGTCTCACGTCGTCGTTCCATTCTACAGCGCCGTTAATGGAGAAGAAATTATTCCATTTGAGAGATAAAGACACGTCAGAACTTAACAAGAAAGAATCGATGCTGAGTGAACTTAAACTTGCGATGTTTAAACGTAGTCGACCAGCCTCGCCGGAAATCGAAGATACAGACCATCACCCCTATCCGGTCATCAAAGAAGATTACGGAAACACCCCTCAGCACGATTATCGACAAGAGAATAATTATGGAAATTCGTCCGTCAATCATGAACTATATCAACAAAATTCTCAAAGCTCATACGGAACAAATATGTCTAATGCAGGACAAATTGATCTTTATAACAGCTTCCCGTTACCTACACACAAGCAAAACGAAGAACTAGCAAACGGCTTCCAAGCGTACACCAACCAATCCGAATCGGAAGAGAAACTAACCGATGAAAATCCGATTGACAAAAACCAAGTCATGATGATGTTAAAATCTCACATTAAAGACAAAACCGGGTTAAGTTCATTAACCAGAAACAATAAAGATATAAATTTCAGTCGACCAAAAATCTCAAGTCAAACTTTCTCTCTTATATCTAAAGATATTGATTCCGAAATGGTTCAAAATGAATCCCGAAAACTGGAACCCGATTTTTCCGATCAAACTCCAGAGATTCTGGTTACCGAATTCAGATCACCCGAAGTACAGCGCTCGAGAGGACTTACGATAAATCACTCAGATGAATTTGAAACTGTCAATGTCCGCAACCGCGCCTCAACTTTTACCGAAGCTCAACCAGAGACAGATACAAACACCCAAGCAATTCCTCCCATGGATGAAGTTGATAGCTCACCTAAGAACAATTCTCACTTGTCCCGAACAGACAGTTTTCAATCGCCTTATTCAATCAAATATACTCAAGATGGATCAAGCTTACCTGAGGAAAAACCAAACTTTGTATCACATGCCTCAGACACTTCTGTTTCTCGTCATGAAAGTTTTTCTTCCATTTCTGTTGAGCCGCCACAGAGCAGATCTATTTCAAGAGTTGAAAGCATGAGATCACTCAAAGAAGAGGCATCTTTATCACGAAATACAAGCTTTTCTACTGCTGATGTCATCCAATCACGGTCACGATCGTCTAGCTTCAAATCACAGATAGACGAAACCCCAATAAGACGTGATAGGAGCTACACTAATGGCTCTATTGCAGATTTACCTGAAAGTATAGCTGATGTCTCTAGATCACGCACCGAGGGATCCATATTAGATCGAAACGATAGTTTCTCGTCAATGCGCGTTGAATACCCTGAAAGCAGATCTGTGTCCCGAATTCACAGCTTTTCATCCACTGAATATCAACCCCGAACACGAAGTAATACAGTCTTAGACAGTGCTATCAGATATGAAAAAACGAAACAGATTGTTGAAGAACCTCTTGATCTGTCTCTGGATCTTGATTCAGTCGATCGAGATACAGCCGATCGAGGTACGGCAGCCGTGATATCAAATCGGACGCATGAGCCTTTGATTGCACCTGATAGTCGTGGATTGAATCTGCGCCAAACCGAGTATTATTTGCCGGAAGAAAACGAGGAGAAAGTCATTAAACCGAGCGAATACAAAACCCACCGATTCAACGACCGAAATCGTTCACCGAAAATTGAAGTCGGCACCGAGAGTCAACCGACAACTGGTCGTATTCAACTCGTAACTGATGGAACAGCTGAATCTAAAAGAATTTCGAATGAGAGAATATCAAGCAATCGTAGTGTACCTTCGGTGGTTGAGAATGAAAGAAAATTGTCGTTAACCGAACTAAAGAAAAAACGACAACAAGAACGATTAATGAACTCGAAACGACTATCTAGTTCCGAGCCATTGTTAGATAAGGTCGGTTCACTGGAGTTTGCCGACAACATCCAGACATTGACACAACACACTCCTCGGTTATCAAATAATGTACGAGTTAACGACACCGTCAGCCGAAAAAAGAAGGTCGAGAAATATTCGAGTGAAATTTACACAAATACTAATGTTGGGAGAATTAATATTCCAGATTCATTCCAGCAAAATAAAGATTCCGAATGGATGATCGACGAACACGAAAAAAGAAGTGACGAAAGATTCAACGAACGAAAACACAAACGAGAAAAAGCCGCCTCGAATTCATCCACCCCTAGGGCGTCGACACCCAAAAAATCAAAAAGGCGTTTCAGTCTAACAAATATAGTTAGTGGTGGCTCAACACCACGTTCCGCCCGCACGGATGTGACAGAATTTTCAAATATGTCAACTTCGCCCCGTTCTATGCCCGCTACACGCCCAAATAGTCGCCCTAGTTCGCCTAGTCTTGGGAAAAGAATCAAGAACATCTTCTCGCCAAGAAGTAAACGTAAAAACAAGAAAAACGATTCCCTTGATGATTCCCAAGATGAGATTGTTGATGATGACATCATTAGACGTTTAAATATGAATGTCAGTTCAAATAATAATGGAACAGTTACAGCTTCATCTCTCGGTAGTCTGGTGACGTCTGGATATTCGAGTATCCGGTCAGAATCCGGTCTCAGTATGACAGTTGCGAATGATGAAGATTTTGGTATTGATGACAGTTTCTTGAGTCACCAAGAATGGTTGAATTCACATGGTGGTAAGGTGACCGTCACAAAACGGCCGTCTATCAAACAAGCTATTGTTCCTTTCAACAGCAGCCGAAATGTGCAGAATAACGGGTCATGGAAAGTCCGGAAGAACATCGGGAAAGTGACTGTTCCGGAAGTATTTTCATCTTCGAGAAAGATTCCAGATAGACAGAATGGAGATGCGGAATTCCCTTACAATTCAAAATTCCGTAATTTGAGGTCATCACCCGCAATGACCCGGAAATCGAAATCAAAGAAAAGCGGTCTTCAAGCACATGATGATGTTGTATTTACAAGTTTCGATGTTGCAGAGTGAATATAGTTTTAAAGGCTGGAAAATATCGAAACTCGTTGATGTGTGGTGTGTTGAATAGGATATTCTTAGCAAGATGAACAGAATTATATTATAGATCGATAATATTGACTTGATATATTTATTGACTCTAATTGAAATAGCTGTGGAGTTTCTCTTGTGAGAATTGAATTAGTTCGCTAAGCTCCATTCTTCTCAATCAATATTGTTTGTCGAATATGGGTACACACGCCCAATCTGATGGATTGTTAAACATTGAAACATTATGAATTTGGTGAACAGGTTCCGAAATGATCACGTGGTATTGATATTAACTGAAGAACAAAATTGTATTGTTTTGTTGTTTAAAGGGTAATATAAGGAAATCTGTATAGATGCCCTAACCATTTATCAACCCGCACTTAGGTGATAAGCTTGCAGTATCTCAGATTGGACCTTTTGAGCTTTGAATGGATAATGTTTATGGAATTTGATTAATTAGATGATAATACTTTTTCTTATAATTTCTTTTTGTTATTGAAGTTTTGCATTTTTGTTAAAGCTAGTTCCCAAAGCACTAGATTTGTTAGGTTTAAGTAACATTTTAGCACACCCCTGTGTTACAGACCCGGTAGGACCCCACCCAACTGGAAAATTAAGCCAAATTTTGTCCCCGTCGGAAAATACCCTCCAATTTCAGCCCCTCTTGAAAATTGACTTATCACCATTTAAAATTCAATGGAAAAATTGCACTCTAAAAAACCATCCCAACTGGATTTATTGAGTCGAGAAGAAACTCCACCGGGGCTGTGAGACAGGGGTGTTATAACGTTAGATCAATACGCCTTGTTTTTCATGAAGAGTGTTTTCTCTTGTTCTAAAACCGTTCTATGATCACTCTTTGTTTACCAGACAAGATTTCAAACCAGGTAGTTTTTTAAAAACATTTTCAACCTAATGGTAATACAGTATTTTAAATTATTTAATTATTAATGTATATTGCTCAAATACTAAAATCTTTAAAATAAATTGCTTGTTCTCCCAATTTTGGAATCCTAACTTTTACTAACCTCCAAGCAGCTCTTCGTGCTCCACGCATTCCATGCATGCGCTTTAAAGGGAATGGTTCTGCAAGAAGACCTGCGAAGGTTCTCGGGTTTTCTTTGATGGCCGACACTCTGAAATTTCAGAGTACTTTTCACGATTCAATCGCGGCATTCGCATAAAATCTATCGATTTGCTCGGGCCGTCTTTGGATGCGTGGGCTAAACAAAACCGATTCTACTGCGACCGTGGCTTTCTTGCTCCGAACCAAATCTAAGATGGATCCTGAAATTCACATTTTGGCTCTTGGTCAATGTTTTGATTTTTTTATGGATTTTGAGACTTATGAAGGAAAATTCAATGTTTTAAATGTTGTTTATTCATTTTAGTGTAGCTCTGACATACACCCACAGAAGTGGCTGCTCATACTTATTGACTTAAAAGCTTTGAAAGACTGTTTTGAAAGTTGTATTAATTGTACACTGATTTTGCTTGGATGTTTTCTCATTTTTGTTCAAGATCAAGGCTCAAACACCAACCAGATTATTACAGGTATGTTCTCTTATGTAATGATTACTTCTCTTTTGCTATCTGCTTGATTACTTTAATGGGATAAACTTTCGCGGGGATTAAATTTCGCGGTTGGGACTATCCGCGAAATTCGAAAATTTCGCGGGGACTTAATTTCGCGGGTGGCACTATTAAGTGGCAATATTTTCACGATTTTGTGAGTTTTACTATCAAATCATGCACGTTAGTTATTGAAATACACATTATTTACGCCTCTTTGACGCAAGTAACTATTCAAATAGTATTTATTTGATATATTTTGAGTTTCTTTTAGAAATATTTCGCGGATGAGGCCCTTCCAAATTTCCATTAGGACTTAATTTCGCGGATGACACCCAAATTCGCGAAATCCGCTAAATTTAATCCCCGCGAAAGTTTATCCCATTAAAGAGGAGGAATGAAGCATTTTATCAGAATAATTATAACTTAATGTGTGCGAAATGTCTGTCAGGCATTCAACCAACTTGAGTTGAAAAGGTTTTAAAACTCCAAATTAAATGATACTGTTTATGATTTTGTAGCCATGATATGTTCAGGTGCTCAAAGGGCATTTCAGCAGCAAAAAAGTTAGTATTTTTGACAGGTGAAGATTCAGATTGTTTCATGTACAATTGCTACAATTGCCTGTTATCATCTGAAAACTTTTTTGGAAAATATTCAATATTTCAAAAGATACAGAGGTTTTTGCTATTTAGTTCTTACAAAAAATTGTTTCCTATAAAATGATAAATAAATCTTGAAAACTGCAGCCCAATCGGATACCGGTATTTGGTCAAGTGTCATAGTTTTTCCCAGACCCCGCCGAACGCAGTTTTGTAAATTTCCGCTGAATAAACTTTTCAGATCATCATATGCCTTAGCAATGCTGATCGGTTATGAGATTAAATTTTTACCTGCAAGCAAGGTGGATTTCAGATCGAGTGACCTCCTCCCAGGACTATAACTTTATTGGTCGATTTTAGGGCATCCCTTATTGGCATTTCAGGTCTTGGAACGAAATTTAGATGGGTGTAAAAGGGGAAGGTAAGCCAAAAATTTCCTATTTTGGGCTCCCAATGAAAGAGATCTTTTTACACCTTAGAATTATCAAGAAATTCCATACAGTAGGGGGGGGTCCAAAAATGATTTTTCATGCTGATTCCGAATTTGAAATCCGTTTTTCCATATCTCTTACCCCTGGGCGGCTACCGGAGATCCTTTTTTCGGAAAACCGCCCAAAACCGCTAAAAGTCAATGTTTTTGAAATTTTCCATTTTGAATAGCTTTCTAATGATGTGATATCTTTTTTAAATCAGTTTTTCATGCTGATTCCGAATCTGTGCTGATTTCAAATTAGTTTTTGCATATCTCCTGCCACTGACCTGCTACGGGGCCGGCTACATGAGCTAACCCTCTGTACTGCTGCTATGAATTTATCTGCTCAACTAGTCATGAAGCAAAATTCAACCTGCTTAGAATCTCGTTTAAACTATCTTGAGCTAGTGAACTCCTTTCGAATACAATGATTCCCTAAATTAATTGAACATTGAAAAGTTGATAATTGTTTTAGGAAGCCTTAATCATTTAAGGGGTAAGTTAAAATTAAAATCACTAGGCTAAGCTATCTCTTATACAGATAGCGCTAATATATGGAATTTTTCAAATAATTTTAATTCAAACAAGGCATATAAGAACAGGTTTAATGTGAATTTATTGAAAGATACCAATGTTTAAGAAGTATAACCTATTCCTAAAAAGTAACTTCCAAACACATGGGCCAATATGAAAGCATTTACATGGTTGTCTCCCTGGAAAGGAGGGACGTTTTACTACTTAGAGGTTCACAAGATAATTCAATTTCTCAAAACATTTTTCTAATTAACTTCTCAAAGAACCCTTGTTTGAACAGATAGTCATATTTGTGGAAGTCCTTACTTAATAATTGACACCATAATATTGTAATTAAATCAACAGCTTAAGGGGGGCCTTAAGGTGTGATTTATTTTTAAAAAACAATAGCGCCTTTCGATTGGTTCAATAAACAATTATTCGAATGTAGGATTTTTAGATTCTATTTATTCGGTATACGGTCTATACATTCCTATGATTTTCATTGTAACTTAACCTTTCAAAAAATGATATACAGCTTGTTAAAACCAATATCAACTTTTGAATGTTCAATGCATTTGGAAGAAGTTTACTAGCTCAAAATATTTTTAACAATTTGATTTTTACATCTTTTATTCCCCTTTGATTATATTCTAAGCAGACAAATTAATTAAAAGCAGCTCAATCCAAAGGGTTGCATCATTGCATAAAGTATTCAAAACTTTGTAACAAGGAATGTATAACCATATGTTTTGATAAATGGAATCCAAGTACAAGAATCTCCTTCAAAAATATTCATTTCAGTACATTTTTGCGATATTTTCTGAATAAGGAACCTCATGTAGCCGGCCCCGTAGCAGGCCATGGGTATGAGATATGCAAAAACTGATTTGAAATTTGAAATCAGCATGAAAATCTGATATGATCTAAAACAAGTTGTTATCATTAAATTTTTCATTCAAAGTTCATTCAAATTCAAACATTTTCAAATTATCAATTTTCCTTGGATTTTCGAAGATTTTAGTAAAAAAACAGCCTCCTATACCAGGCCAAGGGTGAGAGCTATAACAAAATGAATTTCAGATTCGGAATCAGCATAAAAAACTGATTTAAAAAAGATATCACATCACTAGAAAGCTATTCAAAAAGGAAAATTTCAAAAAAATTGACTTTTAGTGGTTTTGGGCGGTTTTCCGAAAAAAGGGTCTCCGGTAGCCGCTCAGGCGTAAGAGATATGGAAAAACGGATTTCAAATTCGGAATCAGCATGAAAAATTAATTTAAAAAAGATGATTAAACTCAAAAAGTGTAATTTTTGACCCCCCCCCCTACATACAGTACAATGCTTTAAAAAAATTCACAAAATTGCATAAAATTTAAAGAAACTGGATCAAATACAAACTTTCCCATGAGTAAAAAATGAAATTGAAAATATGAAATTTTAACACGAAAAGATTTTTCTTGACTTATGAGTCTTTAACAGCCTGAAAAATTCCATAAATGTTACGCATTTAATTTTAAGATAGAAGTTTTACAGATTTTCCATTTTGTCAAGATTTTTTCGCGAGCATTCACTTTTGCGAAAATCACAAAACTTTTGCTAAAATAATGCTAAATTAAAAGCCCCCTACAACCATATAGTTTGTGGTAAATTGGCTTTTTCTGCTTCGGGATTATATATCCCCGTTGTCTTCAATTGAGTTTCTTGTCATTAACGATATTTATTTTGAAAGTCTTTTTTCCTAGGGTTTTTGAAGGCTGGTTTTGTTTTTTCAGTGTCGTCCCAAGAAACTTGATCGTCCATTCTATAATACAAAGTGTTTATCGATTTATCAAAGATGGTTTTCTACAGTTAGTTTTATTTTGATATTTTCCCCTGTTTTACTCTCTTCAAATTTCTCTTGCTGGGAAGGTCAAGCTTTGCAAACTTTTTCTAATCTATAAATAAAAATCAAGAGTAAAAGGATAACATCCCGTTTGTATCGAAAAGAACAAACATAATTTGAAATTGATACTTTATATACCTCTGAGTATTTATCATTTAATTGCCTTTTCTGATACAATAATTTCTATCATAAGTTTAAACGTTCAACTTCTTCATTGAGTAGCTCAAAAAAGAGATCATAAAATTGCATCGACGTGAAATCTGTGCGCGATGTTTGAATAACATCGTTATCGGTGAATTTTAACAGCTTCTTGCGTTTTGAGAGCTGTGAACGCTGGGTTCGAGTCATCAGTAGCGTCCCGGGGGGGGGGTACTAGGGCAAGATGGGTTACGGGGATGCTCCGCTGGTCAGGGTACCTTTTCTAACCTCCACGAGTCCCAGGTAGGGTCGCAAAAACACCAAAATAGAAAAATCAGTCCCTCGTAGGGTGCCTTTTTTTGGAAAATTTGGGGAAAAAGTAGAAAATTTGAGAAAATTTTGGAATTTCAGTCCCATTCAGGGTCACTTTTTTCGCAAATTTCGAGTCCCACGTAGGGTCAATTTTTCGAACCTCAGCGGAGCACCCCCGTCGGTCGACAAGGGTAGTACCCCCCCGGGAGTAGCGTCTGTTATAATAATGTTGATCGTTTTATCATCAAAGACGGCGTTCTTCAGTTGATTCTTTTTTGAGGCCTCTTCTTTAAGCTAAGGCTACACTGATAGTTTTTTCAGGCGGCTGCAATGCAATTGTTGCATTGCAGCCGCCTGAAAATTGTTGCTGTCTAGCCATCTAAAAAAAGGAACCAGGAAAAACGTCAAAAAAACATTCGACTTGACGTAATAAGATTGGAATGTCAGATACATCGTCAAAAAAATTGCAGATTCTTCTGCAACAAAATCAGTTCAAACTGATTTTGTTGCAGACACTTGCAATTTGTTCTGCAATATTTTTATTGCGTTGCAGAGCAATTGCAGAAAAAATTGACGTGCTACATTTTGCATTTTCTCGCGCGCTTGCAACGCAACGCTAATTGCATTGCAGCCGGCCGCCTGAAAAAAACTATCAGTGTAGCCTTAGCTTTATATATTCTCAGCAATTCTCTTTTCGTTACTATCGGAAAAGCAAACTGTATTTTCTTCACAAGGGGTATGATAAATGGGCCGTACAGACCTTTTTCTTTTACTATCTTCAATTCTCTCTCCGTGAGCCTTCTATTATTGCCAAAGCATTCTAACTTTTCTTCACAAGGAAGAGAAGGTGGTGTATGCCTTTTTTTTCTTGTAGTGTTACAAACATAGTTTACTCTACAGTTTCTTTTAATATCATCAAAATTGAAAGTTTGAATATCGTAATTAATATGTCGTTTTTTTTGCTTCAAAACCCAGTGGTATGAATGATACATAGTTTTATAAGGATTTTCAACACGAGTCACGTGGTGTATCTTGACGTTGAACGAAACACCGGTCAACCGCAAAGTGTCATTTAAGCTCTCAATAAAATCAAACACTTTCCTAACGTCAATTCCATCTTTGAAATCACTTGACGCTCCTTCGGTGATTATAAAACTGATATCAAGTTGATTTTTCTCCAAACAAGTCGTATTTATTGAATTTTCTGTTATCCCTAGTTCAGTTCCTTTGTAGTCAGGATTACGTAATATGTTTCTTACGTCATCAAATTGTTCCATATGCCTGCCAAGATGGTACCACAAGTTTCGACGCTGGGTTGAAAGCCAAGTGAAGTTTGGAGGATACATAACCATTGACAATAGGATGATTGCATATTGTTTTTTGTTTTGAAGCTTTGATAAAGCATCTGTTGTTTTATCGTCGATTGAGTGACCAGCGATATACAAAACGACATTATGCGTTCCCTTAGTGTTTCTTCTCAGCTCTTCCTCAAAGAATTTGTGAGAGCCAATAGGGTAGACAGGAGCCTTAATAGGATCTTTCACCTGAGGACGTTGCTGGATGAATTGGTTAGGTTCGTCTAGATTAATCGTGATGAGGTCATTGTAATATTGATCAAGAACCTTTGGAACCAAATCTTTAGAATCTCGGATGTTCATTACTTTATGTTCCAGCTGATCATAAAAACATATTTCATAACATTCATCAGTGTGGAATTCTCTCAATAACATGTCAAAGAATTTAAGCCACTCATTTCTAGGATGAACTTCGACAGGATTAACATTGTCAGCGCGGACCAACACTTTATACATTACGAGTGGCTGCCATACAACAATGATGCGAGTCTTGTCTACACAAAACGAAAAGTTTTCTGCAAGTGAAAAAGTGACATTTCTAATGATCAATAAAAGCATTAGTAGTATTGTCAATAAAACTTTCATCTCGAGCTGATTTTTTTGTTTGAACTAGACTATTCAGTGAGAAAATTTAATCCTTTAGGTTGAAAATTACTGAGCAATTCGAACAGAGAGACTACATTGTCAAAGGGAACAAGCCAAGATAAACAATCTTTTCAAAATATGTTTTTTGAGAGGTTCCACTTCATGAAAAGACGTAAGCATATTGTTTTTAAATGTCAAGTTAACCAAAATTACATGGAATCAATGCCAAAACACTTCTTTTGTACGTAGCGACGTGAATGTAGCTTAAGTGGCAATCTGCAATACAGAGTGTCCGGAAAGAAAGTATCGAGTCGTACAACTTCTATAGAAAGAAAGTTTTTGTGTTTGCTTCACTAAATTTGTAATGTTTATCAAAGGCCTCAAAGCTTCTCTTTGTGTCATATTAATTTTCACGAGACATCTTTTATGAATAATTTTTACAAAAAATGATTCTCAATAACTTTAACGTATTGAAAATTGTAAAGAAAGTTAATTATAATGACTGTTGTAAAAACAGTTATTGTGATGGTATATATTTTCTTACATTTTGTTAAACACACGCAACAACCTTCTCATGTTCGAACTTCATACTTTTTTTCAGACACCCTGTATTTCAAAATCAGTAACAGTACTAGGCTGCTAGGGCAAAATTGGTTACGGGGATGCGCCGCTGGTCAGGTTACCTTTTTTAACCTCCTCAAGTCCCAGGTAGGGTCGCAAAAACACCAAAATGAAAAAATTATTTTCTCATGCTTGATTGGATTCTTTTGAATTCTCAAAAAATTATGCACATAATTTGATTATTTTCAACTGGAAATTTCGGGCACTTCGGTCCCCTCAATGCAAATAAGAATTACATATTTGAAATCAGCTCTTTTCATAGATTCACCAGTGTTGAAAACTATTTGAAAAGGCACTTCTAAGAAAAGAAATTTGGGTGTGAAGTTTTCACCTAAATTAGTTATTCTTTCCAT
This sequence comes from Clytia hemisphaerica, assembly GCF_902728285.1. Lineage (NCBI taxonomy): Eukaryota > Metazoa > Cnidaria > Hydrozoa > Leptothecata > Clytiidae > Clytia > Clytia hemisphaerica. Next base: position 2,101,745 of record NW_027103674.1, on the reverse strand, counting down.
GTAGAATAAAATTGATTTTTTATTTTTAGGAGTTAAAATCGATGGAATCACTAAATTTCTGCTCCTAAAATTCCAGATTGTAAGCTAAAATAGATTTGTAAATATCAATTGTTTTCCAAAACTAAAAATTTCGTAACTTAGAAAAAATACCGTGCAAACATACCCTTTTAAAGATTTCCATCCACGCATTTTGAGAAACTGTTTTTACGACCAATAATCACTTTTAACAAAGGGAATCTGAATAGATGATGAAGTAGCCAAAGTGAGATATTATTCTATCTGATAACAGTTCACTGCTCATAGGGTGCATTTTTTGTGAGCTTAAATGACACTTTGCGGTTGACCGGTATTTCGTTAAACGTCAAGATACACCACGTGACTCGTGTGGAAAATCCTTATAAAGCTAATATATCATTCATACCACTGGTTTTCAAGTTTAAGTCCGTATAGATATGTCAGGTATGATTATTTGAACTGTTGATTTTGATGATATTATGCCGGCTAGGATGAAGAAGAGACATGCAGAAGAGCAACAATCTACATCCGAAAACAATGCAATAACAGTCTTGCTTGTGTCAAAAGTATAATCCCTCTATCGAGGAAGAGTTTTGGGGAGAAAAACGAGAAATAGCCTCAAAATTGAATCAACTAAAAAACGCCGTCTTTCATAATATAATGATCAATATTATTATATACTAACCTATAATCTATAATTCTATCTAAGAAATAAGCCCAAAGCTGAAAGAAATTTACCAACGGGTTTTTTTACTGAAAAGAGTTTGCAGCCAAATTATATTTTCTCGCCTTTACTATCACTATAACATACAATAACATCGTCTAAATTATTATAACAGACGCGACTGGTAACTTGGACCCAGCCCTCAAGGCTCTCAAAACGCAAGAAGCTGTTAAAATTTATGGCGTTGATAATGAGAAATTCATTCCCAGTATGACCGTTGATGATATTATTCAAACATCGCGCACAGATCTCACCTTGAAGCAGTTTTATGAATATTTTTTTGAGATACTCAATAAAGAAGTTGAACGTTTCAGTTCTGGCGGAGAAATTGTTGAATTATATTCTAATTTCTTAAGTTGTTGCTGGTGGTATACTCTAGGCTGCTTGCAATCAACTAACTGATTCCTATCTGAAACTTTATTAACTCGATGAAAAATCTTAAAATGTCGTATTTCGTAATTGCGTAAACTAAATGACAAAATTGTATTGTTTTAGTTGTCTAAAGGGTAATTTGTTCATGTTAGTGTTGAGGAGTTTATTATGAGACATTCAATAATTTTGCTGGTATGTCCGAAAAATATCCGAAATAATCAACACATGTAAACCACGGTATATTCGTAGAGCGAGAGCGAAAAATAAAGAATATAAGGAAATCCGTATAGATGCCCTAACCCTTTATTAACCCGCACTTAGGTGATAAACATACAGCATCTTAGATTCGACCTTGTGTAAATAAGTAAGTAAGTAAGTATTTATTTACCTTTTTAACACATCTGAAAATAATACAAGAGGCGGAATCAACAAAATAAAAAGGAAGGAGACCGCTTTATATAGCTAAGCTAATCAAAAAAAGATGCGGCCACCTAAGTGCCGAAAAAATTTAAGCAATAAAAACTAGAATAAATTTTTATTTTATTTTTGCTTTCTTGGTTGGGGAGGGGGTGTGCTCAGTATTCCCCAATACAGTGAGTGAAGGCAAGAGATTTAATGAAATCATAATCAGATGAGCTCAAGGTTATATCAGGGTATGATCGCTGTAAACAATTCCATTGTGTTATGCAGATTTTAGTAAATGATTTGTTACCAAAAGTTATAGTGTTAAAGGAAGGAACAAAAATAAGTTTCAATTTTGCTCCTCTGGTACCATGATTATCATCACCATCAGCATCAAGCTGAATGAAGTTAAAAGATTGCAGGAGATCGAAAGGTAATCTGTTGTTCAAGAATTTGTGAACAAAAGAAATATTAAGGCATCTGACAAGGTCGAAGATTTTGAGAATTTTAAGATCTGAGAAAAGTGGAGAAGAAGGGCATTGAGAGTTATTAAAGGTCATGAGACGTAAGGCTTTCTTTTGAAGAATAAAGATAGGTTTTGATGTAGTATTATCAGTGAGTCCCCAAAGTTGGCAACCATATTGTAAATGAGAATGGAAAAGAGCATAGTAGATATTAACAATGGTTTATTGTTGAAACATAGTGCCTGAGTTTTGATATAATACCATTGGCTCGTGCAAGTTTTGATGACAGAAAAGTGGTGTGAGCTTTCCAGTTGAGGTGAGAGTCAATCAATATACCTAGATACTTGATATGAGAGCTTTGAAAGATTTTCTTACCTCCGATTTTAAGGAAAGGATTGAAAGCAAGAGTTTTACGATGGTGTCTAAAAATTAAAAATTCTGTTTTCCCAGCATTAAGGGAAATTTTGTTGGCTTTCAACCAGGTTTGGAGGGATCTGAGGTCACGATTGACTCTGTTGCATAAAGATAGAAGATCAGGATTAAAATGCAAGAGATGAGTATCATCAGCAAAATGAAAAGTTTCACTTGAAAAAATGGCATTGTGGAGATCGTTAATGAAAATTAGAAATAAAAGGGGTCCCAAAACAGAGCCTTGCGGAACCCCATGAGGAATTATTTTAATAGAGGACTCAGTAGAGGAGATGGAAACAAACTGAGATCTATTAGATAGATACGATCTAAACCATTCATTAGCCTTGCCTCTGATACCATAGTGATTTAATTTTGAAATTAGAATAGAGTGATCAACCGTATCAAAAGCCTTTTGCAAATCAACAAACACACCACATGCAAAGTTACCATCATCAAGAGAATTTCTGTGAACTTTGAATGGATAATTGCGCGCGCAGCGCGTATCTCGTTTGGTAAAGTGCGCGCGATATACTAAATTGGTCCCTATATGGCTAAACATTTTTGAAAAATTCAGTGTTCGTGTATGACTACATGACACCAAATTCTCGTGTTTCCTCAGATCGCATCGCTTTCGAAACTAAATCCTCATGTCGCAGCAAAAGAACTCCTATGATTGGTTTGTTTTCCCCGTTTTCCCGCGCGTTTATTTATTTGGACCGGTTGCTATTGCCTACCAACAAAAAACTTTCTCTTCTTGCGTCTTGCCTTGCCAGCACATCAGCTTGCTGTGGATTGGATTGGATCAAAAGATGCAAACACTAAAATCGAATATTTTTGTTCGAATCTATAACGTTCGAATTAGATTTTCGAATAAAAACATTCGAAACTACAAGGCGGAAGTAAAAGGGCGCTATCAGTAAAGCATAAAAAAGCTGATAATACGCAGGGAACGAGGTTGGTAAAAGGGCTGCTCCGCTCTCTCAGCGAGAGGTTCGAAAAAATTGACTCTTCGTTCATGGGACTCGCTTTTGAAAAAAATAGCGACCTGAATGTAGTCTAGCAAGCTAGACGACCAATTTATACATAGTATAAATAAAGCAAAAAGTAATGAAGGGAACAATTTTAGTCGTCTAGAAACCTTTGTGCACTAACTCCAAACAAAAGAAAAGTGTCAATATTGCAATTATAATTTGTTCCCGCTCAAAAAAAATCTTGAAAAAAAAATGTGTGTGTGTATTGAAAGTTTTTCATTTGAGTTGATTTTGTTTTGAGAGTTTGTTATTCATGATATTCATGACGTAATGTTTTCTACGGAAATACCCCGGTTTTAGCCAGTAGTGGCACTTTTAAACTAGACAAAAGTTGTATAAAACTTTCCACTACTGGCAAAAACTGGGGTCTTTCCGTAGAAGAAAACATTACGCCATGAATACCATGAATTGCTTGATAAATTGTTTTCTCGCTACGCAAGTTTCTGCGTAGCTAGCCGGGGTATCTATAAGGCTGGAACACCGGATTCTTCCAGTCGTTTATACAAACTAAATCTCGTATTATTATCATTAGTACACGTTTTTTTTATATAAGGAACACGTTTATAAGGAACTCGAGGCTGAAATGGTCCAAAAAATAAGGAATTGTTTAGGAACTGCTCAGGCTGAGAATAAGAAAACAAGTTTTAAGGAACAGTAAGAGATAGTTATCCAAACTTACAATCAAGGTCATAATATTTGAGAAAAAAGGGAAATCCACCGGGAAGTTTTTGAACCACAATCGATTTGTAAGTGCTCTAAAGTAGGTTGGAAGGGTAGAGTTTTAACTCTGAGTTTTAACATGAGACTTAGAACCTTAGGATCTGAGGATCCAAAAGTTCAAAAATAGTCCAATAAGACTCAGAATATAGCCTGGAAGTCTGCCAACCCCTCCCAAATTGAAATATTCGATTAAATTAAAAAGATAGCCAAAAATCGACTTTCTCACCAGAACTTTAAATCTTGAAAAACGTTAAAATAACCAAAATTCTCAATATATTATGACCTTAATTGTAGCAGCTATCTAAATAAGGCACTCGATAAGGAACTTTGAGGCTTAAATTCTCTGTAAAAATAAGGCTCAGGCTCAGAGCAAAGTTAAGGTTCCTTATAAAAAAAACGTGTATTGGTATTATTAGTATTACACGCATTATAAACGACTCCAGTCTAACCTGAATGGGACTGAAATGTGTTTTTGCGGCATTTACCTGGGACTCGTGAAGGTGAAAAAAGGTACCCCCGCTCCCTGGGCCGGTGCAATATATATACTCGATTTTCGGGATTTTTTTAAATTTTTAGAATTTTGGTATTTTGGAATTTCTTTTTACATTCCCTTTGGCCAATGTGTTTTTCAGATATTTTGGACTTTATAGAGCCCGAGGCTGTTGTAAAATTTTCGGCTGGGGATAAAAAAAACAGGTAAATAAAAGTTTTTTCAACTAGGAAAAATGTCGTCGCCTTAATTCTTATAATTTTCGTCACTTTCCCCCGACATATTTATCGAGAAAAGGCACTCTAGTTTTGTCTAACAGATTTCCCGGAAAAAGAATATCCAATTAAAAAGCTGTTGTTTTCACCTTTCACTAGTGCTTCTCAAGACTCTACACTCTAAATATTTGTGAGGTTAACTAGCAAATCGGCATCATCACGAAAACGGCCGAAAAATGTAACAGGCTAGTGAGTTTCAACCAATAAAATAGCGTATTTTCACTAGCCTTAAATTTTTTGCCGATCGTCGTGATTATCCTGGATTACCTCAATATTATTTGCAACGCAAACAGAGTGGAGGAACGTACTTAAGCGTTCTGGAGCGCGCGTAACCCCTTTTTCTAAACATTGATTTTTATCCCTATTTAAAATGCAATGGAAATCCACTGTGGCTGCGAGACAGGGGTGTTATAATGTTAAATCAAAACGCCTTGTTAAATATTTCCTATCTATATAGGAAATATTTGTTAAAACGGTAAAATTTCTTCTCCTTCTTCTCCTTCTCCTTCTCCAAGTCTAACGCTCGCTTTTGGTCAATTTCGTGAGTTTGTACATGAGTCTCTTTTTAAATCAAGCTCCGGCGGTAAAAACAGTATGATGTTCTTTTTTCGAGGCGGAAGACGTCATTCTTCGAGAAACGTCTGTGGTAAATATCGGTACGGCGCTCTATTCTCCTTGTCGATCGGGCAACGTCGGCCGTTTCAGAAGCGTATTGTTGATCGGACCATACTGCTCTGTTTCTAACTGTCAAAACAAAGATGGCAGAAATAGGCAACAACTTTTGCTCTTTCGCTACTTTTCTTTGCTTGAATTGGATCATGATTTTTGTACGATTGTCACAAGGAATGGTCGATAGTGAACTTTTCTTAATATTCCTTTCTGGATTTGATGTTTCGTTTACATTCTGTTGGTTTTTGGCTGGAATAAGCTGGAATGAGAGATGATACAATCTCTTGGTCTTGGAAAAACAGGACATTTTATCAACTTTCACAACAAACTAACTTCAATTTTGTTTGTATATTTACATGAATCGTACAAAGGCAAGGGACTTTGAATAAATCTGACCATGTTATACCTGAAAAATTACTACTTGCAATATGAAAAAAGTTTTCACCCAACGAATGCAGCGCAATGCCAACAATGCAACAATGGGAATGGTTGATGAACTGATTTTAGCTAAAAATTTAAACATGGAGCAAAATTGACTGGTTAATGATTGAATTTCCCTTGTTTTTTTATCTACAACAATGAATTAACTGCTGGGGTTAGTGACAGTTAGTGAAAACTCGTTGCGGTTATAAATTTCAAATTTTAAAGCTGATAACCGGATCCGGAACACACAAGGCCCAAATATGAAGAATGTTATGTTATACTTGTTTAAAAGGTTTATTGCATTGAATATGGATGTAAATAATTTGAAATCACCTCACATCACACATGTACAGTTAGGGAAACCATCCAGGATCCTGCCATTCTATAAGCCAGCAAAAACTAAATGCCACTTGTAAACTTAAGTTTCTTACTATTTTCCATCAAAAACAACCAAAAACATTGCTACTTCCCAAAGCTGGAGACCAAAACAAATTATCTTCCAAGATTATGGCGCCCTTTTGGATCTATTGTTATGGCCATCTAAAATGGTGGAAAGAGTTGCGGAAAGACAGGGGCGCCCGCTAGCTTCGAGGGTGGTAACGCCAAAACGCCCAATATGATCTTCCAACATAAAGCGAGTTAGTTACCGCGCGAGTTACGTCATACACTCCACCGCAGCGCACAACGAACGGTGTTTTAGTGAATATCAATAATTATAAGAATATCTTCTGTGATTAAATTCATTAAACTTTGAGTGCTTTATTGAATATCAAGAAGATAAGAAGATAAAAAATGCGCTGGATAATTTTCATTGTAACAGTTTGGTCAATCATTGCTGAAAGTTTGAAAAAAAATTTCCGACGCAAAAAAAAACTTCAGCCAATTAAAAGCACAGTGTGCTTATATTTACTATGTTTGCTACATCGTCTAGGGTAAAAAAAGTGCGAAAAGACACGAACGCCATTTTTTAATGAGTGTTGTTATGATTTTTTAGATCGCGGTCGCGTAGAGGAACTCGCCAAATGTTCCTAACTGATGTATATACAATTAAAATTTTTCTTGAACTTGGAGATTCTCTTCCCCGCGTGCATTTTAAAACGTGGAAAACTTTAGTTGTGAATTTAGAGATCTTTTGCAACTTATGTTTTAAACGTGGAAACTTTTGTCGTGAATTTGGAGATTTTCGTACTGTCAACTGCTCCAACTTGGGACTATCTGACAAAACATGGGACGGCAATTTGGCCACCATTTCACCGAACCTCCAAAGTCATTTGGTTTGAGTTTTTAATGAACGGCGTATTAAAAAATGGCAAAACTCGCGCGGCAAGTTACACACGCGTTATTTGTTAATCCCATCGGGCGATAGGCGGTTAGGCAGCCGACGTTCTCTAATTCTCCAATCGGCGCTATCAGTGAAAGTTATCGTGACATGTTATGAAAGGTAGTATGATTGATAAACTTGGTGGAGTTATCAAAACAAATTTGTTGTCAAAGAGATTTAACAAGTTAGTGAAAATACAGACCAGATATCAAACAGTCCCATGTTTCGATCAATTGTCCCAAGTTAAAGCAGTTGACGGTATGTACATTTTAAAACATGGAAATTTTTGTGATAAATTTGGAGATTTTCTTACACGTGCATTTAAAACGTGGAAAACTTTTGTCGTGAACTTGACATTTTCTTCCACATGCATTTAAAAAATGAAGAAAACTCAAGTGATTTCCTGGCATGACAATTTATTTTATTTTCTGACATTTTTTTGGAAATTTTGATCGTTTCCAAGTATGTGACATTTTTTGCTGTTGCAGCATGCTTTTGGAAATCATAAAATGGCTTCTGTTAGGGGAATTTTTTCCTATCAACATTCTTTCAGATTATGAAATGTTTCCCACTATATAAAAATGAGATTTTTTTTTTTTTTTTGCATTCTGTCGTAAAATATGAAATTGTTTAACCCTGTTTTGAAAGATTTTTACTTTTTAGCACGTACATTATTTCAAAAAACTCCAAAAGTTACTTTAATTTTTTACATTTTTTACAATATTATATATATGATAGTATAATGCAAAATATTTCATCTCATTTTGAAAATATATAAAATTTTCTTTGGTTTTCTTACTGTGAAATATTCTACTTTTTGTCATTCTTTCATTTTACATATTTGCCCTTTTTGGCTATATAATATTTCTGGAAATCAGCGCTTAAAATAATAATTATATAATCAGGTCTTTTGATGTGTTCAACGCAACACTCTACTTGGCGGTGCGACGCCGGGTGACCGCTAGTATAATACTAAAATCCATTTAAAGTCCACCTAACGAAAATTAAAGTTCCAGCCAATTTGATTACTGCATTGTTGTTCTCAGTCGGGTACAGCTCGGATATATTCCGTGATCCGTAGCTTTGAACCTACAGTCATCTTATGAATAATCCTGTAAATACTGTCAATAACATAAATGGAATTTTGAAATTCTTAGGGACTTGTGTTGCTTGATGTTATCTGAGATTTAAAGCACTTTGAAATCTTTTGAGGGCATCAATTATTATTTTAACATTTGTAAAGGAAATATTTATCCGCATCTTTGCGGCTCTTGTTTTTAATTAGAAGTGTTTTCTCTTGTTCTAAAACCGTTCTATGATCGCTCTTTGTTTACCAGACAAGTGTTCAAATCAGGGAGTTTTTTTAAAACATTTTCAACCTAATGGTAATACAGTATTTTAAATTATTTAATTATTAATGTATATTGCTCAAATACTGAAATCTTTAAAATAAATTGCTTGTTCCCAATTTTGGAATCCTAATTTTTACCCGCAAGCAAGGTAGATTTCAGATCGATTGTCCCCCTCCCAGGAGTATGACTTTATCAGTCGATTTTACGGCAACCCATATTGGCATTTCTGGTCTTGGAACGAAATTTAGATGGGTGTAAAAAGGGGAGGAAAGCCACAAAGATTTCCTATTTTGGGCTCCCAATGAAAGAGATCTTTTTACCCCTTAAAATTATCAAGAAATTCCATATAGTACAATGCTTTAAGAATTCACAAAATTGCATAAAATCTAAATAAACTGGATCAGAAAAATGTTAACGAATAAACACAAAGGACAAAATAAAGTCGTTTAAAAAAATCAAATACAAACTTTCCCATGAGTAAAAAGTGAAATTGAAAATATGAAATTTTGACACGAAAAAATTCTTCTTGACTTATGAGTCTTTAACAGCCTGAAAAATTTCATAAATGTTACGCATTTTAATTTAAGATAGAAGTTTTACAGATTTTCGATTTTGTCAAGAATTTTTCACGAGCATTCACTTTTGCGAAAATCATAAAATTTCGCTAAAATAATGCTATATTAAAGGCCCCCTACAAACATATAGTTTGTGGTAAATTGACTTTTTCAAAAACTGCTTCGGTAGAGTTTCTTGTCATTAAACGATATTTATTTTGAAAGTCTTTTTTCCTAGGATTGTTGAAGGCTGGCTTTGTTTTTTCAGTGTTGTCCCAAGAAACTTGATCGTCCATTCTTCATACAAAGTGTTTATTGATTTGGTTCTAGGATAATTGCCCCCCGGATAATTGCCCCCGGGACAATTTCCCCCAGACAATTGCCCCCCCTGGACAATTGCCCCCAAGACAATTGCCCCCCCCCAGACAATTCCCCCCTGGACAATTGCCCCCAGATGTCAAAAGTCAAAAAAGATGTCAAAATTTATGGTGATCGAGTAACTCGATTTTAGCCTTAATGTTCTTATAAAAAACCTCATCTTTGAAATATCCTGAATTTTTTTGAAGACCTTTTTTTAAGTTTCATGAATGAATGAATCAATCAATAAATCGCACCTGGGTTTTCTCGGAGCCAAGAATATTAAAGCGACAACATGAAAGAGCGTCCCAGCATCGTCCCACCTGAGTGTTCCACCATCGCCCCACTTGAGCGTCCCACCTGAGCGTCCCACCTGAGTGTCCCAGCATCGTCCCACCTGAACGTCCCATCATCATCCCACTTAAGCGTTCCACCTGAGCCACCGTCCCACGTCCCAATTTTTTTTTTTTTTTTGGGGGGGGGGGCAATTGTCCTGGGGGAATTGTCTGGGGGGGGGGGGTAATGTCCTGGGGGCAATTGTCCCGGGGGCAATTGTCCGGAGGGCAATTATCCGGGGGGCAATTGTCACGGGGGGCAATTGTCCTGTCACGGTTGATTTATCAAAGATGGTTTTCTACAATTAGTTTTATTTTGAGATATTTTCCCTTGTTTTACTCTCTTCAAATTTCTCTTGCTGGGAAGGTCAAGCTTTGCAAACTCTTTCTAATATACAAAAAAAATCGAGAGTAAAAGGATTTCATCCCGTTTGTATAGACAACGCAGACAACGACAAACATAATTTGAAAATAATACTTTATATATCGCGGAGTTTTTATCATCTACTTGCCTTGTCGGATACAATAATTTCTTTCAGAAATTAAACGTTCAACTTCTTCATTGAGTTGCTCAAAAAAGTGATCATGAAACTGCTTCGACGTGAAATCTGTGCGCGGTGTTTGAATAACATCGTTATAGGTCATACTGGGATTGAATTTCTCTTTATCGACGACGTGAATTTTAACAGCTTTTGGCGTTTTGAGAGCTGTGAAGGCTGGGTTCGAGTTATCAATGGTGTCTGTTATAATAATGTTGATCATTTTATCATCAAAGACGGCATTCTTCAGTTGATTTGATTTTGGGGTTATTTCTAGCACTCTCACCAATTCTCTCTTCGTGGGCATCAAATTAGTAATGGGAATCTTTAATGTAATGGTATCTTTACTACGCCTTTTCCATCCTATAGTAATACAACCTTTCCTTGTTCTATTATATAACATATAGATTGTTTCAGGCTCAGCTGGCTCAATATCATCAAAATTGAAAGTTTGAATATCATAATTAATATCTCCTTTTTTGTGGTTCACAACCCAGTTGTATGAATGATATATACCTCTATAAGGATTTTCCACACGAGTCACGTGGTGTATCTTCACGTTTAACGAAACACCAATCAACTGCAAAGTGTCATTTAAGCTCTCAATAAAATCAAACACTTTCCTAACGTCAATTCCATCTTTGAAATCACTCAACACTCCTTCGGTGATTATAAAATTGATATTAAGTTGATTTTTCTCCAAACAAGTTGTATTTATCGGATTTTCTGTTATCCCTAGTTCAGTTCCTTTGTAGTCAGGATTACGTAATATGTTTCTTACGTCATCGAATTGTTCCATATGCCTGCCAAGATGGTACCACAAGTTTCGGCGCTGGGTTGAAAGCCAAGTGAAGTTTGGAGCATACATGACCATTGACAATAGGATGATTGCATATTGTTTTTTGTTTTGAAGCTTTGATAAAGCATCTGTTGTTTTATCGTCGATTGAGTAGCCAGCGATATACAAAACAACATTACGCATTCCCTTAGTATTTCTTCTCAGCTCTTCCTCAAAGAATTTGTGAGAGCCAATAGGGTAGACAGGGTCCTTAATAGGATCCTTCACCTGAGGACGTTGCTGGATGAATTGGTTAGGTTCGTCTAGATTAATCGTGATGAGGTCATTGTAATATTGATCAAGAACCTTTGGAACCAAATCTTTAGAATCTCGGACGTTCATTACTTTCTGTTCCAGCTGATCATAAAAACATATTTCATAACATTCATCAGTGTGGAATTCTCTCAATAACATGTCAAAGAATTTAAGCCACTCATTTCTAGGATAAACTTCGACAGGATTAACATTGTCAGCACGGACCAACACTTTATACATTACGAGTGGCTGCCAAACAACAATGATGCGAGTCTTGTCTACACAAAATGAAAAGTTTTCTGCAAGTGAAAAAGTGACATTTCTAATGATCAATAAAAGCACTGGTACTATTGCCAATGAAACTTTCATCTCGAACCGATTTTTCTATATGAACTAGACTCTTCAGTGAGAAAATTCTATGATCAAGAGAAATGAATAAGGTTAATCTTTTAATTGTTTTCATAAATGTGCTTATATCATTAAAATCTAAATAAGCGATAATTGACGAAAGCTGATGATGGAGGTGTTCAGTCTAATTGTTATTGCTATCGTAAAATCTCACTAGGTTACACTAATTCAATTAGCTGTCAACGTCGCCTCACAAAAATGCGGGAGAGCAAGTCGATAAAAATTTTTCCCCGATTATCCGATTATTCTAAATCGGAAAATGAGGAAATCGGAAAAATATTTTCAGTGAAATTCAATTTTATCCAAAATGTTATCGGGAAATTGGGGAAGTTGGGGGATTTTTCGTCCCAATTATAGAAAATTAGGAAATTTTGCCAATCTGTCTTTCCAAAACCTGAATTTGTTTTTCAGGATATCGGAAAATTTTTGGAAATGCGGGAGATGCGGGAGAAAATCCTGAAAATGCAGGAGAGTTGATAGCTATGTAATCGGTGTAATTTGAGTCACAATCACCCTCTTTTAGACCCCCCCCCCCGCATAGCAGAAATCGGCATTTTTAATTTTCAAAGACAATCAAGGTCATAATATGTGAGAAAAAAGGGAAATCCACCGGGAAGTTTTTGAACCACAATCGATTTGTAAGTGCTCTAAAGTAGGTTGGAATGGTAGAGTTTTAACTCTGAATTTTAACATGAGACTTAAGACTGAGGATCCAAAAGTTCAAAAATAGTCCAATAAGACTCAGATTATAGCCTGGAAGTCTGCCAACCCCTCCCAAATTAAAATATTCGATTAAATTAAAGAGATAGCCCAAAATCGACTTTCTCGCCAGTACATTAAATCTTGGCTTTCAACCCAGCGCCAAAACTTACGGTACCATCTTGGTAATAATATGAAAAAAATTGATGACGTAAGAAACATATTACCTTAAGTGGATAAATCTTTGCGTGTACTAATTTTCGCGAGACGAAAATTTAAAAGATTTCGCGTGGATTAAATTTCGCGAAAATTGCCTTATTTATTTCATTTCGCGACTATATAAATTGTAACTAGAAAAGAGATGTGTGCTTTTTAATCGAACAAAGACAGACAAAGTCAATGAAAAGCATTCAAAAAACTTCAAAGAAAGTACTTTTAGGAGGTTACTAGAGTTTAAAATTGAAATGAAGAGTTGAACTGAACTCGTATTATGTTTTGATTGTAACTTTTATTTTCGCGATTGTAAAATTCCAAATAAATTCGCGTGGACTAATTTTCGCGAATCAAAGGCCTTCAAAATTTTCGCATGGACTAAATTTCGCGAAAATGGCCGAAATTTGCGAAAACCGCGAAAATTAATCCACGCAAAAATTTATCCACTTGAGGTACAAAGGAACCGAACTAGGGTTAACAGAAAGTTCGATAAATACGATTTGCTTGGAGAAGAATCAAACTTAGTATCAGTTTTATAATCACTGAAGGAGCATCAAGTGATTTCAATTTTATTGAGTGTTTAAATGACACTTTGCGGTTGACCGGTGTTTCGTTAAACGTCAAGATACACCACGTGACTCGTGTGGAGAATCCTTATAAAGCTATATCATTCATATGAAGCAAAAAACGACATATTAATTACGATATTCAAACTTTCAATTTCGTTGATATTAAACCGGCTGAGGCTTCTGTAAAAATGGTTTGTAAAATAATGCGTGTTTGTAGAAATAAAAGGTCTGTACGACCTTTTTTACACACCCCTTATGAAGAAAAAAGAATGCTTTCCCTTTACTAATGTAAGGCCTGAGAAGAGAGAATTGAAGAGAGTGAAAGAAGAAAAAGTCTCAAAATCGAATCAACTAAAAAGAAAGCCGTCTTTAATGATAAAATGATCAACATTATTATAACAGATGCGACTGATTAGTCAAACCCAGCCTTCACATTTCTCAAAAGACAAGAAGCTCTTAAAATTCACGTCGTTGATAACCAGAAATTAATTGCCAGTATGACCGATAACGATGTTATTCAAACATCGCTCATAGATTTCACGTCGATGCAGTTTTATGACCTCTTTTTTGAGATATTCAATGAAGTAGTTGAACGTTTCAGGTTCTGGGAGCAGAATTTGTTGAATCGTCTTCTAATTTCTTAACTCTTTAACTGCCGTGCGTATTTTTTAAGGTTCGACCTATTTGCCACGGAAAGTAATGAAGGTGCGACCTATTAATCACATGTCGGCATATGCTGACATGAGTTGCCACAGAGTTTATAATCACACTTACCTTTATTTTCTGAAAAAATATCAGAAATATGAGTGATGTGTGTTTAATTTGAGTTGAAAATATATAATTATGAAAAACATCTTTGAACTACATTTTAATTATTCAATAGTGCTACTCTCGGCTGCTTAATAAACGTACATGAATTTCAACAAACATTTTCCTCAATTTCAAGTGCCTACTTGTGTTTCTTAAGGCTAAATATCCTTCTTTGAATATGGAGGTTTTATCTATTTGTCAAATGAAAGCAGAATAACTATTATTTACCCCCGAACCTGAAAAGACCCTTTAATTACGTTTTTACACCTCTATTTTCAACCCTGTATGTTTATTCGTTACTTTACGTTTATTAGGAACTCGAGAGTAATAAAATCTAGTTCAAATTTGAACGAAAGTGCAAGTGCCGGCAAAGAAATCGACAATATGCTCTTGTCGGCATATGCCAACATCGGCACGGAAAGGGTTTCAGTCGAAAAATCAATCAATCATTCAACACAATATTTTAACATTTCCTATAATATAAGTCGTCTATTTATGTGAGCAAGGTGTCCCCTTAGAAGGAAGATTGTAATGCCTCGATACCTGCCTTGTCTCTAGCATCTATGAAAATTCCATAGCGTAATGGGTAATTGACCACTGCGCGCTAATGACGACTTACTATTGGTCCAAAGTTTTGAAAAACGTTTAATATTTTTTCGTCTAGCCAACGGAAAGCCGTTATGGAGGCGCAATCAGTCCTGATTACCCATGATCCATTTCAGCGCCACTTGAAAATTGACTTTATTTTCATCTCCATTTAAAATTCAATGGAAAAATTGCACTCCAAAACCATCCCAACTGGATTTATTGAGCCGAGAAGAAACTCCACTGGAGCTGCGAGACAGGGGTGTTCTATCATTAGATCAATACGCCTTGTTTTTGATGAGAAGTGTTCTCTTGTTCTAAAACCGTGTCATAATCGCTTTACGAATCTTTGTGTACCAGTCAAAAATCTAAACAAAAAAACAGAGAGTTTTTTAAATAATTGTTCAACCCAATATCTTAAATTCTTTAATAATTTGTTTATATTACTAAAATAAAAAATCTTTCAAATAATTTGCTTCATTTACAATTCTGAGATCCTTTTCTATCAGATCGTGTTGCAGGCAATCCTTATTGACATTATTTCTAAAATTTAGATGGGTGGAAAAAGGGGAAGAAAAGCCAAAGATTTCCTATTTTGGGCTCCCAATGAAAAAAATCTTTTTACCCCTTAGAATTGTCAAAAAATTCCATACAGTACAATGCTTTAAAAAAAAATTCACAAAATTGCAAAAAATCTAAAGAAACTGGATGAGGAAAATGTTAAAGAATAAACACAAGGACAAAATAAAGTCGTCTAAAAAGATCAAATACAAACTTTCCCATGAGTAAAATGTTCTATAAATTTTACATTTTATTTCAAGTTAGAAGTTTTACAGATTTTCGATTTTGTCAAGAATTTTTCACGAGCATAAACTTTTGCGAAAATCACGAAACTTTCTGCCTGCAAATAATAAAATAATGCTAAATTCCCCCCCTACAAACATATAGTTTGTGGTGAATTGGCTTTTTCAAAAACTGCTTCGGGATTAAATATTTCCGTTGTGTTCAAATATGAGTTTCTTGTCATCAACGATATTTATTTTGAAAATCCTTTTCCTATTGAGTGTTTTTGAAGGCTGGTTTTGTTTTTACAGTGTCGTCCAAAGAAACTTTGTCATCCTTTATTATATAGTGTTTATCAATTTATCACCGAAGTCAAATTGGTTTTCTACAGTTAGTTTTCTTTTGATATCTTCCCTTGTTTCACTCTCTTCAAATTCTCTCGCTGGGAAGTCCAAGATCTCCAAACTTTCTCTAATCTACAAGAATACATCCCGTTTGTATCGACAACGACGAATCTCCGCATATCCTTTCTTATTCAGTTTAATTCATCCTAATTTAGATTTGAAGAAGATACTTTATATCTTTGAGTATTTATCATTTACTTGGCTTATTTGATACAATAATTTCCATCAGAAGTTAAACGTTCAACCTGTTCTTTGAGTAGCTCAAAAAAGAGATCATAAAACTGCTTCGACGTGAAATCGGTACGCAGTGTTTGAATAACATCGTTATCGGTCATACTGGCAATGAATTTCTCGTTATCGATGACGTGAATTTTAACAGCTTCTTGTCTTTTGAGAGCTGTGAAGGCTGGGTTTGAGTCATCATTTGCATCTGTTATAATAATGTTGATCATTTTATCATCAAAGACGGCGTTCTTCAGTTGATTTGATTTTGAGGCTTTTTTTTCTTTTACTCTCTTCAATTCTCTCTCCGTGATTTTCGATTCACTTTTCTCAAAATAGATAATGCAATTGCCCATCATACACCTCCTTATGGAAAGAGCTGGCCAAATATCATCAAAATTGAAAGTTTGAATATCGTAATTAATATGTCGGTTGTTTTGCTTCACAACCCAGCGGTATGAATGATACATAGCTTTATAAGGATTTTCCTTACGAGTCACGTGGTGTATCTTGACGTTTAACGAAACACCGGCCAACCGCAAAGTGTCATTTAAGCTCTCAATAAAATCAAACACTTTCCTAACGTCAATTCCATCTTTGAAATCACTGAACGCTCCCTCAGTGATTATAAAATTGATGTTAAGTTGATTCTTCTCCAAACAAGTCGTATTTATCGAATTTTCTGTTATCCCTAGTTCAGTTCCTTTGTAGTCGGGATTACGTAATATGTTTCTTACGTCATCAAATTGTTCCATATGCCTGCCAAGATGGTACCACAAGTTTCGGCGCTGGGTTGAAAGCCAAGTGAAGTTTGGAGCATACATAACCATTGACAATAGGATGATTGCATATTGTTTTTTGTTTTGAAGCTTTGATAAAGCATCTGTTGTTTTATCGTCCATTGAGTGACCAGTGATATACAAAACGACATTATGCGTTCCCTTAGTGTTTCTTCTCAGCTCTTCCTTAAAGAATGTGTGAGAGCCAATAGGGTAGACAGGAGCCTTAATAGGATCCTTCACCTCAGGACGTTGTTGGATGAATTGGTTAGGTTCGTCCAGATTAATCGTGATGAGGTCATTGTAATATTGATTGAGAACCTTTGGAACCAAATCTTTAGAATCTCGGATGTTCATTACTTTCTGTTCCAGCTGATCATAAAAACAGATTTCATAACATTCATCAGTGTGGAATTCTCTCAATAACATGTCAAAGAATTTAAGCCACTCATTTCTAGGATGAACTTCGACAGGATTAACATTGTCAGCGCGGACCAACACTTTATACATTACGAGTGGCTGCCATATAACAATGATGCGAGTCTTGTCTACACAAAATGAAAAGTTTTCTCCAAGTGAAAAAGTGACATTTCTAATGATCAATAAAAGCACTGGTACTATTGCCAATGAAACTTTCATCTTCAACCGATTTTTCTATTTGACTCTTCAGTGAGAAAATTCTCTGATCGAAATGAATCCCAAATGAATGACCTGTCTTATCATCATTGAAATCGGAAATGATGGGTAATTACTTTTGATATTATCTAAAAAGAACAAATTTGATTCGTCATTGGGAAAGTTTTTTCCTTCTAAGCTTTTCTTGAACTTTAACCCATTATTGCATACAGATGAGTCCATTTATAGTTTGTTAGACAGTTTAGAGTCCCTAAAATGCTTTTGCTGAGAGGAACTGAAATAATAATTTAACTTCTCAAGGGACATAATCACCATGTTAATTGTTTGAATGCGAGGCAAGTGATGTTCGTGACGTTATTTATGAAAAGGTCTATTCTTCTTATTTATTAAATATCTATTACTCGAACAAGCACGCAGAACATAAGTTTGTTCAACCTGGATTTTTGAAAATTTCAACCTTGTTAAATTTGAATTTTGGCTTTTTTGAATTTCCAACCTTAGAGAATGTCCCACATTTCCAGGTTGGATTTTCCATTGGATTTTATCTTTTTTCCAACTAAGAAAACTTGAAATTTCCAACCTTGGAAATCGAAATTTTTTTCCTGTGATATATTGATGTAAATGATCAATAACAGTAACATAATTTTTTTGTTACAGTGAAATAATAAAATGAAAAGTTACTACTAGCAAGTAGTTGGAAGTTAAAAGCTCAAGATATGCCTTAATATTTCATTGTCTGGAATTAAATTGGAAGTGACAAACAAATGGGAGTAAGCTCTTTTTTCCAATTTCATTGTGTTGGTTTCGTATCTTTTTATCTTTGCGTTTGAGGAAGGGTTTGCCTGATCACAGAAACACAAGAAACTGCAGAACTGTATTTTACAGAATGGTTTCAAGTTATGGAGTAAGTTTTTTATTGCTTCTTCTAAGCAATCAAAAATATATGTTAATTCATTTCAGGAAAATCAGAAATATAAACTTCAAACAATATCTTCAATAAATTTCATGGTGCACCTTATCTTCTTTAAAGGATCTCGTCATAGAGAAAAATCAATATCAGAATTTGAAGATACAACCTTGTTTTCGCTTCTTTGACATGTTTAAGAACAAACTGCTTTTGAAAGAATGAATTTAAGTAATTACATCATGCAGGCCCGGCGGAACCGGGGAGGCTGGGGAGGCTGCAGCCTCCCCAACTTTTTGTCAAGTTATGTTTTTTTTTAATACTGTCTATTTATTTTAAAATGTGCGTAACGTGATAAGACCGTCATTGTTTCTCTAAAACATCTTCTCTTATGCGGCAAAAGTGTTATTTATTGATGATTCAATGTGAAAAGGGAACGCGCTCCAGCACAGAGGATTTATAACGATATCCTTTGCGAGTTACTTAAAAAAATCTCAATGAAGGAAATCATTTTTTGATTTTGTTTTTTGATATCTTATGATAACCAACGAAGCAAGCGAAGACAGTCGCTTTAAAGATATATGGGAGAGTAAAAGCAAAACATTTAAGATTATTGATAAAAAATGAAAGGTATAAAAAGTTATTTCCAAGCAGCACCGGGAAGAGAAGAAAATAAAGATGGTAACTCTCGTAAAGAAGGTGAAAATACTGACATTCAAACTAATGCAGAAAGTAGGAGTGACCGCAATAACGTGTTGAAATCAACGGTAGAGGCTTCACACGTGGTTTCTGACAAACCTAACCATCCAAGCAGTTCTTTTTGTATTCAAAAAAACATTGTTTGGGAAACATAACCGTTCATTCCAGCACGCATGGCTGCTAGAATTCGAGTGGCTTGATTTTAATGAACACGACGACTCAGTCACATGTTTTGTCTGCAAAAAACATTTGCCTAAGCTTAATTTGGAAAGAAAGGAAGAAGCTTTCATTACGACCGGTTTTCGCTATTGGAAAAACGCACTTAACAAATTTAAACAGCACGCTCAGTCCAAATGTCATATTGCAGCAGTTACCTTTGAGGTAACAATACCTCAGTGTGGGGACATACTTGAGATGACAAGTGAAAAGATCAAATCAAACATGGAAGACAATCGAAAATGTCTCTTGAAAATCATCGAAACGATTCAGTTTCTTGGTCGCCAAGGTCTTGCGCTACGAGGAGACACGAGTGATGAAAACTCAAACTTTATGCAGCTCCTGAAGTTGAGATGTAAAGACTTTCCTAAATTGAGTGGGTGGCTGAAAAAGAAGAAAGAAAAGTATACGTCCCATGACATTCAAACACCCCTGTCTCAGTGCATCAGTTCAGATACATGATTTGCACTGCAGTAATCAAATTTTTATTGCATCATGTAATCATCCTAAATGCTTGGGAATTCAAGAACTGTTTTTTATTGTCATTCAATCTCAATACAAATGAGTGCAATAAAAATTTGATTACTGCAGCGTTCATGTACTGAATGAAAAAAAAATCATGTACTGAAATCAGGCCACCGGGGCACTGTGACAGGGGTGTATTCAAAACGAGCTTCTCATGTTGATGGCCCATCAAATCCTACGCGATTTAGCCAATGAAATAAAAGATTCTTACTATGCCACCATCTGCGATGAATACACTGATATTTCTAACAAAGAACAATTGACCTTCTGTTTGCGTTGGGTTGATGATTTATTCGATATTCATGAAGACTTTTTGGGATTTTATGAGGTCCAAAACATCAAAAGTGAGACAATTGTTGTTTCGGCGGCTATTACAGATATTCTACTGCGTAAAAAAAATCTCGTATACAAATCCATTAGATAATTGTCGGACAGTGTTATGACGGTGCTAGTAATATGCTTGGTAAAAAGTCAGGTGTTGCAAAGCAAATCCAAGATAAGCAACCTAAGGCATTTGTCACTCATTGTCATTGCCACTCGCTTAGCTTATCAGTCAAGGATACAACAAACGAATCTAAAATCCTATCGCACACCATGGATACCACTGGAGAGATTGCAGTACTCGTAAAATATTCACCTAAGAGGGAGCAGAAGTTAGAGGCAATAAAGGTGATCGATGAAGAAGATGAATCCACAAATCGAATTGCTAAGCTTTCTACAACGAGGTGGACCGTGCGAGCCAATAGTTTTCAAAGAATCAAAATCATCGAAAATTATCGCTACTTGCACCAGCTTTGGGATGATTGCCTTTCAGAGTCGGGACTTAACAGAGATGTCAAGTCAAGAATCATAGGATGCCAATCGCAAATGGAAACATTTGATTATTATTTTGGGCTGAAACTTGGTAAGCTCCTTTACTCACACACACTGATAAGCTGTCACAAACTTTACAGAAAGAGAAAATGTCGGCTGTAAGCAGTAAAAGAATAGCAATGCTTACCGTGGAAACCATCGCTACGATGCGAAACTCCGATGGTTTCGATGCTCTTTATGATGTCTGTTTGAAAGAGATTCAGAAAATTCCATTCATTAACGATCCCGTTTTGAAGAGAAAACGTAAAAATCCAAAATACTCGATGCTGTTTTATCTCGAAGGCAACACAAGTAATTCTGATGCTCACCATGTTTCTATACCACGCGACCACTATCGGCAGCAGTTTTTTTGAAGCTATCGATGTGTTAGTCGCTGCTATTCGTGATCGTTTTAACCAGCCATCGTTTTTAGTTTTCGAAAGTTTGGAGTCATTACTGTTAAAAACTTTGGAAGGAAAGGAAATATCAGCAGAATTAAAAACTGTCCGTGAGAATTATGCATCTGATATTGATGAGGATAGTTTAATGGTAGAGCTTGAGTCATTTAAAGTTCTAATGAAGGAGAAGAAAATTGATCATTTTAGTGAGCTGCTTAGAGAAATGAAATTGCTGGAAAAAACCAGAGAAGAAATTCTTATCCAACATTTGCAAAATTTGTAAAATATTGGCAGTGAATCCAGCATCTAGTGCAACCGCTGAGAGAAGATTTTCCTTAGCCAGGAGAGTTAAGAACTGGATGCGTTCATCGATGTTGCCGATGAGATTCAATTCTGTTTCGATGCTGCACTTTCACAAAGACCGCACAGACAAACTTGATTTGATCAAGATCGCGAATGGATTTGTTAGCTCAGACGAAAATCGACTCAGGATTTTTGGAAAATTTAGTGAAAAGGACTTGTAATATATATTTCTCATCGTCTACTTTTGTTTAAATAGTTTCTTTTCTCTCTACCATACAGTCTGTTAATGTAAAACTAGAGATACGGGTAAAATACTTTATTTTAGTGCAAATTAATGTTGTCAATTTTAATACAGTATTATCTATTAACCGAAATTGGAGTCCGTTTCAGCCAATCTAGAGGGTCTATTTTCAGAAAATGTTCTGGCCCGTCGGCCCCAAACATGGTGGGGCCTCCTTAGATAGTATATGTTCATCCTCTCCACTTTTAAAAACGTTCCTCCGGCCCTGAATGATTAAGTAATTAAGAAATAAGTGTGGCATGGACCTTAATAAAACGTCATAACGACGCTGTTCATATACTTTTCACAAAAGAAGCCTTATCTCCTTGGGGAAATCATTTCATTGTTTCAAAAAGTTAATGACAAATAATTTCTTTATTTAGATTTTTTCGGAAAAATTTTCTATTTGGCTATATCCCAAGTTATGGCTGTTTTCGTATGGAAATTTAGTAGAGAAAATTGCCCAAAATGAGGTTTTTGGAGATTTTAAAGGAAAGATACTTCCGCAAAAATTTTCCTAAATTGTATTTTTAGATACTAAATAGATACATCACCTGAACCAAAAAAAATTCCAAAATGTTTGATTCTTACCGAGATTAGGGCTTCGAAAAACTTTTCGTTCTCTTCTTCATTTAATCTTTTCATTTCAATTTTTCGATTTTTAAATTCTAAAAAGGTAGGTTTAACACAGGACATATTCAAAAGTTATACATTAATATTTTTAAAATGCAGAAATTACCATTTAAGTTGGTGTAAAATCGAAAAATTGGGTATGTCTAGAGCCATTAAACTACTGAAGAAGAGTGCGACCTTCTAACACAAGATCGTTATAAATGAAAAATTAGCCAATACAATAAGTCATAAAAGTCACGTGATAAACTATCAATAGCATACCGCAGTGATTCTAAAAATAGACATCGAAATTACTGTTTGTCCGAGTTTTAATCCCATCATAGGCTGCGTTTAGACCAGCCTGGCATTTGTAATTGCTTGCAGTATTCTTTTGAATTCTATTGTTCCGCGCAATTGTTCGGTTTGTCAAATGCCTAATGATGCCAGCGTGTTGGCATTTCGTTGGCTTATGAAATGCCATTTTGAGCAAAGGAATCCCCTTTTCTGGCATTTCAAATCAAACAAAGGAACCAAAACAAAGAGAAAAAATTACATTTTTGATTTTTTAAAGTATTTGCACGTTTTTTATTCAGTTCTTTCTATAGATTGTAAAATTTGCAAGATTTGCCATAGCCTAGCCCTACGGCAAAAAGTTTCAGTCTTAATGACAGCAGTTTTTGAGAAATTCCATGCTTTTCATTGTTTGATCTGTCAAAGTTGAACTTGAGGGAATCACCTTTTCAGTAATGACTCTAAAAAGACGATTCCTTAAATACCATGACAGAAAATACAATGGAAAAGCTATTAAAATCGAATCCCTCATGAGCAAATGCCAAATTACAAATGCCAGTTGGTCTAAACGCAGCCATCCTTTGCATTAATTGCTTTTGCAAGTCAATTACACTTATTGACAATACAAAAGTAATAACTTGCACGCATTACGAATCAAGATGAAAAGTATTGTGGGATTGAATTTCGGTCAAATGTTAAAAGTAATAATAATGACGTTTGCATAGCGGTGTGCTATTAAATAATAAAGAAAATTAGGAACATCGAAGCAAGCGTATACGACCCGTGCCAAAAAAAATTATTTATCAGAAAAAAATAACTGTAAAAAGTGAGGTTTTTACGATAACAAAAGTCGTCAAAATTTTATCATTACGCATAAATTGTGAAAATACTCCAAGGGTGCTTTTCAATAAGACTGTTTGGCGAAAATCGATTAGCTGAAACAAAGAAAATTGATAAGAAAACATCACTGACTCCCAAAACAGTTGTCAAAGCGTTTACGACCCTTTTGATTTGGAGTTAATTGCAGCATGGGCTGCGTTTAGACCAACTGGCATTTGTAATTTGGCATTTGCTCATGAGGGATTCGATTTTAATAGCTTTTCCATTGTATTTTCTGTCATGGTATTTAAGGAATCGTCTTTTTAGAGTCATTACTGAAAAGGTGATTCCCTCAAGTTCAACTTTGACAGATCAAACAATGAAAAGCATGGAATTTCTCAAAAACTGCTGTCATTAAGACTGAAACTTTTTGCCGTAGGGCTAGGCTATGGCAAATCTTGCAAATTTTACAATCTATAGAAAGAACTGAATAAAAAACGTGCAAATACTTTAAAAAATCAAAAATGATTTTTCTCTTTGTTTTGGTTCTTTGTTTGATTTGAAATGCAGAAAAGGGGATTCCTTTGCTCAAAATGGCATTCAAATGCCAACTAAATGGCCAACTGGATCATTAGGCATTTGACAAACCGAACAATTGCGCGGAACAATAGAATTCAAAAGAATACTGCA